>NC_071497.1:19856345-20456345 GCF_028500815.1 Rissa tridactyla
CTGAACAAGTCTGCCTTTGTACACCGTTGTTGTCAAATGATTCGCACTGCATGTGATTAGTTATAATCAGACCTGTGACATTCACAAAAGGAAGGAACATAAGAAGCACATCTCTGTTACAGGTATGGCTGTAACCATGTTTGGAGATTAAGGACTGCATACCAGAGTACAGACTGGCCTAAAGACAATGACTGATAACAACTTTTACAGTTTTCCTAGCCTCTGGAGTTGATTGAGAGACAAAGAAACATGTCATTATTTCACTGTACTCCCAAGGTATATTGGGAATATAAGAAAGATTCACAAAAATTATATGAAGATGACTAAAAGACACTACTATGATCAGAAAGTAGGATTCCCTGCAAAACAGAAGTTATGAATTTTACACGTGATCCTTGTTATTTTAGAACATACATTTTCCTCGAAAAAATTCCTTGTTTTGACTCAATTTGCCATCTATGATACCCAGTGCAGCTCTGTGTAGAGATATTGTAGATACTTTCCTTTTAAAGGAAGTCAGCAAGAAGTTGACAGTTCCTAGGTTTTTTCATTAACTGTTAAAAGCCTGATAGCAAAGTTCTTTGGTCCTCTCTGAAGCCCTGGTGATTCACCAGAGAATGTAGGCACAGTCAAAAAATGCCAATAACAATACTAGCAATGTCAGTAATCTCTTTCAAAACGAGATATATAGTTCTGATCTACTATATCCAGATTACTCTGCATGTGTGAAGAACAGCAATAACATGAAAGTATGCCCTTGTTTCTTTGGAATATAAAGTTGTATTAAATGAAGAATTAGTCTTTTCACATGAGTTAACGATGGGCACCACTGGTGCTGCTGTCTTCAAGGTAAAAGCATAATTGAAGCAGATAATATAAATGGAGACTTTTCCTCACTAAGGGATGTCTTTAGTAAGAAAGCTACTAAGACAAATGGAGAGACTGAGATATTTTGAATTACGAAAATCACAAAGTTAGTTTTTCTGTGCTTCTCAAATAAATTCTATTAATCACTTTACCTAATGGATAACATCTAGGTAGGACGTTTTAGAAAACAACTTAAAATGTGTCATTAATTGTACTACATATTTACTTCTGAAGGATGACACATATTGTTTTAGGTAAAGTGCAGGCATAAACTGGTATTGGCTGTGCCCTTGAGATCTTGTAGTCTGTGGATCATATCCTCATTTATGTGCAGAAATACTGACGCATTACTGAACAAAGAAACTGTAAACTGGGCTTGACAGAATAAAGGGGAGGGAAAAGAGAAACTCAAGTAGTGAAGCCAGTGACAGCACAGCTCTTAGTAACATAGGAAAAATTATCCTGTGTTTACAGGATAATAGGACAGTTCAGATCAGAAGGGTTGTCAGGAGGTGTCTAGTCCAACTCCTACCTCAAAGCAGTGCCAGCCATGAGGTCAGACCAGAAAGATTATAAGATGACTGCATTCCATTGTACTCCTGTAGCTATTGCATTTGCAGTAGGGTAGAGTGTAAAGAACACTATTGGCTTTGTATCTCTGTCAAGTAAATGACTGAATAAACACGAGTGTGATCCATCAAGAAGGAAAGTTCAGTAAATTCCATAACTTGGGGAATCCAGTGCCAGATGAAAAAGACATGGGTATGGGAGGGTGGTAACTAAAGACAAGAAAAGACTCAAAAGCACAAGCAGAGAAAGCAGTGCTAAGAACATATCACATAACAAACAATTGCCGTATCCATAACACACAATAAATAAAAATACAAAAGCAGCAAAAGGAACAGAGGGTACATCCTATGCTGCTTCTGTCATTGTGCCTGCACACAAGAACCTCAGCACTACGTTCTGGCATCCACGGGGCATTGCCATCTCTGTCTGCCTTGTCAGAGCCCCACTGTTCTTGCTAGCTCTTCTTCGCCATCAAACAGGTTGGACCCGCCTGTGGGCAGTGAGTCATCTCAGTGTATGGTTCATTGCATTGCAAAACTCTGAAGCAGGGAAACCACAGCCACCCGCTGGCATACTTTATCAGGGGCCATTAGCTATAAACAAGCACATCTCCTTTACGGCTTCTAAATTTAGTTTCTAACAATTACTATTCCTTCTGCATTTCATTTCAGCCTGGGTGCAGCTAGGCAATGTGCACTTTTGATTTTCTGGATCTAGGAATCTAGTTTCAGAGTGTTTCCTATATATTTTCTCTTTTGCAAATCTAGCAATATTCTACAGATATTGTAAATTACAATAACAGGACATACAAATAGTAACTCTCCAATGCATACCTTAGAAGCAAAATATCCTGTTTTGTATTATCATGGTTCCCATTTTGTACTGACTCTGAAAATTCCTTTGAGGCTGCGCTGTTTGCTTGCAGCTATTTGGAGTCATGTGAACTCTTTCCTTCATATCTGTATTGCCAGCCAAAGTGTAATAAGGCCATGGAAAACTGTTGTATGTAAAATGTTCCCTACAACTAACTGGAAAGGTTTGTTTGTTGTAATTGACAGGATTTGGTCTCTGTAGACAAAATAGGACCTGACTGAGTAAGCCTCTTGACCAAATGACATTAAATCACATATATGTAGGACTTATTTCCAACCTGCAGCTGGAAACATTTTATTCCTCTGTCAGTCTTGCTGCAGGATGAACAGCCAATGGATGTGTGTCCTAATTGTACTGAGATGTCACTTCTCCTTCATCCTAAAAAGCCTGAAATGTCAACGTTTCCAATTTCCCATGTATTTTGTCTTATTCTGACAGTAGGTAGAAATGAGAACACATAAAAGACAAGCTAAGCATAGTCGTCACATATTCCTAGGGTTATTAACTAAATTTTCTTGAGGTATGCACTTCAGATGGTCATTTCTGGTATTTGGGAGGATAATTAGTGTAAGTCCCAAATTCTTTTTCTACACGCTCTTGCTACTTCAGGCTAATAATCGCTAGGAGGCAAATCTCATTAATCCTTGGCAACTCAAGTTACGAACTATTAAGTCCTTACAGGAGTTGCCCTGTTCATTACAGTACATTGTGGATTTTCTAATTTACTCTGGGCTTGTCCCACTCAGGTTCATCGAAGCAAAGGCTCCCCTAATACGTATCAGATCACTCTAAGATGGCTTTATATCTACAGAATATTACCTACACACCTTTTTTAAAATGATCTGAGTTAGTCAGAAAATAAGAGTTTCATTTTGGGGCATCTGGCTTGATAGCTACAGAAAGTTATCTACAAACTTTTTTTTTAAACCAAAATCAGTAAGAAAAAAAGGGTATTTTGTGGGCATCTGTATGTTGAAACTAAATGTCAAGACATGAACACCAAACTTTACAGAATTTGATAAAGGAAGCAGACATTACTGACACAGTACTCACTCACCTTCTTGTGCTGGCTTTGTAGCACATCCTGGTCCTCTAATGGATAGACGTTTAAAGCTATCTCACAAATGTCTGCATAAGCTGCAGTATGTGCTGTCTGCAGAGTAAACATACTCTGAGAAGCTTTTAAAATCTGGTAGATAATTAAATTACAAGCTGCCTTGCAGTAAATCTAGACATTTTCCTATATGTTGGACTCCATAAGGGCCAGTAAACCAATATGGGCATCTCATTTATGGCTAAAATCTTATATCTTAAGTTCAGCTGCAATTATTACTATGGTGCCTATATGTCTGTTGCTGAATTGTATTTCAGGATCTAATTACTCAATAGCTTAATAGGTTTCTTCTACCTTTTTTTTATTTTTTATTTTTTTTTAAATAACACATATCAGAAGCCACAGTAGAACTTTAGAACTTAATGTATGGGGGTTTATTTGTGTATTTATTTTTTTGAACAAAGGACAAGAGTGTTTCTTTAGAAAAGAAATCACCAGCTCTTCAGTGGACACATTTATCTTTCATTTTGTTGCTTTTATTCTCCAATAGTAGCCAGCAGGGTTCAGGAGTAAAAGCAACAACATAATTTTATTGTCGTAGTAGATGTTCTCTACTAAGAACTTTCATTCTTGCTTTGCTGGTTTTGTTGACTCTCAGCTGGAATCTTTGATACAATTATTGCCTCTTTGTACTGCTAATGGAGCACCAAGTTACCTTATATAATTTAAAGATTCCTAGTTGGCAGCTGCCTTTAATATGCGAATTTGTACATTCTGTAAAGCAGACAAATATGACACATCCAAGGCCAAATAATCTTCTGTAACAGGAAGCTTTTGGGGTGGCTAGGGTGGGAGTAGCTAGTAGGACCACGTGGTGAGTCAGCAGCACCTCAGGAACATGTTAAATTCAAAGAGCTGCTGATCTAACAGTGCTGGAGATGGGTAACCCTCACTCAGGGAGCTTGAAGAGGCTCCTCCATGTTGGCCAGGAATAGCACTAATTGGCTTTTCTCCAGGAAGGACAGTCAACCAAACCAGGCAAGCATGAAGTAAAATAAAATTTGGTTTGTTTAAGGAACACTAGGTCAGTCTGCTTATCCATGGTCAGACAGCGTACCCACACCCAGTTTCATGCTGTCCACTGAAGTCCTTTGTATCTTTGCTAAGCTTCTATCTGCTCAAAGGCTTAGGCTCTCAGCCTGGAATACACCCAATAACATTGCTGGTGGACCTTAGGCCTGCATGAAAAATTGGGTTAGAACTATAATCTGCTAATATCATGAATAATTAGGCAGATTTGTAATTGCCAACTTATGCATATTTCTATAAATATCCACATATACAGCTTGATGTGGTTTACACTGTCCTCAAGCTTCCTGGATGTGAGCCAGTGCCAGTCCAGATGCTGCATAGCTTCATGTGCAGGTTAATAATCAGGGCATATTTGTTCAAGCTAGGCACTCTGCTGCTTCAACTACAAGGCTGACAGGCCCTAGCTGAGCATTTAGCTTGGAGAATGAGCAGAGAGCCTGAAATCATTTGCACCTGATCCACAGTGTTGCTGTTACAGAGGAAGAAAAGAGGAAGACAGTAGTATCACTGAAGACACATTACTTAAGTGACAAAAAAGGGTCAGCTAAGTCAGTGGAAAAAGGAGGAGGAAGATGGATGCCTCTAGAGCATGACATTAATACCTTCATACTGTCTATACTGCTGTGTGGGTGCATATTATGATGTCTCCCACCATTCTGATGAGAGAACCCCCAAAGTCCACTGTGACCCCTTTCTTGCTTGTACACCTGGCTTCCTTCCCTTGGAAACCAGGACATGTGTGGGGAAACTCCAGCACTCACTGCAATGGACCAGCCAATGCTACACCAAGACCTCAGTATGAGACATACTTCCAGAGTCTACAGGCTAGGCTCACCCAGAAAAACCCAGATTTTAAGTCTGGAGCTAGGTCAGAATTCTGCATCAGGGATAAATTCAAGTCAGGTTGAACTAGGAGATAAATTGAAATCTCTTTCAGGTCAATGCCTTACTCACTGGGCTCTAGAGGGGGAAAGTGAGTCCATGTGTCATCAGATATGACTACATACTATTTTGTAGGTAAATGTAAGCCTTGTTTGTCCTTACTAAAAGCCAACTGTATGATAGCTCTGACACAGGAGCCATATGTCCATGGTAAATACAGTAGTGAGTTTGGATTAGAGGTCTTGCTTGTGAGATGGAAAAGGTTCATGTTGAGCTGAGATCCTAAGCTACAAAGGATCTTTGAAGATACCTGTCAAATGGGAACAAGGTGGTGTCTACTGGGAACTGTTTTTACACTCTGTGAAAGATGGGGTGCAGTGGCTCTCCCCAGACCACAGTTAAAAAGTGATGGCTTGAGTTGTAAACGGTTACTTCAATGCCCTGGCATTGTGTATTCAGAAGATTCTTTGCTGCAGTTGCTCTTGCCAGGAACGAAAACAAACTTTGAAATCTTGAATATTCCTGCAAAGTTGAACTGTCATGTTCCAGACACCTCCAGTTGTTGTCTGAATATTGCAAGCAGCTGGAGACTAAGGACACATAAGGTTAGTTTTCAATACTTAAGAATTAGGTTCTACAGAAGTAGCATACGTAATTGGAAAGACAAAGTCACCTTTACCAGGAGTAAGCTGAATTGTGCAATACAGCAACATTAGAAACTAATAATGTCTGTGTTTCAGAGTAAATATTCAGGGGATTGTTACACAGTGTCTTCATGGTGAAATACTGGTGAATAAAGTATTTCCAGAGGTAAATCTGGATAAGGAACTAAACATTATTAATTTGTTTAAGGGCATCTGCTCAATTACTCAGCTACAGTTTATAACTGATTCTTTTAGAAATTTATCAACACCCAAAAGTGGAGGTTTTAGTGGGAGCACTTTTTAGTTCTTTCACTTAAATATACAAAATTACAGGTCTAATCTTATTATCAGTCCTCTGTGTCAGATAAGTAAATTACCAAATATGCAATACTTTTTGTATGACTGTTATAAGCAACAGGAATTCTGGAATTTTTAGCTATGTGTGTTGAAATACAGGTTTAAAGGTCAAAATAAAAAACCAGTAAATAAACTAGTGGGTCTCTATCAGAGAACCCAACCTTTTTACTAAAATGTAAGGAAGGTTGTGAGGTATTGCAAGCAGGTCAAGGGAGATGTGCCTTTCCATCTGCTAAGCACTGGTAAGGCCATGTGTGGACTACTGTGCCTAGTTCTGGGCTCCCCAGTATGAGAGATGTGGACATACCGGAGAAAGTGCAGCGACGGGGCACTAAGAGACTGAAGCATCTTGCAGTGAGGAAAGGTTGAGACAGCTGGGACTGTTCAGGCTGGAGAGGAGAAGGCTCAGGGGGATCCTACCACTGTGGCTAAATACCTGATGGGAGGGAATAAAGAAGATGGAACCAGACTCTTCTCAGCAGTACCCACTGAAAAGCCAAGAGACAATGGACAGGTATTAAAACACATGAGATTCCATTTGAACACAAGAAAACACTTTTTTACTGTGAGACTGTCAGGCGCTGGAACTAGTTGCTCAGTTGTGGTTTAACCCCAGCCAGCAGCAAAGAGCCACACAGCCACTCGCTTACTGCCCCCAGGACAGGGGAGGAATTGAAAGGTTAGAAGTGAGAAAACTCATGGATTGAGATAAAGACAGTTAATAAGTAAAGCAAAAGCTGCACATGGTAGCAGAGCCAAGTAATTAATTCATTCACTACTTCCCATGGGCAGGCAGGTGTTCAGCCACCTCCAGGAAAGCAGGGCTTCATCATGCATGAAGATTACTTGGGAAGACAAACACTGTAACTCCAAATGTTCCCCCGCTTCCTCCTTCTTTCCCCCTTTCCCTGTTTTTTCCTTTGTTGCTGAACACAGCGTTACCTGGTGTGGGATAACCCTTTGGTCAGTTGGGGTCAGCTGTCCCAGCTGCGTCTCCTCCCAGCTTCTTGTGCACCCCCAGCCTCCTCGCTGTCAGGGCAGTGAGAAACAGAGAAGGCCTTGACTCCGTGTAAGCACTGCTCAGCAACGGCTAAAACATCCCTGTGTTATGAACACTGTTTTGGTCACAAATCCAAAACATGGAACCATACAAGCTACCGCGAAGAAAATTAGCTCTATTCCAGCCAAAACCAGCAGAAACCCATATGCTGATCTTATGTCCATATGATTGACAAAAACACACTGCACGGGGCATCCCCAGTCTATCCCAGCCAAAACCGGTACACTCAGAGCGGTTGTGGAGTCACCATCCTTGGAAATGCTCAAAACCTGACTGCACATGGTCTTGGGGAATCTGCTTTGGCTGGACCCTGGCTGCTCTGAGCAGTGTGGCTGGACCAGATGGTATACAGAGTTCCCTTCCAACCTAGATAATTCTGTGATTCTGTGATGTATAAAGTCTTTGTATACAACAAAATATTAATAAGCACTTTGGTGTAGCACTGGAAGGTTTTGGTTTTTTTTTCAGTATCTGTGTTAACTGGAAAAAGGTACTAGAGGAATAGTTCACTTGGAAGTAACAATGACAAGTTAAGAGAGAGAAAGTTCACAGAAAATTAAAAATGCTGGATGATGGAATTCTGAACTTTGTGTTTACATTTTTTCCTATTATTTGTTTAACAAACTGAATGAAAAATAACATCACTTAATGAAAAAAACAGATGGCAAAAAGAGAAACTGTTAGTACTGCTGCATAACTATTGGTGAAAAAAAAAAAGAAAGACAAACAAAAAGAAAACCCAAAACCCAAATATCAGCCTTCTCAAATTTATGTGGAAAAAAGTGTTTGATCATTTAGTATTTGAATATCCACATGATGTAAATACTGGCATTGCCTTTGAATAGGCCAAGCAAAGTGTAAGGAGTGCAGATTCAACTGTCCTGTCTGTCAGGAGATCTGAATCCAAATCTTTCTGCTTCTGATGTAAAAGTATGAGCACTAGGCTATAAGAAATCTAGCATATTTTTAAAAAATATGTTTATATTGTTTTCATTATGAGGTGCAGAGTTTTGGTCCCTTGAGTAAATGGTGCAGATCAGTATATACTGTCTGTAGAGAATGGAACCAGAATGAATTATCTCATGTTCCACAACTACATAAAAGAGGAGGAATAAATTATTTGATCTATACTGAAACCCAGGAACAAACTAAGATATATACAGTGTTAACTATTATGAGACTGGGCCTTGAAGTGGAACAGTAAATGAAGCAATCTGATACCATATAGACCCCTGTGGAGTATGTTCTGTTGATGTTTTTCTGTTTTGTACTAATATGCAGCCAGCTAGTAAGGACCAGACAGAAGGCAGACCCAGCTGCTGCCTACAAAGTCATTCTCCATGTCCTGATAATTAAATGTTTTATATAAATCAGAATGATGCCACTTTCAAATATCCCATGGACCACTGGATTAAGGTTCCTGTCTGAAGTGGTAGACATCTGTTAAGATTTAAATACTTAATAAAACAGACTTACTTGCTTGTCTCTTATCTTTACAGATGTCAGGATACTTCTAATGAATTTTCCAAATCCTGCTGAGTGCTCCAAGTCCTTCAGACTTCCACTACTACCAGCACCTCACTCATTTAGTTCTTGAGCTATGGTGTCAAGCATGCCCAACTGGGATCAACATATGGGAGCCTTTTTTTAGGAATTTTCTTACTAGCAGCTAATAATGACTTTGTGGCATGAAGTGATTTTTTTTGTTCCCAACAGTAAGAACAAAAAACAAGTGCAATTAAAAAATTTAAAAACTGCATGCTCATGGTGAGCTGTATGAAAGCCCTCTTACCCAGGGCAGTGTAAATAGCTTCCTTCTACACCTAGATGTATATTTGCGTCAGATGGGTTTTGATAACAGTGCCTTAGGAAATACCTCCTTTCTTGGAAGGATAACCTTGTTGCATTTGCTTGAATTCTCTAACACTTTGCTAGCTCCTCCGTCTCCTCCCCCAGACCCATGAGTCTTCATAGTATCTTGACAGTCTTTTGGAGTATTAATGAGGACTAAGTAAAATTATTTTGGCTTATTTTCTTATGTTCTTGCTTATATTTGCCATTCTTGTCAAATTTAAATTAAAAAGTCTGTATTAATACAGTAAGCATCACAGCTGTCCAGTCAGCATAAAATGTTCAGAGCAATTGGATATCTGTCATAACCATTTAATACTTGACAGTTATGGAAATGAAAGGGAACTTCAGGGAATGGTTTAACAAAATGTTCAGTGATTCAGTGATCAAATAATTTTCTGTGTTTGATGAACTTATAATGTGATCTAAGATGACAAAAAAAGTATTTGAGAAGTTTATTGCTTTAATTTCTGTTGTAAGTTAGCTTAGAGTTCGGAATTTGACCTTAAATCTACCATCCATAGGGTTTTTTTAATGGTTCAATAACTGTAAAGAATGTGAGTTGAAGTATACATAAGTTTGTGAAGTATTTAATGTTTTTTTCCAGAATTTTGTGTTAATAACTTTAACATACTGTCTCCATTAATGAGAACTTATGCTCTCAGCTGTAACCAATTTGTGTCCTATCAACTGACATTGAAAAAGTAAGTTTTCTAAAACCAAAATCTTTGGAAACAATCCCAAACCATTTGCACACCTTGCCTAGGTTAGCCTAGGCTAGCTGTCACTTTAAAATAGTAGTTGCTGAGGTTTTGGGGTAAGGTGGAGGGCAAGCGATGTTTCCTTTTGATCATCTAATCTTTGTTGACAGGTCCATATGTAAGACCTACTTACTGTGATGTATAGTTTGTTTATTGAGTGCATGGTGACAATAGATTCACCCTCTTTCTTCCCTGGGGAGCCGGATTCAAACCAATAGCAGGTCTTCCTCCTGCATGGCCTCTTTTCTCTGTGCTTCTATATATCTGTTTGAAGTCACCAATTTGTATGAAAACATACTTGGTTTTCTTGTAAGTGTTGAAAGCATCGAGTTGGTGCAAGTCGTGTTTTATTCCTCCTGATATTACTATTTACATTTATTAGGACACATTTTCTACTTCCAAGAGCTAAATATTACCTGCCTTGACTGCAAAAGAAGGTCTAAGTCATTAAGTACATTTATTCCACACATGCATACTGTATGAACAATGGATATGCTTCTTAGGTGTCTGTAGGCCACTTATGGTATCATTCAGTTATACACCACAAAGCTCCTGAAGTGTGTGGGAGCCTCTTTTCTTACATAATTTGGGATGCTTTTATAACGCTTTGAACATCTAGCTGAAGATAAAGTCTTTGTTAGATTAAAGATGATATAAAGATAACTACAATATCCCTTTTTCTATGCAGGAAAAGTTGTTGCTACATTTACAATAGAAACTTGATTTCTTTATGAAAAATGATGTCAGAAAATTCATTACATCAATTCCTATTTAGGCAGCACCTGTTAAGTAGGAAAGCTTCACTAGACTTTTGTTGACTATCTGGAGTCACTGTGTTTTATAAAATCAGTGTCTTATGTTTATCTTAAATTTTCTTTGCTATCCTGTCATCATATCCAAATTTGAGAGACAGTTCACTATGTGCACCAGCAGTGATATCAAGATGATTATTCTAGCTTATGTACCTTTTCTGTTGTATTTAGTAATTTAATTTTTTAATGATTTCTCAAACTTCTTGAACGCCAAAACCTCTACATAATTAAAAAGTCTATGCAGCTCTTGATAGCTGTGACTGACAAGCTCATGTAAATCTTGGTGTTATGTATCTTGCTTCTCTCCTTATGTCATGTTTTATGTAATTTTTTTCCTGTCTCTCTTCTTTGTTTGAAGTCCTTGAATGACTGTTTTTATTGGTGTACTTTGTAACTTTTTTCCTGTCTCACCAAAAATAGCAAATATACTCTGGTTTGGGGCTAGTTCAATTTATAAATAATAAATTACAGGCCTACAGCAGTTCTTGGGGAAAAGTTGTAAGGAGTTTCTTAGAGCTTTTACGTAGGAAAAGAGTAGAGCTGTGTTTTCTATCCTATCTTATATATTGAGCAGGGAGTTAGATGTCCTCCTCTAGAAAGGACATGAAAGTTTTTTCTTTTCCTATCACTCAGTAAAGTAAAACGCCAACTTCATCTGCATCACAGTTACCTATAAGTAACAAGGATGGGACTTGAAAATGCCTGGGGAAACATTAACAATATTTTCTACATGCCAGAACAATAAAGGCATTAACCACAAGACACCATTATCTGTCAAATTAATTCTACATGCTGAAGTCTTGAAATGTGCTTCAATCTGCCACTTATTAAATTCAGATAAGTTCTCTTTTTACTTGTCTCCTTTCTGAGCAAAAAGGTTCAGTCTTCAATTTATTTTTGTAGCATCTTTTCTATACCCTGCTTTTCTTCATGTTGCCTCCTGATCTTTTAATACCCTTTTTGAGAGAATGTCTAGTGTTAGGCACTAAAGAAATATGGGAATTTACACCACTTCTTATGAACCTATCTAATAACATCAGTGCAAAATGTGAAATACCTTGCAGACGTAATGTAATATTTCCTACAGGTAAAGCTGTGAGAATGATAAAATATGAATGATGTAGCTGTTTAAATAATTTGTGATAGCTAAACTTATCATTAATGCTAAACAAATTGTAATAATTTACATTTGAAAAGGGGCACTACAAAACTAGTTACTTCCAAAACTGAAGGGTGTCAGCAGACTGAAAATAAGGAATTCAAGTGGAAATATTTTCTCCATAAGTGAAACATGTATCAGTAATTTGTCAAAGTTGGGTCACTGGAAAAGACAACAAACTTAGGCTTTTTTTCCTCTAGGGAGCTAGTCTGGGGTTGAAAGACATTTTGGCAAAGCATGGAAGTAGTACTGCGATAAATCTAAAAGGACAGGTGACAAATATTTTTTCAGTGCATAAGTGGCTTGAATTTCAGCTCACGTCTTTTGTCAGTAAGAGCAGCAAAACTCATTTACCTTATAGACAATTTAGACTTTCCTATCCGCCAACCTTTCATATCTTTATTTCTCCTATTATATCATCAATTCTCTTTTAAATTCTTAATTAGGCTTCCTAAATTTGCACACCATGGACCGGGCAGAATGCAAGAAGTTGTAAATAAGGAAAAAAGAAAATCTACAGACTAGAAATAGTACTTTTTCTCCCCGCTTTCCCGTTCTGTAAACATGCCAGTCTTTTTATAGAAGTCTTGACTCCAGCACCTTTGGATTGCTAGCCTTCTGATGAATTGAAATCATTGGGGTTACTCAACAAGTAAGGGCTACAGTTTTGGTACACCTTGTCATAGTGAATCGTTTCTTGAACAATGTGTTTTCCTTTGTCATATGTAGCGTTACACACACTGATAGCACTTCTATAACAACATACTTTGAGTTTAAGATTAGTTCAATTCTGGGAACATTAAAAGGTGGGGCTCAAGCTCAAGAATGAACTCAAACAGGTCATTGTCAGCAGTTGTCCACCTTATGTATATTTATGTCTGTGTACTTTGAGTTTTTCCTTCACTCTTCTGTGATTAACTCCCACTTACACTAATGAGAGCTATGTGCTTCCATCAGGAAAAGAGTGTTTCTTTGAAGATGAAACACAAAAACTCTCTCTTGCTTCATTTAGTCTCTAAATTGTTTAAAGAAAAAAATTTTAAGATTGTAGCAACAGTTAAATCTGACACAAGAAACAATAACAATTTGCTGTCTCCCAAATATGTATCCATCCCTGTGATTATTTTTAAATGCAGTGCCATTGGCTTGATCTATGACGTAGCAACAGCTTTTGCTTAAAATACCTTTCCTGGATTATGTCATTTTAGATTACCTTCTCCTTGATGAGCACATGAAATGTCTTTCTTCGGATGTGGCTTTAAAAGAAGTGTTTGTCATCTGTACTATTATTCCTAAGTAAAAAGTGTCACCATTTCACATCAAAGATGCAGATCATAAAAGCAGCAGAAGTCCTGTCTTTTATATATAGTTTTTCCTTCTTATTTTATACTATATTTGATCAAATCTGTGATATGCAGAAGCTTATCTCTATACCACATGTGCACTGACTTACCAAAGTCAGTGTAAATAACTTCAACTGACCTCATTCGGACAGAAATCATTGGAGCAGGCTCCCTTCCATAGTGAATACAAATATAGTTTAATTTTATTGCTTTAAAATTAGTTTTGGTTCATATTTGCCCACAGTTTAAAACCTTCAATCCTGTTGTGCTTTAGCCCCAGCTGCCAGTTAAGCTGCACGCAGTCGCTTGCTCAATTTCCCCAATGAGATGAGGTGGAGAATCAGAAGGCTAAAAGTGAGAAAATGCATGGATTGAGATAAAGGCAGTTTAATAGGTAAAGTAAAAACTGTACACACACACACAAAGCAAAATGAGGAATTCATTCACTACTGCCCATTGGCAGGCAGGTTTTTAGCCAATTTAAGGAAAGCAGGGCTTCATTGTGCGTAACAATTACACGGGAAGACAAATACCACCACTCCGAACATCCTGTCCTTCCTCCTTTTGCCCCCCCAGCTTTTGTTGCTGAACACAGCGTTACCTGGTGTGGGATATCCCTTTGGTCAGTTGGGGTCAGCTGTCCCAGCTGCGTCTCCTCCCAGCTTCTTGTGCACCCCCAGCCTCCTCGCTGTCAGGGCAGTGAGAAACAGAGAAGGCCTTGACTCCGTGTAAGCACTGCTCAGCAACGGCTAAAACATCCCTGTGTTATCAACGCTGTTTTGGTCACAAATCCAAAACATGGAACCATACAAGCTACCGCGAAGAAAATTAGCTCTATTCCAGCCAAAACCAGCAGAAACCCATATGCTGATCTTATGTCCATATGATTGAAAAAAACACACTACATTGGGCATTAAATAAGGGGAACCATTAAGCATGAAAGTAAATGGTGTGTTTAACGCTTATGTTAATCACAGAATCACAGAATGGTTGATGTTGGCAGGGACCTCTGGAGGCCCTCTGGTCCAATCCCCATGCTCAAGCAGCATCAGCTAGATCCAGTTGCCCGTGACCATATCCAGACAGGTTTGGAATATTTCCAAGGAGGGAGACACCACCAGACTCCTGGAAAACCTGTGCTCGGTCACTCTCACAGTGAAAAGGTGTTTCCTGATGTTCAGAGGGAACGTCCTGTATTTCAGTTTGTGCCCATTGTCTCTTGTCCTGTCACTGGGCATTGCTGAAAAGGGTCTGGCTCTGTCCTCTTTGCACCCTCCCTTTGGGTAGAATCATAGAATATGTCAGGTTGGAAGGGACCCATAAGGATCATCAAGTCCAACTTCCTGCTCCTCTCAGGACTACCTAAATCTATGCCATATAACTAGGAGTGCCATCCAGACACTCCTTGAACTCTGACAGACTTGGTGCTGTGACCACTTCCCCAGGGAGCCTCTTCCAGTGACCAACCAACCTCTCAGTGAAGAACATTTTCCTAATGTCAAATCTGAACTTCCCCTCATGCAGCTTCATACCATTTCCCTGTGTCCTACCACCGGTCACCAGAGAGAGGAGATCAGCACCTCCCCCTCTGCTACCCCTTGAGGAAAATGTAGACTGAGATGAGGGCACCCCTCAGCCTTTTCCAAACTGAACAAACCAAGTGACCTCAACCACCCCTCGTAAATCTTGCCCTGGAGGCCTTTCACCATCTTGATCATTCTCCTTTGGACACACTCTAATTTGTGGTGGGTTGACCTTGGCTGAACACCAGGTGCCCACCAAGATGCTTTATCACTCCCACTCCTCAAGGGAGAAAAAATATGACTAAAGGCTTGTGGGTTGAGATAATGACAGGGAGATCACTCACTAATTACCGTCACAGGCAAAACAGACTCAACCTGGGGAAATTAATTTAATTTATTGCCAATCGAATCAGAGTTGGGCAATGAGAAATAAAAACTAAATCTTCAAACACCTTCCCCCCACCCCTCCTTTCTTCCCAGGCTCAACTACACTTCTGAATTCTCCAGCAGCAGAGGAGGGCGGGGAGTGGGGGGTTACCACCAGTTCATCACACATTGTCTCTGCTGCTCCTTCCTCCTCACACTCTTAGCTTTTGTTGCTGTGCAGATATCATATGGTATGGAATATCCCTTTGGTCAGTTTGGGTCAGCTGTCCTAGTTATGTCCCCTCCCAATCTCTTGCCCACCCCCAGCCTACTGGCCTTTGGCGGTGAGGGGGAATGTTAGGGAGACAACCTTGCTGCTGGGCAAGTATGGCTCAGCAGTACTGAAAACATTTCTTCCCATCCAGGTCTGCTTAGGCACTTGTGTGATGCACCAAGCGGGGTGCACAAAGCCCTGCTCCACATCATGTACCTGCCCCACTTTCTCCTCCACACTCCCAGCTCTGCCCTGAGATGCTCCCCTGCTATGCCACTTGCAGCTTACAGAGGTGTAGAGAGGGAAACAAGAAGGAGGCCTCCCCATGACTTCTCCATCTTGGAGCACTCCAGATGGTGTTTGTGCAGTGGGGACAAGGGAAAGCCCCAATGAAAATGAGCCTGACACCATCTTTGCAGCTCAGCACAAGATGGGAGTTGGCAAAGGGGCTAGCCTGCCTTCTCAGGCTGGCTTTTCTTCTCAAGGACCAAGGTGTCACCTGTGTCCACAACCTGAGGTTCAGTGCAGTGGCACATGCCACGGTCTGTGACTTGAAGCGTTGCACTGAAGTGGGTTCATGTCCCACATTGGGATCCAATAAATCTGTTGTGGTTTTGGCCAAATTGGCCAACGGCTGGCGACAGATGCTCTCCCCCCACTTCACACACATGGGGGGAGGAGGAGGAGTAGTAAAGAGATTTATGAGTTTAGAAGAAACTAACTACTTTAATGAAATATTAATAATAAAATAAAAAAGAAATAATGAAACAGATACAGTATATACAAAACTGTATTAAGCTCCCAGGATGACTGGGAAGTCCCAGACTGGACTCAGCAATGGGTGGGAACTGGATTCCAGAGCTGGAGTCAGGATTGGGGTCAAAGTCAGATGAACAGACAGGGTTCTCCTTGGATGTCAGCCATTGAAGAAAGAGAGCTGACCCTTTGATCCCTCAGTTTTTATACTGAGCATGGGGCAGATGGGATGGAATACCCCTGTTGGTCAGTTTTGGGTCACCTGTCCTGTCCACTCCTCCCTGCAGGTGGGACCCCTCTACGCTTTTCCATTTCTGACTCTCCAAAACAGGGCAAGTAACAAAATTAGCTGACCTTGGCTGTTAAGGAAATAAGTATAAACAAGAGCCTCTCTAAGTACCATTCACACAGAATCACAGAATGGTTTGGGTTGGAAGGGACCTTAAAGATCACCTAGTTCCGACCCCCCTGCCATGGGCAGGGACACCTCCCACTAGATCACGCTGCTCAAAACCCCATCCAGCCTGGTCTTGAACAGCTCCAAGGATGGGGCATTGACAACTTCGCTGGGCAACCTGTTCCAGTGCCTCACCACCCTTACAGTAAAGAATTTCTTTCTAAGATCCAATCTAAATCTACCCTCTTTCAGTTGGAAACCATTACCCTGTGTCCTATCATTACAATCCCTGATAAAGAGTCCCCCTTGGCTCTAATTGTAAACATTGGTCTTATCACTCTGAGAACGAACTGTTTCCAGCACAACATGCTGTTAATTTCAGAGAGTTAGAAGAGGCCTAGTTAAGAAGTAAAATTACTGAACAGAAAGTTGGTTCTATTTTACCTCAATGGAGGACAGTAGCAGCTCTCCACATGCCAAATATACCGGCTGTCCTCTCCTGCAGAAGCCCAGGCCGTGGCCATTGCTCAGGAAGGTGACTCTGCAGAGGTGCAAGACAAGACAGTGTGTTTCCCTGGGCCAGCCACTGAGCCTTCTGAACAGAACTGCAAGGACTTCATGTCACAGCAAGACTTTGGATGATGTCCTGTGGTCACACGAGGAGCTCTCAGCCCTGGGGAGGGAGCATGGCTTGACATGGGGGCCTCCATGGACGAGGCTGCTGGAGGTTCTCTGCTGTAATCCCAGCTCCTAGTAGGGCCATGTTCAAAGCTGTGTCTACTGGATGGAAATCCTCCTTCATCCTTCCTTCAGGGAATGGAGACAAGCTCCTGGGGAGACAAGAAGCACCACAAACACCTGGAGGTGTCCACGGCTGTCAGGCCTTTTCAGCTGGATAGCAGTGGCAAAGATTGGCTTGGGAGCCTGCCATGGCCATGGGAATGCATTCTTGGTGCTTGAGGAAGAACTGCAGAGCTTGTAGTCCTCATCCCCTGCAGAGCCAGTGGCAGCAGCACTAAGAAATGGGCTCCAAAGATGTTGCAAGGGGTATCAGACCCAGCAGCTTTCCCCAGTGGTTTGGGGCACCCACTGGTGTCCTGACAGGCATGGGAAGGATTCTCGCCCCAAGGTCAATCTTTCTCAGGGCTTTTTACTACTCTCAGAAACTCCTGAGACGGATCTGGGCTGCAGGAGGGAAGGGGTCGGGCAGTGGTGGCCTCCCTGGTAGATGTGACCAACCTGTGGGGCCGGGAGGCAGGTCTTGCTCACACGCTCAGGGAACGGCCGATCGCCAGGTCTGGGGTCAAGAAGGAATTTTTCTCCCCAGGGTGGACTGGCACTGGTCCCCGGGGGTTTTTCACCTTCCCTGCAGCATTGAGCACAGCCCCTTCACAGGGCTCCTCTGGGCCACTTTGGGTAAGTGACTGTGGCTGTTCTTGCAGCACCAAGACACCACTGGTGGCCTGGGTCTGCGGTCAGAAAGAACTTTTTTTCCCTCGAGGAAGACTGACACTGGTCCCCAGGGTTGGATTATTTTCCTTTCTCTGCAGCACAGAGCAGAGCCCCTTGCCAGGGCTCCTCTGAGCCATTTCGGCTACTTAACTGCTTGCTGCTCTTTCAGCACAAAGATGCCACTTGTGCCCTAGGTCTAGGGTCTGAAAGGACTTTTTTTTCCTGTGGATTTTTCACCTTCCTTGGCCACACTGAGCACAGATTGTTGCCAGGACTTCTCTGGGCCATTTTGGCTAAATGCTTGCCCACAGTTCTTGCAGCTCAAAGACACCACAGGTGCCCTGGATATCCCAGAGCTGCCACTTTTCAGCTGCCCCTGGACGCAATAAAAGTGCAGTTTTCTCCTTGATCTGCGTTTGTGTCACATGTGTGCTGGTCTCAGGCGGGATCCTTGTCCTGCAGCTGTGCTGTCAGCAGTGGCATGTGCGCTCACACCACGGGCCTGGCAGAGCCAGGAGGGTTTATCAGTTGCCCAAGCCCAGCCTGGTCAAGGTGTCTCAGCAGCTGGAGTGCAAGGCATGTTCAGCCACTGCCACCTGGCCACTCACGCTCAGCCCCTGGGATGCGCTAAGAGCTGCCTTTAAATGCACATTTCATGGGATGGAAGCGAAATCAGCTGCAGAGTGCATTTGGTTAATAAACTCTATTTTTGTAATACAGGAGTGGTATTAAATAAACACAGCTACCACTTTTTGTTGCTGAAGATACTTTTGCATATTTCTTTTATTTTATTTGCACATTTCAAACCTTGAAAATTTTTATCAGTCCTACTAATCACTGGCACTTTGAAACAAACAAAGGTCTCTGTTTTAAAATATGATTCTGCTCTTCAGTCAGGTACTCAATTTAAATATAAGAAATCACATTTTCATCTCCTTGCTTTGCTCTGATTTAGACTATGAACTTTGACCAGAATCTCACTTAGCAGATAAAGTCCCAGTTTTGCCCCAGTGTAGAATGAAGGGGAGGAAAGAATAGAAAATATGTGCCTGACAGCAAAAACCATTTCCTTCCCTGTCCTTGTTATAAATTAGGAAAATGACTTCTTAGTGAAACTCATTACATGCAACAGGTATGAACTGAATGACAGACTGCTGCTTTTGAACATTTTGGCACTCGCTTCACTCTCTGGCAATGCTATAGCTTTGACTTGTGAGTTCTAAGAGTGACTGCAACACATTAATAACCTAAATAATAATTTTCCAAAACAAATAGCAGCTGTAAATTGAGATGAATTAAAGTCTAATTGTTTCGTGGTATGTTTTTTTGCTTGTTTATTATTTTTTTAAATGATTATGGGTTTAGAAACATATTGAGAATACAAAGACTATTCAAGTTGGATGCTTGTGGGGACACCGTCTTCTACCACCCACCACTGAATTCTTAGTCTGAACTTCTGGCAAGTGTAAATAGAAATGCTGCTTATTTCCCTTTTGAAATAGTGGATCTAGCATTCTCTACTGTAGTCTTTGGAAGTGCTGCAAATGCCAGTGAAAAGCACAACTTGAAAAGAAAGAGTACAAGCAAAACTTAAACATGTCTTTTTCAGACGGTGGGATGGAAACATGTAAAGGATCTTGGTCTGGTTGTCAGGGTGCAACAAGAGCCAGCTGGGATGTGGGGCAGTCTAGGATCCCCAGGCTGACAGGGCAGGTCCCACCGCCCCCAGGCAGGCAGAGGGGCAGGCCCCAGTCCCCATTCCCAGCCAAGGTGGTGGTGATGAGGCTGGGCCAAAGTCAAGCCAGAAAACTGAGCTGGAAAACCAAAATCAGGAGCAGCAACGACCTCTGTAACAAAACTCCTGGCAGAGCCATCTGCTTGGGGCCATGACAGTATCCGAGTCTGCAGTCAAAGTGCTGCCTCTGGTGCTGCTTGTTTTGCTGCGCATGCAGAATGAATCTGAGGTCTGTAGCTGTCCCCTCCTTGAGAACACTCTCGTTAACTATAGTGACAAATGTTGGAGTTATTCATATGGGAGAAATCATAAAGAATGGAAATTAATGGAAAGAACTGTCTTGGGAGAATAACTGACAAGTACAGCATATATTTGTTCATAAGAAAAAGGAGTAGGGGATAAGGATCATACAAACCTTGCCCTCTCCTTCCCCATAGTTATGGATTTTGTTGAAGTATTTTTTCTTATTTTCCATATATGTCTTTTTTTTATCTGAGCTTTTCTACTTCGTTTTATATTGAATACTACATTAACTCCAGACAGTCATTTTCCTCTTAAAGTGATGCTCTCGGATAGACTGTATTGGCTTTTTGTCAGAGACTATTTTCTACTTTCTGGTGCTAGGAAAGAATATTATTAGAATGCTAGGCAGAATCAGTTTGAAACATCAATTTCTTAAAAGTATGATATGTTGCTAAGTATGGTAGCATACCATATAGGTTGCGATATTCTGCTGGGAAAAGGCATAAAAGAAAAGGATATTACCTACATGAATCATCTGGCATTTCTTACATCAGCTTGAGTTTTCATAAAATGTGTTCTGAAACTAAAAGGTTTTAATTTTCATCACTGAGGAAAAAGCATGATCAGAAACTATTTCCTCCCCCTACTTGTATTGTTGAATTTTTGATGTATATCACACATAGATTTGCCACAACAGTGAAGATAAGACAAAAGTATTTTCTTCTTCAGCGTGTTCCCCTACCTGGTGATGTAGGCTGTAACTGTCTACCTCGTCCTTAGATCAGTCCTGCATGGCAAAACATTTGGCCATAGCATATTTTGGTACAATATTTGGCCTGGCTTCATCTTAATGAGTTTACAGCATTGTTTTAAAAGGCTGGAGATGAGCTTATCCTTCATCCTGTCCTGAAGCCCCAGATTTCTCTCTAAAATGTCTGCTTCTCTTTTGGGAATAGAAGTGGGGTCAGTGTCTTACTGTCCTCAAACACCTACTGGGTGCTTGCCTTAGAAACTGTGCTGCTATCTACCTCTCTGATTTTTATGAGTGTTATGTCAGACACTCATAGCAGAGAGAAAACAAGCCAGTAGATAGGTTCAAATCCAACTGCATTTTCCTTTTTAATATTTCTTAAACAAAAGCAATTTTAAGAGCTCATATCACACTTCTAACAATGTCCTGAATCATATTGGTTCCCAAACTTATTTGAATACTCCATCTTACTGTATGCCTCATTCTACATTTTGTAGTTGCACCATGTTAATAGGATATGCAGGGTTTGTGGTCCATTTGCAGCAACTCAGGCTATTATTTGAATCCTGAAACATATATTGGCAGTCCTTAATTTTTAAGCTTCTGGGGTACTGGCCATTTGGTAATCTTTAAATAAATCTTTACAGGAAGTGAATTCTCTAGTAGACTTGCAGTAAAAGGTGAGGAAGAATTATTGGCATGATGTAATTGACTTCAAAGATAAATTGTAATGTATTACTCTGGATGCAGCTACCAAGTAGTATTTTTGGTAAAGCCTTGCTATTTTACATTTTTGAAAGTCTGAAAGCGTCAAACACATTAATTATATTGACAAGGTCTATCAGTGACAGAAAACAAGAAAAGCTTTTGATCTCAGAGGTCAGAGTTAACATTTTAGAACACTGTTCTACACTGAAAATTAGAAATGCACCTTACAGATTTCAGGGTTGCTCGTCTCCTTCAAAACAGACACTAGAGAAGGCCATAATGATACTGCTGCTTTTGGTCAATCTTCAGAAAGCTTCATTCTCCTCTGGCTGGTGGGTGAGCACAGGATCAATTGGTGCTGCTGCAATGTGAAATATTATGGCTCTTACTAAACATTCCTCCGCAAGAGGGAGTCAGGTTTTTGAAGGAGTGGGTGTGTAAAGTGTTTAGGAAACAAAAATTGTCACCTATTAGCAGTGCTCAAAATCACTCAAAAAAGAAACAGAGGCAGCTTGAGATGTTTATAAGGTGACACGTATAAACATAACAGTGTATTAACTCTCAAAATACACCCATAGAGCAAATGGATTTGGTATGTATGTCTGATGATGTCCAGTAAAAGATTATCCAGATTAATTGGCAATGATGAGTCATCCTAAAACAAAAGACATATAAAGCCTTTTTTGCTACTGAGCCTTGCAAGGATCTTGTAAAAAGCTGATGCTCCCTGAAATGAGTGATTTCTGCTTCCAGAATGACCAGAAACATAATCTGCTTTGAATTATAGTTTTAGTTATCTTTGTAAGAGGAAACATATTTTTAAGTCAACAAAAAATTAAGAGAAATTTCAGAGTTGCAGAAAAATGGTTATTATTAAATGAGCATGGGTCTGTAAGCTTCTTGCTTGTCCATTTTTTTAATGTACAGACTATTAACTCTTATGGATGGCTCAGTAAAACTTTCATTCTGACAGCATTATCCTTCTCACAAATGTAGGTTACAGAGGTTTCCTCCCATTAAAAAGCAATATTTCATGCTGAAGTTATGAATGTGAAGCACCAGAGCAATGCAAACCGATGGAGAGCTTAGATCACATCACAGCAAAGTTTAATGTCTTATTAACAACTTCAATATTTTTGCCTCAGTCTTTAAAATAAACAACGCAAAGAGCACCATAAAATTAAATTAAATGGTGAGGAATTGGGACTATAATCTGGGAACTCCAGAGTTTTTCTTAATAAATGAAAGAATAGATTTATATAATCATATGTTCAACTGTTTTGTTAATATCAGAAATTCTTTCCCTCCTGCCCACCTGTTTATCATCTTTTTCTATTGCATTTATTGTGGGTGACATTTACTTTGCAAGTTCCTTTGAACAATAAGTGATCCCAATAGTATGTCAGCATCAAAAAATATTTTCTTTGATGGGAAAACCAAAAAAATAGAGCAGAGAAAACAGGCTGCTTTTTCATTGCTTGAGTCTTGACTCCAGGAAGAAAAAGAAAAGGCAGAGCATGGGGGGCAGAGCTCGCAGAACAGAACTTCTGCAGAAGTAGGGAGGTGATTGTCCCCCTGTACTCAGCGCTGGTGAGGCCACACCTTGAGTACTCTGTCCAGTTCTGGGCACCTCAATATGGGAGAGATATCGAGGTGCTGGAGCGAGTGCAGAGGAGGGAAACGAAGCTGGTGAAGAGCCTGCAGAATAAATCTGATGAGGAGCGATTGAAGGAGCTGGGACTGTTTAGTTTGAGGAAGAGGAGGCTGAGGGGAGACCTCATCACTCTCTACAACTACTTGAAAGGCCATTGTAGAGAGGTTGGTGCTGGTCTCTTCTCACAGGTCATTCGCAATAGAACAAGATGGAATGGCTTCAAGTTGCAACAGGGTAGGTTTGGGCTGGACATTAGGAAAAAGTTCTTCACAGAAAGAGTGGTCAGACACTGGAATAGGCTGCCCAGGGAGGTGGTGGAATCACCATCCCTGGATGTGTTTAAGACTCGTTTAGATGTGGTGTTAAGGGATATGGTGTAAGGGAGAACTTTGTAGAGTGGAGTTGATGGTTGGACTCAATGATCCCAAGGGTCTTTTCCAACCTAAATGATTCTATGATTCTATGATTCTGCTTTTTTTCCATGCCACTGTGCACTGTAGTCCTACTTAGGCTGCGAATCCTATGTGCTTATTCCAGTGCAATTCAACACGAACATGGTGCAATAGTAGTACTGGTAGCTGCTTGCTGGATAAGCATTGCATAGTGCTTTGGAAAGTCACTATTTTCATACCATACATTATTATGCCTTTTGCAGTTATATCAGTTTTAGTGACTGGTAGTCTGGACATAGTTGTGCTAAGTACCTGCAGAAGAGAAGGATTTTGACTGTTTTCAAAAGGCAACAGTTTAGGATGCTATTCCTTGAGAGGATTTTAAGGAGTTAATTGCCTATTTTTTAAAGATCTTACACATCCTGAACATGTGCAGGACCTCCTCATAGGATTTCATTGGAAGCTATAAGAAGCGTTAGCTTCCTATAGCTGTAATTGCTGCAGTGCCTGGAAAATTTATACTTTAATATTTCATCAGAACCAAACATTTCCTTTATAGTTTCTTAAAAAGAAGCAGAAATAATGTTGTTTACTAAAATAAAATTATATAATTGTTTTGCTGATTCTTTGGTAGTAATTGGAGTTGATTTCAAGGGATTTAAGGCAGCAGTTGGTTGAAGACAACTTCCACTCTTTTGCAAAGTATTACGTATACTTGTTGCAGCAAAATTGACACAAGTACTTGTCTGACAACATGCAGGAGTCGTTTATGAGTAATTTAAATTTATGTGCCACAGAAAAGGATTTTGTTTCACTTAGAAACAAAGCATTTCAGCTGTTTTTTCTGCCTTTAGAAGCATAAATGCTCTAGCCTCATTATCCATTCATTTCTTTAGTTTTATACGTGTGTATTGTCCTGCTCTATCTAAGCGGTATTCATATAACAAGACAGAATTGTGCTTTTTGTATCCTGTCATCTACTTGAGCATTTCCAGGTGTAGGACTGATTATTTTTTACAAATCTCCATGTTAATACTTCTGGCGATATTAAAGATATTATGTGAATACCTGATTTAAATTCAGCCTAAGCTCACAAAAGGAATTTTAAGAGAAATACTGATGAAAGGAGGGACCAAAAATTTGTTTATATATTTTTGCTGCTTCATTACATTACAGAACTTTTTCAGTGTTGAGCAGTCTTTTTCTTTTTTTCCCTTTTTCTTTTTTCCTCTTTTTTTCTTTGTTTTTGTTTGTTTGTTTGTTTTCTATCATTTCTGTCTCTCTTTTTTTTTTAAATGACTAAAAGTTTAGTGTGACTCTGTAGTTAGACCTAATCAAAGTCCAAAGACATGCTAATCAAAGTCCAAAACCCACATTATTTACATTTGGGATGAGAAATAAATGCAACATATCCACTGTAATGTATCATCAACTTGTTCAACCCTTCAACAGATACACCTATCCAAGGGCTTTTCTGTTACTGATAATATTTTGGAACTATTTAATATTGTATTGTTTCTAAGCAGATGCACTTTGTAGGCAGCAATTGGAACCCAAGTAACATGCTACTTAGCTGTCGTGGTTTTGGCCAGATTGGCCAATCAGAATGACAGATGGCTCTCACCCCCCTCTATCCTCAGAGAGGAGAGGAAGAGATAAGGAGATTTACGAGTTTAGAAAAAGAACTAAACTACTTTAATGAAAATAATAATAAATAAGAAAATAGTAAATAATAATAGAATAATAAAAATTAAAGAAAAAAAGTATGCAATATATACAAAACCGTATCCAGCTCCCAGGATGACGACTGCATCACCAGCAGACACAAGGAAAGTCCCAGACTGGAGTCAGTGATGGACAGGAGCTGAATTCCAGAACTAGAGTCAGGAGTGCTCCGATCAGGATCAAAGGCAGACGAACAGACAGGGTCCTCCTCAGACGTCAGCCATTGAAGAAAGAGCGAGCCAGAGCAGCATTGCCCCTTTGATCCCTCAGCTTTTATACTGAGCGTGATGCAGATGGGATGGAATACCCTGTTGGTCAGTGTTGGGTCACCTGTCCTGTCAGCTCCTCCCTGCAGGTGGGACCCCTCTATGCTTCTCCGCTTCCGACCCTCCAATGGGGCAAATAACGAAGTTAGCTGACCTCGGTTGTTAGAGCAGTAAGTATAAGCAAGAGCCTCTGTGCATACCATTCCTTGGTATAATCAGGTCTTATCACTCTGAGAGTGAACAGTTTCTGAACAATATGCTGTTAATTTCACGGTTTAGTCAGTTAGAAGAGGCCCTGATACAAAGCAAAATTACAAACCAGAAAATTGGTTCTGTTTTACCTCAAACCAGGACATTAGCATAGATTATAGATGAGATGAAAGTCATCATCAGCTTGATTACCTGGGATTATAATATGTCTGCATATGTACATGTCTCTTAGAAATGTTGATTCATTTGTAAATCTGCTTTCCAGTTTATAGTACAAAGTTTCCTTTTTGGATGGAATGTATTTTAACTTAAGGTGCTCACCTAGGTTTATATGCAAAATTTCTACTTCTGTGTCCATTATATATATATCTCTCATTCTTTTGCATTTAGTGTGCATATGTATGAGGTTTAGGCAATACAACACCAACTGGAAATATACAAAAGAGAATAAACATGGTATGCCACTTCCCACTCATTCAGGAATTCATAGAGGCCAATTTAAACCTTAAAAGTCAGAGAAGCAAGGCAAAAAAGTATGAAGAGGATGGATGCTAACCAGAAACTCCTCAAATGGCAGAGACTTAGCATAACACTGATCTCTTAATACAGTGCTGACTCAGCACATGGAACAAGCGTTTCCAGCTTCCCTGTTGCACTGGTAAGTCACTGTGCTTCAGGTGTCTGTAGTGTAGATTCATAGACTGCCTTTCTCCCATGGAGTTTTTTCCTTTTCCTCTGTAAATAGCTTCTGATTTCTGAGTTTATTCTGTAACGGGAATGGCCAACAGTGGTGTGCAGCTCTTATTTACTTTCTCCCCTTTTCTTACTTTTCTAAAAAAACTATGTGTTCTGAATTGAGCTGAATGTAGCCAAGAGCTAGGGTGTGTGGTGAGTGTATTGGTGGGTGTGTGGTGTGTTCTTGGGACTCAGAGGCTATTATGCAGGAGGTCAGAGGGAGAAGGAAAATGAAGAATAGCGTGAGAGATGCTGTAACTAGGTATTTTATCTGTGGCTCTTTAACATCATATGCTTTCTTTTCTTCGCCTGAGAAAGCTTGACCATCCCTGTAATACGAAATTTAATCATGGAATATGTTGGTTATCTATTAAGCTTTACTTTCTGCAGTGCTGTTCTATCTGTACTTTGCAAGTAGTCATTTATCATCTTCTTAGTTGGGAAGTGTAATATTCTTTATCACTCTGAATGTGCCCGCTAGGGAAATGAATGTAAGGCTGTAGAAGGAGTGAAGAGCTATGACTTCATGTGTTTCTACTGTTTAAGTGGCCAAATAAGTTAATTCACTTTATCATTTATCTGCAATATGATCAAAATGATCATTCATTTCACATAGTACAAAAGCCATGTAGAAATTCTTTTACTTGAGGTCTCTGTAACGCTACATTGTTTCCATGTAATATAACAAACTTGAAATAGTCCATTTGCCAGCATTGTGCAAAGGTCTTAATCTTAACTGTTTCAACCTTGCTTGGGTTTTTAAAATTTTAATAGTTCCCCACATCATTAAGAATTATATTTATATCTCCAAAAAAAGAGCCCAGTTGATCTATATGGCTTGTTTTAACTTTGCCAGTGATAGAAGGTATGCTATTTCTCAATGCAATTTATTTCAGACTTCCTTCAAATATTGTCTGCAACTGACATAGTCAATGCTGTGTCAGGAAAGTGCAAGAATCCCCTCAAGAATTCAAAAGAATTTGTAGAAGACTTAGGCTCTTTTTTATAATGTCACTCCAACAGCGATGTGATGTTTAATACATATGCTACGATATAAATATGGATCACTTAAAAAAAGTTATCCCAATTTCATTTTCAGAGTCAATCCCAGAAGGACATTTGAGCAACTGAAGCTAAATCAGTGCAACTTAATATACCATTTTGCATGTTCTTTAATGATTGTGATGAGGGAGACAACTTTCTAATTGCTGTGGAGTTGCCTGTGCTCTTCAGAAAATCACTCAGTCTTCTCCACAGGTAGTAAAAAAAACCTATATAGCATCACAAAAAGGTTAAAACTTCATTCTTTACTTTCATAACTTTTATTGACAGAAAGGAAAAAAAGTCAGAAAAACAGAAGACCTTTAAAGAAATCAGTGTCTCACTCTAGTTCTGTCCATCTGTAGCGAAACAAATCAGCAGGTGCTTCTGAGGCAGACAGGAACTTGCTTATATGTAAGATTGTAGCTCACACAACAAAAAGTAAGCATTTTTCCTTATTTTTAAAGCTATATGTAATAAATATAATATGCCTAAGCAAGGTTAGCTGATGCTTTTTCCCTATCATTAATAGAGTAGACATTCAAAACAGGCGTTCAACTGAAATGATCAGTTCTGAGGTTTAACAGGTTGAATGAAAGAATTTTCTCCCAACTTACTAAGATAGCAACATACACAATAAAATAACTTGTAATAACATAAAAAACTTAAACAATGTGAGATTCTTCCCTATAACAGAAATATCTTTCTTATGATTTTGTGACAGAGAATTGCTGATGAAAATAATTTGCACTGACAGGAATTGCCTTATTTCAAGATAGTATTGCTTGGGTTATAAATCACAGATAACGCGGTAGTGAGGGAAAACTTAGGACTTTGGTCCAGATCTTTTTTCAAATCTGAATTATACTCACTGCCTAAAACCTCTAATTGAGCTGAACACTGAGTAATTTGGAAGTCATGACCAAGTAACATGTTCTCAGTCCCTTCATATCTTTCATTGTTACCTCTGTGGATCCTTCTTTTCAAGCATGAAGGGTGATATATAAGCCTGTCTTCACCTGCACATATGAGATTGTTGTGTGTTTAAAATTATCTTCATAGCATTATAATAGTCTTGAAATTATTTTTTTTGCAATATTACCAATGTGATCAAATATGAGGTGTTTGGGGATTTTTTGTTTGTGAGTTTGGGGTGCGCGAGTTTTGTATATGGCTTTTTTGTGTTCATTTTTTAAACTCTGGTCATTTAACTCTTTAGTCATTTAAAGCCAAGTTACACACTCCAGGTAAAAAACCTATACCTTTATTTGGGGGAAGCATGGGGGTTTGCCCCACTGTCGTGGTTTTGGCCGGATTAGCCAATCAGAATGACAGATGGCCCTCCCACCCCTCTCTCCTCAGAGAGGAGAGGAAGAGATAAAGAGAGTTATGAGTTTAGAAAACGAACTAAACTACTTTAATGAAAATATTAATAAATAATGAAATTATAAATGATAATAAAATAAAATAAAAAAAAGTATACAATATATACTAAACGGTATCTAGCTCCCAGGATGACAATTTTGTCACCAGCAGACACAGGGAAAGTCCCAAACTGGAGCCAGAGACAGTCAGGAGCTGAATTCCTGATCTGGAGTCAGAAACACTAGGATCGGGATCAAAGGCAGATGAACAGACAGGGTCCTCCTCGGATGTCGGCCATTGAAGAAAGAGAGCATATCCTTTGATCCCTCAGTTGTTGTGTGAAAGGGGCAAAGCGGTTTTGGCAGAAGATAAACCCCCTTGCATTCTAACACTTCTCACCGAGGTGGGAGGCTAGGTGCAGCTAGGTTTAAATTCTGAGTGATGCCCAATTCAGCACTATCAGTCCAATCGTGTTTAATATGTATTAAACTGTTACAATTTGGATATACTAACAGTGGACTGCACCTTCAGTCTAGTCATGCTCATGAACTAGCATGGCCTCTCTCGAGTCTTTGGTCGCGTTCAGTGAGAAAGCGAAACGACTAGCTACTTAAACAGTGCAGTTTATTTAAACAACACGTATATAGGTTCTTAGGATTGCCGGTGATAAATATGCTGTCTGCAAAGCACGTGCAGATAAAGATATTGTTAAGTATACAAAATGCGCGGCAAAGTTATAAAAAATACAGCCTGGCTATAAATGTAGGGTAGAGATTCTCCAGAGAAATTTCTAAGTTCCCCGAGGAAGCACTCGGTATAATATAAGTCTTACCCAAAGGCGCCCCTATGGGGGGGAAGAAAGGCTCAGCCCGTCAACTGGTCCCGGAAGTCAGTGATGGAGTTCTCCTGACCTGTTCGCGATGGTGTCTTCCCCCATATCCCCCCTCTCTCGGGCTATTTTTATACTATTTTTTTTTATCTTCAAAGTGGAGTTTGAGTGACTTTAGTCATTAATATTTTTATTATGATTGGTGTACTCAAGGAAGAGTGGTTGCACCTTGGGGAAGGGTAGCCTACAGGATGGAGGTGTGTTTTGGTACATCGTAATGAGCAAAGTTCACAAAAAGGACAGCATTTCATCAACATTTGCTGAAATGTTGGCTTGGGTAGCGAGTAGGGACGCTTATCTGTTTCATAGTACCATCTCTTTCCCATATCTGCTATTCGTCACAAGGGAAGGCCACGGAACAAGCGCATTCCGTTCCATCCCTCGTGTAGTTTTGCAAACAACCTTGTACAAGGAACCGCAGTTGCTGCATTCTTTGTGTGTCAGCTGAGGCTGTATTCTACCTCAGAAGCCTCTTGATTTTATGACTTTCCTTAATGTGTGAACAATGCTGTACTTCTGTATTTTTGGCCAATTGAGTAATTATTCCACAACTGAGCATGGGGCAAATGGGATGGAATACCCTGTTGGTCAGTGTTGGGTCACCTGTCCTGTCAGCTCCTCCCTGCAGGTGGGACCCCTCTATGCTTTTCTGCTTCTGACCCTCCAATGGGGCAAATAACAAAGTTAGCTGACCTTGGTTGTTAGAGCAATAAGTATAAGCAAGAACCTCTGTGCATACCATTCCTTGGTATAATCGGGTCTTATCACTCTGAGAGTGAACAGTTTCCGAACAATATGCTGTTAATTTCACAGTTTAGTCAGTTAGAAGAGGCCCAGCTAAAAAGCAAAATTACAAACCAGAAAATTAGTTCTGTTTTACCTCAAATCAGGACACCCCCACGAAGTTCCTTCACCTATTATCCGGTGCAGCTGGGACATACAAACTCATCTACATTCCTTTTTTTTATCCCTGGAAAATTCTCTGCATGTATTCAGTAGTCCACTTTGGATCTCCTCTAAGCATCATAGATGATAAGTCATTTGGAGAAATCATCTTGTTCTGTAGTCCTACTGATAGCACATCTCTACAGAATCCAGTTGTGGGTGACCTTGCAGAAGGCAAAACCTACTGGGTTTTACCCATATTATATCACCCTATACAGAAAGTTGATAACAAGTTAAAAATATACAGAATTATATATCCAAAAATAATAAACTGGGAACAGGAACAAATGTAACAGTTTGTGTCCATTTCCTGGGCCTTCAAACTCTAATTTGGCATTTTACAAAGAACGACTCAAAACACTGTATAAAATCAGTGGCAGCAGTGAGATGTAAGCATGCTACAGTTATTACAGAACACTTTTTAAAAATGAAAATTAATATGCTTTCTTTCCTATGACCTTTAACTAACATATAACTGTCTCTACTCTCTCATTGGTACATTTTTGCCTGCGTTAGATACAGCAAGTACTGCTGCAAAACCTAGACGTTGCTAACACATGGCCTTTAGGAGTAGGTTCCCCAAAACCATCCTTTGGAGCTGAAAAGACTGACAACAAGACTGGCTCAGGACGCATAGTAATCTAGGTAGAAATGGATTTTAGAATGTTCTTTCACTTCTGTTTCTTTCCTTTTACTCCCATGATTGTCTGATGTACTCTTCAGCACACAAGTTCACTCTCAGATTCCTTTACTTTTCAGGCAAAATCCCCCAAATTTAGCAACCTTTCCCCTTTTTCCCCCAGAAATGGGATCACAGGTTTTTCTCCCAACAGCAGTGGCGTGTAGGGGGCTTGTAAGACATCAGCGTCTACAACACAGAAAGATTAATATTTTGTCATCATATGGGATGATAATTGGTAAAACCATGTCCAATCATTGGACAACAGATTTAACCTATGATTCATAAATGCTTGCTTAACTTTTCATAATAATATTCACACCCTCTATTATGTATGCTTAGACCTGGATTTCTTTCTTGAGATGATTTTCTTATGAATTTAGATCTCTCAGGATCACATTTAGAAAGTTTGTTTCCACTTTTTCTGAACTGTGTGAGGTTCACACTGGTATGAGTGAATGAACTTGAGATGTTGATCACTGACCACTGAACACCTGTCATTTTGACAGAAGTGGAATTTACTGAACCTGTATGCTATTTTATATGAGTACAGTTTTAGAAGGAAGAAATGTCCTGGATGTATTTTTCCTGTGGTAGTGTTGTTTTGATTCTTCTTTTTTTTGTTTAAATGTCATTCTTTCAGAAAATAGATTTATGCAAATCAAGAATTTAATTTCTTGAAAGAAACCCACAGAATACAGCAATATTCTGGAGTTCTTCAACAGGTTTCAATTCCAAAACTGAAGTGTAGAAAGTCCTTACCATTCTTGCTAAGTGCTAAGTCCAGCACAGTCTTAGCTTAAGTGCTGCTACAAATAGATACCCATGTAATTTTAATGTATTTTTTCCAGAGCTTTCAGGGATTCAGTTTACTTGAGATTTTCAGAACTTTGTTGGAATTTTAATATAACAATCCTTTGAGCTCTAAAATACCGAAACACTCTTTTATACCAAGAGGAACATGATCTAACAAACTGAAAACCAACAATAGATAACCCTGAAGAACATGAACCTTGAGCCAGAAAATTGACATCCCTAGGTGGTTAAGATTCTGAAGGTTTAACTTGCTCTATAAGTTGTAAAGACTCTTTTTGCATCACTGGAGCTGCACTAATATTGTGATGACTGCTTGCTTTATTTTACAAGCCAAATGAATGTCTGATTACTCTGGCATCATGTGTTTGAAATGCTGTACTCTCTCGGTCATAGAAAGCCTCATAAAATACCAAATTCTGCTGCAGTAAAAATGGTGATTTGAAGGTACATGCAAAAATTTCACAAAAGGTCCTTCTTGGAGAAGAAAAAATCCCAAATCCTCTAATTTAAAAAAAAAAAAAAGAACAAAAAAAAGAAAAAAAACCCCTAAAGAATTAATTTCCATTCTAGCAATCAAAATGATGATTTTAGCATGCAAGTGAGTAATTGTTGCTGAAACACTGGGCATACTACTGCTGTGCCAGACATGCCACATCTGCCACTAAGTAACTGGTACTTGCATTTAGAGACAGTGATGTCACCCTACCCAGTAAACTCCAAAATCATTGTTTCCCTAAAACATTCAATGAAAATGCAGTGTTTCTCAGAAGTTGCAAATCTACATGCACATTTTGCATCTTGTGTTTTTAGATTAGTCTTCACTTTCTTGCTTAGCTTTCTTAACACATTCTAGACAAATTCCTATTTAATGCAAGTTCTTCAAATCCTGACTAAGTTCTTGCATTTCATGGAAGTTCTTAATTTAATTCTATTCTAAAGTTAGGAAAACATACTTTTATCTTTGCAGGACAATGTGGTGCTATAGTTTAAAAGTCATATGCATTCAAAGCACTTTCTGTTTTTTTTTTTGATTAAGACAAATGAGCTTCTTCCTCTCTAGAAAGATGCCAGACCACTAAAATTTAAGTTGAACATAAAGAATATGAAAGTATTGAGGAATGGTTTAGTAAAGCTTACTTAATACACACATACGAAAGAGTGATTGCTGACAAGGAAAGAATTATGGCTTTGTTTTTTTGAACATGGAATCACTTTGGATTAATAAGGACTCTTTCAGTGACTTTAAAACTAACCCTAATTATGTTGATATCTCCAGTGTTTATTATGTGCAAAATATTCTACCACAAAGGCCACATTTTTAGAAGAATGTAATCTACAATGGAAAGACCCTCTTGGGAAAACACATAGGAAGGACAGATAGATAGACCAAAAAAAAACCATTGGTACATCATCTATTTGTGTTTATTGCTGTTTTTTTTTCACTTGACTTATATAATGGTTAGTTTAAGAACTAAAATAATGGTTATTATAACACATGTATAAACATTATAATACCTACTGGTTGGTTTCAGGACTGAAATGGCAACAAGAGCAGGCTCTGTTTACCTATTGCGTTTCCTACCATTCGCCTGTGATGTAGCTTTCCCCTTGCCCATTCCTCTTTTTCTTCATTATTCCCTATTTGCACTGACATTTGCAGAGTCATTGCACAGTTGTGTACTTCCCATCACAAATGTAGCTGAATGAACACCCTCATATGGTACATAAAGGGTACATCAATGATTATCTGAAGAGAGACATAGGTTTTGCAATACACTGTACTTCCAGAATTTAGTGGTAGCTCCATATATTGGTTGTAAAAACTCTGGAAAGGTTAGGTGGTATCTAAAGATCAACAAGCGTGTTACATATGATGACAAAACATGAGTCTGCTTATGCTGAGCGCCTGCATCTTTTTTTTTTTAAAGTTCTAAACCCCAAGGACTGACTATTAAGTCTTTCTGTTTCATGTAAAGTACACCAATTATCCTTGTAGTAGGGACTGAAAAGCAAAGGTTTTCTGGCTGACATTTTATCAACGTGGCAAAGATATGCTATCTCTTTATAACCAAGTGAAACTTGGCTTCTGTTCTGCACAGCAAAACTGTTTCAAGAGTAACAGTATGGATTCAGGCTTTGACAAAAGCATAATGGAAATAGTTGTTCAGTAGGGTAAATTATTTTGCAGGCAAGTTCTGGAAAAGTATTGTCTGCATAAAGTGTGCAATAAACTGGAGTATAGAGGCATTTAGTGAAAAGCAAATGGTTGAACTCCTTATCTTAGTGTACAAAAGCCCTTTTTATTTGATGATCTTCCTGTCATCTTTTGAGAAAAGACAAACTATGACCACATTTAATTCTAAAGATACTCTTTTGGGACACTATCCTATAGGCCTTCCAGAGCTGAATTCCCAGTGCATTTATCGCACCAAAAACTTAGATGGGACAATAATTTAATTTCTGACACCCCAATCCCCCAACGCCCACAAACTTAACAAAGATGCTTAACATTAACTTAAGTGATAAGAACTGAAAGCATTATTTTTGTTTCCTTGGAGAAGTTTTCACACAGCAAACAACAAAAAAAATGATACTGAAGATAATTTTCTTCTGCTAAGTGCAAACAAGTTATAGAAGCCCTGGGTCAGGCATCAGCTGCACGCAAACCACCATTTTCCGCCTAGATTATTAGATCCCTCTGCCAATAATTAAGAATAAACTTGTCATAGACAGGATACAGGTATTCTGAAGTAGTGGTTCCTATAGAAAACTTGCATATGCTAATGAACTAATTTCTTAAATATTAGAGTAAGAAGGTCAATATGTAAGAACATTCTGTCATAGAGTAAATGCACAGAAATACCGCTAAGAAATGTTTATTATTCATTTCCATGTATTACAGTTTCCTCAAACTCATTATCTTTATTTTAAAATATTTGCAACCAGATGGTGAGAGTGTTTAAAACCATTACTTCATATGCATGCGTAAGCATGCATTATGCATATCACATGCATAAGCTAATAAGCTTATTAAGTTACATTATAAGTGGAGTTAAAGACTACATCTTCATTAAATATGTGTGGATAAATGTCTTTCTAACATCACTACATTTATTAAAAAAAAAAAATCCTGAATGATCTTTGTGTGTACAGAGTTCTTGTATCTCTGGATCCTGACATTTAAAGTCAGCTCAGAGAAACAGGGGGCAGAAGAACTGTGACATTTCATTTTGGCTGGAGATCTGTCCTTGCAAATCAGCTCATGCTCCTACCCAACAGAGAATCTGTCAAAGTCCCTAAGTGTAAGTCTTGATACCCAGTCAGTGGCTTAAAAGATCAGTACTTCTACATACAAATAATCTACACTTGTCTTTGGCAGTTACGACCTTTATCATATATGTCTTGATTTATCTGTCACAGAGTAAGTTGTTTAATCCACATTTCAGTGCCTATGTAAATCTATTACTCATACAAAACATACACACAATACCAAGTTATCTTGTAACAATTTGTTTTACTTATTCCTTATGAAAAGTTTCTCAAATGCAGAGTTTTTCAATTTCCAGACTGAATGTTTCTCCAAATTCTGAAACAGATGGTGCCTAGCTGATGCTACTTCTGTGGAGTATTTCAGGATGCAAATAAGTTATTCATTTTTTTTCTCTCTAAAGTAGCTATAATGATTTCATAGCCTAAGATCCTTACCCTCTTGAACATTTGAACAAGCTGTCCAAATACTCCATTGGAAAACGTTTGGTTTGCAGGTTTTTTTCTGCAGCCATGCTACAGAAAATAAACTGCAGCAGAGAGGAGGAAGAATTACATAATAAGTAAAGCACAAGTAGAAAAAAATTGATTGACAATAATGAATCAATAATAATTTTTCTGCTTGTTGTCACGTAGCTGCTCATCATGCTAATGTCTGTCACCCTCTATGCCAATGCATTCAGAAAGACTAAGAAACTTTCTAGAAGAATCAAGTACTAATGGTGACCGAGAAGTTACTTGTACTTCTGTAGAATGAAGGTGACAGGAATACCTGTCATTTACCTAGAATTGTACATAAAAATGCAGCAGCATCTAAGAAACCAACTGGATATTTTCTTTTTTCATCCATTAACACAAGATTCCCTGAGCACTAGAAATAAATCATCCACCCTGTGTGTGTGTTTCATCAAGCAAAGTAATCACCATATCTTCAATGAAGCCAGCTGCTGATGGGTGTAAGAATTCTTACAGGCACAGAGGTAGGAGGGGAGAAATTCTCTGCAATTTAAATAAGGTTTGAAATGTCAGACTCTCCTAGATTGTATCTCTTCCTAGTTATGTATGAAAGCCTCATCTGATTTATTCAAGGACATGTTTGATAACCCAAATTTGCAGTGTTGCTAATAAGGAGCAGAATATATATACCCTCAGCACAAGGATGATTTAAAATGCTGTCACAGTGATATAGGAAGAAACATGCTTTGAAAAGAGATTTCTTTGCTTCTCACTTGCATTACTGCAGATACAAAACCTGATTTCACTCAGTACTTACAAAAAAGCCTATTTTTAAATCAGGTTTTCTTTTTTCTAGAATACCCACATTAACATTAGAAAATGTTTCTGTTATCTTTACTTATATCTTTGCTTCTGTGTAAAGCAAAAGTCTTATGGGAGCAGTTTTAACACAAAAGCACCATTGATAGCAATAAAGACTTAAATGTATAGCCCTCATTATTACACTTTTTAACAAGAGTTAAGACTTAACAAGAGCAAAGAAGAATGAATACATAAAAGATACTGGGAGGGGGGTAACAATATTAGAGACAAACAAGACATTGCCAAAGAAAGTGTGCAGTACTTTAAGCAGCACATTCTGTCCTATTTTTAGGCATTTGTTTTTTAAGTGATTCAGCATGTTCTTGCTCTAATTCCATCTGCTTTATGGATTTCAGAAATCCATTAAGTTTTACCCTTTCCACTTCAGAATGGCATGTACACATGCATGGGTTTAAGTTAATTTTTTCAGAAATCCATGAAGAATATAGTATGTCTGGTTGCAGTGGACTGGATCGGAGGGGATACAAAATTAATGGTTGACTCTTTTTTCAGTTTGCTTACGCTGCCCACAAAAGTGAGGCGCAGTGTTGCCTCAGCTGGGAGAAAACATGACTGCTCTGGAAAAGCAAGGAATATAATCCTGTCAGAGTGGCAGGTCATGTAAAAAGGTGCTTCCTGGACCTGAAGCTAATATCTGTTCTTATGCCATGTAGGCTTATCAGGCTTTGAAGGTCTCTATGACGTTAAATGTTTGCAACAGGCTCCACCATAAACTTTGAGACAGCCCATTTGCAGTGCTCAAGTGGGTTTTGATTGTTGTTTTTACATCCATAGACTGCCAAGAATATACCAACTCAAATTTTGAACACCAAATTTCATTGTCTGCAAACTACAGCTTGAATAACACCACTCCTTGTAAGCTATTACCATGAGTAGGACTCCTTGTCAATCAATAAAATTTATTAAGGACAGCATAAAATTTATTTTTCTGATTCTAGAGCTGAGAAAATACAGGAAGAATGTTTTCCTGTGTATATATAATGTGAAAATAGATGGTAAGGATCAGACCAAGCATTATTGTAGCCTTCAGCTATAATACTACAAGTACACTTCGGCTGTCACTGACATTGAGAGAATCCCAGGGTTCTCATGCCTATCAGTTTCACAGGCGGAAGGGAATAGGTTCAGCAGCTCTTAACGAGCTCTTATTTTATGTTCATTGCATTTTAGAATCATAGAATCATAGAATGTTTTGGTTTGGAAGGCACCTTAAAGATCACCTAGTTCCAATCCCCCTGCCATGATTTAGTATCTCCTTGGCTGATTTGACCAACATCAGGCAGGGTGGTGCCTGTGATAGTTCCCTAAACATGGCCATATTTCCGATGTTGTCCACTTGGTCTGCATCTGAGCACATGAAGATCCTGGTGCACTTATTCATAACATAGCATATATAAACTGGCACAGTGGCACAGTGATTTATTTTTTTATTGTCTTGCCTTCTTTTCCTAATAGCTTGTAACATTTACTTTATATTTTGACTATTTTGACCCTTTTGACAGGAGTGTTATAATGGCACTCAGATACCTATCCACAGTTCCAAGTATCTCTTGCCTCTTTCCTGAGCGCAAATAGATTATCTGGAATCCCTTATCGACACATATAGTTATGGTGTTCTTCACTTGTTTATAACTTTGTACTATGAACACGAAATTTCCAAATGCCAATTTATTATCCAGTCAAAAAATTTTGTAAGTTCTTGTAGAAGTTCTTAAAGAAGATGGGAAGATATTCTGAAAGACTCTGTATTTTTACCCTACATTCTCTTATTAGCATCTGCTCTTGACACCGTAAGAAACAAGATCTTCGGTCAGACTCAGTACATCTGTGTCCCTAACTTTCTGCTGTTCTTCACTGTCAGCTTCTGGGCTGATAAGTGAAATCTGTGAGATCACATTTCACATTATTTGTGACACGTATTACCTTTTGTACTCTTAATCTGTGATTTAGAATTCTAAATGGTATTAAAACTTCTTTTTCTGGAAGCAATTTTACAAAGAAGATTTATCTTGCATGCATTCAGCCCTTGTTTTGTAGGAGAAAAGACAAATAGATTTGCTCACCCTAACACTTTCTGAGAAGCATTTTAATTTACTTGTGCACACTGACCTTTAATTATGTTAAAGATTGCAACTCCAGTCAAAAGCACTTCAGCTGCTGAGGTTAGCACAGTGCTTTATGCTTAAAATGATAGTTCAGGAAATAAGGAGGATTTTAATCTGTCCTGTACCACACCTGGGACAGTATCAGGAAAGGGCCATTTTCTTTTCAGTAGCACTATTTTCATTGTCCAAAGTAGTTCATCCCTTCTCCTTTTCCTGTTAGTACACTTTTCTTTTCATTTGAAAAAAGAATTAATCAGTTCTGGTAAAAATGATGTGTGCTTTGTCCTCCAACGTCTTCTCCAGTCAGAGAAGACTAAAGAGATACCTCTTCTGAAGGCTCCCTGTTCTGCCCCCATGTTAAGTGCTTGAGGTCTGTTCTAAGTTATGTCATTCTTCTGCTTGGCAACAATTTCACAATTTTAATTGTTCACGGAAAAAATTATCTGAACTATGTCAACCCAATTCAACAAGGTGTTATGACACGGTTGCTTAATTTTCAACTTGCAAAAGCTGTCTATTCTATCCATTAAGTGGGATTGACTTGCTGACACTACGGAGAGTACAATGTGCCATTAACATGAAAATGGAGACTGTTGAGACTGCTGTCCGCACTGTGAAGTCTGAAATAATATACAAATATTTCCAACTGAAAACACACCAGCAGCTTTGACGAACTATATTCAAGGTGAGAAACTTTCAGCAGGATATGTATTTGATGTTTGATTATCATTAATTTTCAAAAGGAAATGGTCCTAAACTGATTGCAATAGAAAAAAATAAGTCCATAAACTACTCTTTGTGAATATGTTCTAATGAAACTTATAACAAAACCCCTTTGCTATGGGTAAGTCTAAGAGTGAAGCACTTGCCTGGCAGATAAGGCCAACCCACCACAAAATTGCAACTAAATTATATGGATGTCTTTCATTTATTTCTTTTGGAAGCATTTATAAAGATCTAATAAATATTTTAAATGCAGTTTTCTTTGGAACACTGATATTTAGATACAGAAATGTGCCTAACTGGAAAATTCCCAAACACATTTAATTTGCATACTGTAGTTAATACCTAACATGTATTAATATCTGATCCTTTTAACTTTCATGAATGGAAAGCAAAAAAATATAGTGGAAAAAATATTTTTGGTGGACATAGATTAAGATACAGAAAAATAAATTCTCCAATATGAGCTCTGAGACACTTAACTGTGGATGTGCTCTTGAAACTCTCCTGGAAGTGATCTGTTAAAGTCTTTCCAAAGACTACAGTGCAATACCATGGGCAGTATTTTTGTAAGCATTTGTAGTTCTTTATGTGGAAACATAAATCAGAAATTGGATATAACAAAACTCATGCTGTTGAAAAGGTGATACACACTTTGGAACAAACTTCAAACACACTTGAATTGGAAGAAGAAAATTAAAAGAAACATTTTTATCTCACAGTACTAAATAAAGTGCAGGAACAGTGAAGGATAATCTGGTGCAAAAATGTCACCAGTAAGTTTATTATTAAGTGGTAGAAAGGTAAGGGAAGAAGAAGAAGAAAGGTTCCAAAAATGCCAATATAACCAGTTCCTAAAATGATCTAATTTATGTAGATGTGAAAGGTACATATTTATCCCACCATGCAAAGGACTGAATAGCATTCCTGGCAGTCCATCTTCTCAGGACTGAAGGAGCTCAGCATAGTTTATGTTTTGGGTTCACTGTGTTAGAGATTTCAAAGCATTATACAGTGGGCAGCAGCTATACCGGATTTGGGGGTTACAAACTAAGAATTAAGCAGGCTGGATTTATCCTTGTAAATAAGAGTTAAGTCATAAAGCTAGCAAGATTATTCTGACTTCTGGATTTTATTTATTTATTTTTTTAATTTGACTGCTTAGAAAGACATTGCACTTACCAAATTTATCCAAAACTAACTTTAGGGTGACAGAGGTATTCGGTGGTGAATTTAATGTAGACATACTAATGTGTGTGTTTTCCCGGATTATTGTCCTCTCAATGGTAGCTGGAAAAAGTTGCAGTCTCTGTGTAGTAAATGACAATTTAGCTTTTGCAATAAACACTGTAAAGTTAAATGGCTAAGGACAAACTGAAATGTACCTAACAGTCCAGCAAATATTAGTTCAAAACTCCCAAATGGTGAAGGTGGAATTTGTACCAGGTGAGCTGTTTAAGAAAGCTGACAAAACAAACACAAGATTCTTTCTCCTTAAACTGGTGTAATTTTAAAACAAGTTGAGTGTTTCAACAGAATTGCAGAGGTCTAGCTAAGTTTCTGATTTTGTATGGAATTAATTGAAATAATGTTGTGGATAGAAGGGACAGCAGAGAGGATATTCCAACTGATTGTGATGTGCCTTATTTGAGTTAAGCTTGAGGTAAATATATACTATGAATGCAAACACAAAAGGCTTCTGACAGGAAAGATTAAGATGCAAATATATCTATAATCAGACCATTATTACAATTGGTACCATTTTAATATGACTTTATTTGAAATTGCCCCCATATAATCTCTTCAAAATTCCATATACTTGTATATGGACTAGCTCTGGCTGTAATTCTTCTCTTTAAAAGGAAGGAAAAGAACTGACATACCAGATTTACTAAAAAAATCCTGGTTTTTATTTTTAGCAAGAGGAGTAAACTGACATTGTCAAGAACTTTTGACTTTGATATCTGATTTTTAATGCTTCCAAGACTTTCACAATGAAAAAGGAAGATTGCACAGCTGGGTACTGACTTTATATCTGATGAAACAATACATTTCTGCCTCTGGGTCACAAGTAAGAGGCTCTTTATTTGCACAAGGGAGTGGATTTCCTTCACTTTGCCTTAGTTATGAAACACAAAGACAACCATAGAATAAGAATTATTTTAAAAAGAAACCTACAAAGTGGTAGGTTTGGCCAGGCAGTTTAAATGCAAGAAATAAAATTAGGCTTTCTGCAGTGTGCAACTGAAAATATGCATCTTAAGACCACTTTGTACTGTTTACTTGAAAGACAGATCCTAAGGCTGTCTGTAAACATTTTCTGCAAAATTAACTGGACCAACTAGATGCCATTCCCCTGAAAACTCTCTCAGGGAGTTGTAGAGCTACAAGTTTAAGAAGAAAGGCAGTATCTTGAGACAGCACATTGAGACTGTTTTTTTACAGTCTCTTCCTTTTCTTACAGGTATGGTGAATTTGATTAATTTACGTAATACTTTTCCAACTTTGGATACTGTGACAGACTGGTTTTAGTACAAAATACTTTCAGTTAAACTTCCTACTGTCTACAACTTCAACATTACAGTGTAACCCTAACAGAAGGGAGTTTAGGCCTCTACAACATAAAGCAAATAAACTGTGTGTAGATCTTTCCTTGCAGATCGAGATTTGCTTTCTTCATAGCAAGTCCTAGAGCAATTTGTCTGGCTACAAAAGCTGACTGAAGTAAGGTATGCAACTTAGCAATGTAATGCTTTCTTGCATTATATTAAATTGTCTCAGAAAGGCATGGCCTAAGATATCCTGTGTGTAAAACGCATGCCATATAATGGCACTCTGTGTGAGCTGCAGAACTCGGCTGCCATCAGCTACATGAAGGCTGCTTCTATCAAAGTCCTACCAGCCACACACATCTGTGCAGATATTGCTCAAAATTATGATTTTTCCCCAGAGCATTAACAACGAGACCTCAAGTGACACTTAAATCAAAGATGGGAGGAAACTACCTACAACAGCACAGACAGCAACAAGTTGCAGTCCTCTCTGTACCTTCAACATTACAGCAATTCTGCATATATGCACTATACTGTACCTTACATGTTTGATTTTTATTGAAGTAGAAGTCCTCAGGAATCCAAATTATATCAACTACATTTATGTGTAGTAGGCTCTTTAATGCAAGAAGCGATAGTGAGGCATTTCCAGGGAGTTCATTCTACTGTGGACAGTTTGATAGAGTTAATAAACTCCCTGTCTCATTTCTGAAACACTAATTAGTGTAACAAACTCAATCAAATACTTTAAAAGGGTTTACCTTATTGGAACTTGCTGAAGAGTGTACTTTTAGCCAAAAAAAAAAATCATAAAAAATAAAGTTGAGATAAAACCTAGATCTACTTCTAGGTCCTTAGCCATTTTGCATTCTATTCTGAGAGCAAATTTTTATCACATAGTTTCTCAAGTTTCATGTTCATAATATGTTAATTAAATGCTAATATGGATCTGCTCTGATCCCATTCAACAGTCTGAAACTGATGTTTATTGCAACAAAAGCTTTTTTGCTTATTGCAATATTCACTTTAAATACATAATAAGATTTTTATTTCAGTAAGGAATAGTTTAAATATTCAGTGGGATATTGAAAATTAAATGGAAGGTGATTTCTAAATATCTTGAAGTAAGTGGAAAACTATGATTTCTGTATTTTAAGTAGGCTATTATGTGGCCAAACCACCAAATATAATACTGCAAAGTTCTTTATATTTCTTAAATTCAGTCATCACTATTATCTATACATATAATACCCATATTACAAGTTCTATAAAGTGAATGTAATTAAATTATTTTCTGATCAAAAAGCATAGATGTTTTTTAAGTTTTTAATTATGAAAAGTCCTCTTTGAAGATACCTCTCCTGTACTCTGAAATTAGCTAAGTACATTTAAACATTGAAGATTATGACCAGCATTCAGAAGTAAATGAAGGGCCAATGACTTCTTTAAAGCTCCTCTGTAGCATGTTGATAAAAGGACCAGCTAGGATAATGGCAGCAAACTGGAAAAATTGGTTCTTTAGCTTTACTTTAATGGCTGCTAACCGACTGATGGCAAAAATATCAAATATGCTTATAAATCGGTCAAGAACACTGATTATACAGTAATAATTATGTAGTACACTTCCCTAAATTATGTCATTCTGTCCAGCATTTTCCTGGTTCCGGTGGGGATAGGGTTACTTTCCCGCAGGTTCCGGCAGGGACCCAGGTATTCCATCCCACGTTCCCAGGCTGAGCTGCGGGGCAGGGGGCAGGAGGCGCGGCTTGGAGAGGGCGGGGGCGTCCCGGGTCCGGTCGGGGAGCGGTGGTTCCGTAACCGTGTTTGTATATTCCTCTGTCCCTGTTACTGTTGTTGTTTGCCTGTTCCCTTTGCTGTTCTGTTAAACTGCCTTTGTCCCAACCCACGAGTTTTGCCTTTTTCTTCTGATTCTTCCCGTATTGGGAAAGGTCGAGAGAGCGGTACGTGGTTCTTTGTTGCCGTCTGAAGCCAAACCACCACAAGCAGTCATGCTTTTTGCTGTCATCTTGTAGTTACATATTTAGCATTTGTAATATTTGCAGATATTGGAAATGTATGTTGTGGTTTGACCCCAGCTGGCAGCTAAGCCCCACGCAGACGCTCACTCACTTCCTCCAGCGAGACGGGGCAGGGAATCAGAACGGCAAATGTGCTGCTCGTGGGTGGAGATAAAGACAATTCAGTAGGTAAAGCAAAAGCTGCACCTCCAAACAAGGACAAATAATGAATTCATTCACTACTTCCCATCAGGTGTTCATCCATCTCCAGTAAAGCAGGGCTCCATCACGCGTAATAGTTACTTGGAAAACAAACACCATAACGCTGAATGTGCCCCCCACCCTTTCCCTCTTCTTCCCCTCTTTATACGCTGAGCATGATGTCATATGGTATGGAATATCCTTTTGGCCAGCTGGGCTCAGTTGTCCCAGCTGAGTCCCCTCCCAGCTCTTGTGCACCCCCAGCCTCCTCGCTAGCAAGGCAGCGTGAGAAGCAGAGGAGGCCTTGACTCCTCTGACAGAGCAGTAAGCACTGCTGAGCAATAGCTAAAACATCCCTGTTATGAACATTGTTTTGATCACAAATCCAAAACAAGGAAATGTACAAGCTACTATGAAGAAATTTAACTCTTTCCCAGCCAAAACCAGTAGGCATTAAGAACTTCCTTTAATTTCTATATTTCACTAATTTATAGAATAGGAATGACCATAAAAACATACTCTTGTGCAGTTTGTGGAGTAGTTTTGTCTGGTAGAGGTGAGCTAGGGTGGAAAACTTACCTGATATGAATGCACTGACTATGGCAGTGGAAAGACAGATGGCAAATATAGAGTGCTAGAATGGCAAATGATGCAGAAAAATCAAGGCTGTCAGTATTTATTCAGTATGTACAAGTATTTTATTAGCACCTTCTATTCATCATTACCAGCTCCAAATCTATGAATGAATAGGGATGAGTGCCATTTATGAATCACATTTTTCTGGGGGAAAAATACCTTGCAATGGTATTTTTACTAGTGTCATAGTCATTATCATATGTCTGTTTTCAGACTCAGTTTTACATCTCTACCACAGTTTACTAAATAAATTCATCAAGTTTAATAAAATGGGTCAATGAACTAGGCAAATATTTTGGCAAAAGCATACAGGCTTTAATTTATCTCTCAACCAAAATATGAAAAATGGGAAGGATGACAAACTCCAGTGTAGCTCTTGAAGTTCTTTTCAAAGAATAGAAATTCTTTGGGTTTTATCTTGCTAAGAGATAAGAAGCATATTGCATAGTAGACTAAGAATGGAAAAAATAAGCCTGAGGAGGAAGTATCTTGCATGGGAACTTATTGTTTCATGAACCAGATGACGTAGCGTGGTGGGTTGACCCTGGCTAGATGCCTGGTGCCCACCAAAGCTGCTCTGTCACTCTCCTCTTCAGCAGGATAAGGGAGAGAAAAATATGATGAAAGGCTTGTGGGTTGAGATAAGGACAGGGAGATCCTCAGCAATTTCGGACAATGGCAAAACAGACTGGACTTGGGGAAAATTAATTAAATTTATTACCAATCAAATTACGGTAGAGTAATGAGAAATCAAAAACAAACCTTAAAACACCTTCCCTCCACCCCTCCATTCTTCCCAGGCTCAACTTCACTCCCAATTTTCTCTACGTGCTTCCGCTGAGTGTTGCAGAGGGGCTTGTGGTCAGTTCATCACATATTGTCTCTCTTTACAGTCTTACCCTGCTCCAGTGTGGGGTCCCTCCCATGGGAGACAGTCCTCCACGAACTTCCCCAGTGTGGATCCTTTCCACGGGGTGCAGTCCTTCAGGAACAGACTGCTCCAGTGTGGGCCCCCCAAGGGGTCAGAAACACTGCCAGGAGCCTGCTCCTGCGAGGGCTTCCCATGGGGCCACAGCCTCCTTTGGGGCATCCACCTGCTCCGGCATGGGGTCCTCCATGGGCTGCAGGTGGATAGCTGCTCCACTGGGGACCTTCCCGGGCTGCAGGGGCACAGCCTGCCTCACCATGGTCTTCACCATGGTCTTCACCACGGGCTGCAGGGGAATCTCTGCTCCTGGAGCACCTGCTCCCCCTCCTCCTTCACTGACCTTGGTGTCTGCAGAGTTGCTTCTCTCACTCTGGTGTCTGCAAGGTTGTTTCTCTCACATATTCTCACTCCTCTCTCCAGCTGCTATTGCTCAGGTATTTTTAATCTTTCTTAAATACATTCTCACAGAGGCGCTACCACTGTCCCTAATGGGCTCAGACCAGTGGCAGGTCCATCTTGGAGCCAGCTGGCATTGGCTCTATTGGACACCAGGGAAGCTTCTAGTAGCTTCTCACAGAAACCAGCCCTGTAGCCCCCTGCTACCAAAACCTTGCCATGCAAACCCAATACACATATCTGTCAGGTTCTTGCCATGCAAACGTTTTTGACCTGATCATGAGATACTAGTAATATTTACATTTCTGTGTATAGTTCTGATTTCTGATGTATTTTGATATATTTCAACATAGATCCGCAATCTAACATTTTATGGTTTGTCTTTTTTCTACCTTAAGTGGCTATCCTAGCATCTAGGGAGATTTTACTAATATTTTTCTTGTGTTGCCTTGAAAGAGTTCTAAAAGTCATGTTCTGAATTAAGTTTATGCTAAAGAGAAGAGTTATATTTCATTTAATATTGTATTTCCTTGCAGGCCATATGTTGATTTAAAGCTATTATGCTACAATCAAACTAAAGATCAAAGATAGAATGTGGCGTTCATTGACAAAACAGGGATCCATTTTTCCCAAACCACCACTTAGAAATCTGCAAATGGAAAAGTTACTGCATCTTGTTCTAATTCCAGTTTCCTTTAATGCTTCTTACCCCCTAAGACGTGTCTTCATATACTAGAAGTGTATGTATACTGCATGCCATATATTTTAGAGACATATGGGAAACATATTAGGCAGGGAAAGTCTGAGCAAAGAGAGCGAACCTGGAGGGAAAGGTGAAAGAACAGGATGAAAGCAAATCCTGTTAGCACCTTGTTTTCCTTCTGCTCTTTTCACTACTTCCCAATGTTTCTTTCTCAAATATATGCAGACCAATATAGAATTTTAGGGTCTTTGATTTTTACAGTCTCTGATGTTTAAAATTGTGATAATTTGAAAGTCTCTCCTAAAGCTGAAGAATGGCTTGAAAAAATAATAAGTGCTTGGCCCATCCTCCTGGGTTTGTCTCTGTCCCTTTTCCAAAGCATAAGAAGTTCTTTGATGCCATACACTCTTGATTTTGTGTTCCTTATTCATTATGCCTTTGCTTTATGCAATGGTATTGCCTAAGGTCATCACAGAATTCTTTTGGTCTTTTCCAGCCACGAAACTATAAATTGGAGATCGTGTTACTTTATCCATATAATATGTTACATTCACTTAAGCTCACAGACTCTTTTAGGTTGTTTTTTTTTTTTACTATCTAATATACTGAGTATCCAGGTAGGCACTAAAAAAATTGAAATGTAAACAACTAGCCAAATGTAAATCTCCTTTTCTACACTAGCTCCTTCAAAAGTTCATATCCCACCACAACTCACACCAAGTAGTTTTCAACCATTCAATCATACAATCACACAATAATTTAGGTTGAAAGAAACCCCTTGAGGTCTCTAGTGCAATCTATTGCTAACAGAAGAGCTAACTTCAAAGTTAGATCATGCTCCAGGTAGGAGATTTCTGAGAAGGTCTAAGAGTTTTATGGAGCGCAAATATTCTAATAAATTTTAGATTTCTGGGTAAGATGACAATTAACGTCTTTTAACCCTCAGCTTCCACTATGTTTATTTTATAAGCTTTGAGCTGTACTCTACAAGGACTATTATTATATACAGGGCTAGATTGTGCTCGCTCTGATACAGCCATGCTGTGTAAAATAAGCACTTTGACGTGGCACATCTGAGGGAATTCCCAGTTGTCTGAGAAATGCTTCTCTAGGATTCGAATGGAGATAATTAATTCCCTAGTTACCAGAAAGCCACAAATTAACCCATTAAGTGCCATTAATGGAGTACTAATAAACTGGGTATAATTGAAGAATTTTAGAAAGTCTTGAGAAGATTGTGATACTCACTGAATAAATTAATGTAGTATGGAAAATAACAACTCAATGTTATGTCTAAATTCTGCTTTTCATTTCTATGTACCTTTTTGACCAAGAACATTAATAGAAAAAGTCTCAAATTTTGTACTTTTGTATGTTATATGAAAAATAATAATATAATGTAAATTCTAGCTGTTGCTGCAATTGGCATTATTTCAAACTATCCTGTTTGCTGTTCTGTTGCAAACAGGGTCTACCTAATGCACACGCACATGCTATACATGTTCTCTCTTTTCTGTCCATCTGTCTCTAAATAAAACTATGCAAGCAAAGAATCAAACTTTCACATATGCTGCTGGCAAATAAAGTCCGGGTTTTTTTCTCATTAGTCTCAGTGCAATTGCCCCTGTAAAATGTGAGGTTCAAGATATTGCTGTAGCAGCACTACTAAATTCTGCATAGCAATGCAAAAAGCTAATGCAATAATAAAGATTACTTTCTCCATTTTTTTACTTGTACATTTTCTGGGTGCAAACACTCCCCTATACAATAACGAGAGTTTTCATGCCATTGCGAAAAGTAGATAAATTTCCAGTCATTTCTCTGTTTTCTAATGTACTTTATGTCCATGTTAAATTTGTTAAATTTTGTTTATAATTTTTTAGAACAAATATATTAGTACCAAGAGAGAGATTCAGGTAACAATTTAATTAGTATATACAGTCTGACGCTCCACTTAACTTCAGCTGCACATCTTCCACTGTTGTAGCCAATGTTGCTGGGCATGACATGAAAAAGCTTAGCGTGTAGGACCAGATAGAGAGGTTAAGTGGTCTGGCAGCATTCACAGTTTAGAAGGCCAGGTAAAAATCAAGAATAGAGCTGTGTGAAAGAGAATTTATCTTTTTTCCTGAAAATAATTACCTAAAGTGATGTTTGTAAAAAATCTCTTAATACTAATATTATTCTAATACATTTTAGATCTGAAGAAAAGATTTGATGCTTGTCTGACAGTCACATAATGAGCAGGACCTGGGAACAGTGGGACTCTGAAGCTAGCTACAGGCTATATTTGTTCTTGAATCTCTAGTGATGCTTTAAAAAGCAATGGGATTTGGATGCACGCAAAGTTACAAATGTCAACAGATCTACTGTGGAGGAGTAATGTGATCCTCAGCACTATTCACAGGCATGTCAGATATTGCTTCTTAATGCACAACAAATCCTCATACTTTTTCATCATTTCTGGTCATGGAATTATTTTGCAGTAGTGTGATGGAGAAAGGTTTTGCATTTGCCATCTTCTAAAATGACAGTGTCACACTGGCAATAATTATATTTTTACAGAAATCCTTTTGTCTAAATAATATAAAGATTTCAGACAAATAGAAGAATCAGACATAGATGAACTGAGTTCTACGTCCTGAGTTAGTAATAGTTGAATAGGATTTATGGGCTAACATTGTCATAAAGGTTTTGAACTCTTCAGTCTCCTGTGCTCAAGATGCTTCTCCCCATTAGGCTCTGAAATGCAGTGATATGGTAGTACTGAACAGGTGTGAGAAGTACTTCCTGAAATATTTCACGTTCATCATTCTTACCTGAAAAACGGTAGCCAAGGTAAAAGAAGCACTGCTGAGTGTCAACCTGCAGCTGTTCCCAAAACTTAGTCCGATTTCCTAAGGAAATAAAACTTAGAAATATAACACTGCTTGCACGCTTGTTTACTCCTTAGATCCTGCAACTAACTTGCAAGCGTATTGCTTAATTTACACAAAATACAACAGAGGGATAGAGGGACATACTTTGTAAAAATTGGTGAATAAGTAGAGGAAAGATGTCCAAATGACTGCCACTGCAGAGAGACAAACTGCAGTCAGAGCTCGGCAGCTATTGCTTCCATTTGGCCTGCTGGCTAGCACATTAGCAAACTTGCCAGCACATCACACGCTTAGCTTGGAGCCAGCCACAGCATGCTGCCGCTTGCCCAGCTGGTGATGAAGGACGTTGGAAGGGGCCTTAAATCCTGTAAAGACTGGTGTGACAGGGCAGAGGTGCGGGGTAGCTGAAAGATGGCAGGATCCAGGATTCTTGCAGGAAAACAATATGTAGAAACCAGTCTCCACTAACTCTGCTGTTGAGAGAACACCTACTGATAGGTCTTGTTGGTTGCGTGCATGCTTTATGTATGTGACAAGTATGAGTAACACTGGAAGACAACAAATAACTGCGTTGACAATAGTGTTTTGTGTAGAATGTTACAGAGTAATGAGTTTCTAACTTTCATCACTTATGCCCCAAATTCCTATACCTGCAGTTTTGAGTCCTGGAAATTGAACTTGTTTGGGATGAAACTGATTAAAGTGCCTCATCTGCAGTTACTAGTGAACAAAATTCAGATCACTTGAGAGGAAGACAAAATCTCAGAACGTATAGGCCTATTTTTGTAATGCGTATGCCCTGTAAAAGAAGTTGCAGTGGTAGAAAGAAAAGTAGTCTTCATATTTTGGGTGTTCCATAAACTATCATCACATTCAATAAAAGTAGTACTAACTAAAAAAGAACATGGACCAACAGATGGCCTGTCATCTTCCCTTTCTATCTTCCTCCGAGAAAATACCTATGGAAATGCTGAAAGGTTTAAAACTTGCTGTCTCAAAGTAAAATCAGATGTCATAGTGAGGAAAAAGTGTAGCAAACAAACAAAGGAATGAATCTCCCACATCCACACAAATAAGAAAAGCCTGGGTTCCTTTAGTGTCTGTATATAGGTAAACAAACTTTTCAGTTTTGGTTCAGCACAGTTCTCCTCTTTGAAGGTATCTCTCCTAAAACAAAAATGCAGCAGACAAATAGCTTGTTTGGACTGGTTGCATACATTTTAGGTTATATTCCTAAAAGAGTGAAGAGACCAGAATTTGTGTAAGAGAAGGTGTCTGTCTGCTTCAGGAAAGTTTGGATAAACAACTGAATTTAAGACCTCTACAGTAATTTCCAGAAGTTTCATGCTGAACCTTTTGCATTTTAGTCTTTAACTCATGCTTCAGTGGTGGTTATTTGGACGTTATATTGCATTATCAAGGGGATTATAAAAGCCTTTTGAAATCAGCATGTTCTACTTTACACTGTAGTAACCTCATCAGTGCTGTACCAATCATCATGAGATTCATTTTTGCCATGGAAACTAATTTAGCTTGTTTGGAGAATTCATAATAGCATTTTCGTTTGCTTGGTTTTCTTTTTAAAATGGTGAGTTGCAATACGACAAACATGAACCCTTGTGAAGGATTTGAACCTTAAATATGCTTGAGTCTCTAGCTTTATTAGCATTATTATGGGCCTTATGAAAGAGTAAATCTTTCCTTTTTTTCAATACAGTCACATGAAAGTGAATAATTTTCTCCTTTTGGTAAGGGTTTGTGGAATATGAATATCTGGCTCTGTTAAAAGAGCCTCAAGTCACAAAGGTTGGCTTTTTGAAAATTCCTTATATATACAAAAATATTATTCATTGAAATTTCCTAAGTAAAAAATCCAGGTGTGAAACTAGAATCTGAGTCTAAATTAGGAACATGAGTTTTCTTTCCAAACGTTTGTAAGTGTTCAGATTTTTGGGCTTGATTTGGGGTTCACTTCTAGATATAGAAACTGTGTCCACTTAGTAAAGGCTTCTAGATTTAAGGCAAATGCGTATCTATTTTGCAAGCTCTAGCAGAGGAGATTTTCTTTGCCCAGATGGTTGTCATTGCAATGGACTGGATCAGTCAGCAACATAGCATCTTCTTATATGATGATGCGCTGTACCCTTCTCTTCAAAGAATATACAATATTGCTTGATGCTTTATGATACTAGCCTATTTCCAGGTCAGAGTTTCACATGAGATCTCTTTCTCTCCATGATACCAGAACATTTTTGTTCACATAAGGAGCTGACATTAACAGTTAACAGTCTCTCTTTTTCCAAATGACAGCAAATGAGCCTTTAACTAACATCAATAGCACTCTGTACATACTTGAATTTAAGTGATTTATAAAGAATTAGAGATCTAGCTCTTAACAGGATAGCATAACAAGCAAAGTGTTCTGTGGAGATCACAATTTATTAAAAGGAAAACATGATCAGTCAAAGACTGCAGCTTCTGTGCCAACATGTTTTCTAATGAACCCAGATGAAAACATGATAAGTTTAAAAAAAGGCTGTGTTTAATGATACCTTCCCTTTGAGGCAGTATACTTCCCATAATTTGGAAATACTTTATTAAAACATCGTATATCTTTTAAGAGCAAAACAAAAAGTGATTTGTGTTCAATAATTACTCTTGCTCTCCAAAGGCCTGCAGGGCATGTTCAATCATTTATTTTTAAAAGGCTTGTGGCTAACTTTGGTGTACTCGCAACATCTAGAAAATAAGACCTTAGCTCTCTAAGGACCTGAAACTAACCATGTGCTTAGAGAATTTAATTCCCATAGAAACTGATAAGAGTAAGAGTAGTTAGTTACATTTCGGATGGAACCTTGACACCACATAGAATAAGATATTAAAAACTTGTAAACAAGGTTTTAGTTAGGATTTAGGAGTAGTGCTTTGGCACAGAAGAAGAAAAGTGCTTTCTGTGCAGGTGTTTTGATATAAAACTTGATGAAGGAACTTCCTATCTAGACTGGAGCATCCTCCTGCTAATTGCATTGCTGTTTTGGAACCCGTTCATGCATTGGGTGAACAGAGCTTTTCAAACCAATACTCTCACGTTCAGACTACTGTGTATTGGCGTGATTTTTGTGTTGACAGTAAATGTTAACTACTGACATGAAATTCATATTGCTCAAGGTTTGTCTCCTGGGTTTCCCTGTATATATACCTCAGCCATTCCTATGGCTCACTATTCAGCATCTGCAACGGCATTTTGATGTCTTCCATTCTAGATACATGGTCATCCCAGCACAGCCGTTCTGTGATGATTGTCGCTTTACTCCCTGAAAGATCAGTGTGTTCCAAAACTTTACTGTTATAAATGTTATTCTGCTATATCATGCACAATATGGCACAGAGATGGTGCAGATGAAACCCATTTAAAAGCTGTATATATCATCAATAGCAAGGCAATGTTTTGCACCCGTATAGAAAACTAAATATTGCTGCCACTATGCAGATGTTTTATTTAGTTTGAAGTTTTCTGCTTTGTTCTTTCCAAACGACCTGTTAATCAGCCCAAAGATGTGCTGTATCTGGTAGTGCATTTTGTAAGGCACTTGTACAAAAGGCTGTCATCTGACATATCACTAAGATGACAAAATTGATAGCTTTTGACTGTAAATTCCTGTTTAAACTTTACCTGGTGAAGCCACATCTATCACTTCAGTGTTTTCCGATTGTTCATAATGACTCCCTATGTCTTTACCAACATGGTTTCTAAAGCCAACAATCAGTGACTGTTTGAGCCTCAAGGGCAAAACATTTACCACACAGCACCTCACAGTTGTCTAAAAAGGTTTTCTGAGAGATTCAACACCCATTAAGTTTAGGCAATTTCCACATTACGAAAAATGTATCTAGATCAAGCTTTTTGCTTTATTTGGGAGTTGCATGGCTGCAGGACAGAATGATACTGAGTTCTAGGGTTTTTTGTTTGTTTATTTCTTTGATAAAGGCAATGGGATAAGAATTGGTCAGGAGATGGTCCTAACTGACTCTGTCAAACAGACCATCATGGAACAGTCTTATTAACAGATGTTATGGTATCAGTATATTTTTGTCAGACACAAAACTTCAAAGTAGCTAACAAAATTGAAGTCTACTGACAGCTGTAAATGTGTCTCACAGATTACTGGAGAGAGAGAACACAACAAACCATCTACCCTACTTCTCCCACAGTTGAAGAGTGCTAAGTATAATTTCACCTGTACCTCCTTTGGGTCTGAAGTTACAGTTGATGACTGGCAATATATTGTAGAAATCTCTTCTGCCTTTTTTTTATAGATGAGAATAATGGCATCTTTAACTTCTGAGACTTTATTAAAGAGACAAAGGAAGCTTTTTAGTATATATTGAAACAGTTCTGCCAGTATATTATCGAAATTGGGTCATTTCAGATTTTGACTGCATAGCTAACTTTGTCAAGGAAAGGACATCCCATAGTTTATTATTCTGTTAGGAGAACAGTATGAGAATTCAGAAGTGATTTTCCTTTAAAAATGTTATTATTCATCTCACTTGGCTGTTTGTGTTTTGTTTTGTTTTGTTTTTAATCAGTACAAGGGTAGTTTTATAGATTATCACAGTGATTCATTCTCTATCACTACAAATGACAAGATGCCAAATCAATTTTTATAATGTTAGTCATAACATTGTTTGCAAAGGTGAACTCCTATGGCTTCTTCTGCTGAGTGCCTTAGTTTGAGTTATTTGACTGTATTTGGTTGTTGATCAAAAAAGGTTCTTTTGTCTCTGTACCAATAGTTCATAATAGATCAGAAGCAGTCCTGCCAGTATCCATTCCATCCACGCTCCCAGCCCTTTATCTTATGCTGCTGAAGTATCACATACTCAACAACATACCGTTAAGTGAATCTTAGACATAGCCGATGTTTTTGTGCCTTTGTTAGGAGGAATTATTAATTTTACAGTTTGATGCTTTGAATATTTATTAAGTAGCAGGCTGTTTTGATTCTCTCTCTAGCTGAAGGATACACAGTAATACATGATTAGTTGCTGAGCCTCCATTTAGTCAATTTCCCATGAAGTTGATCTGTTTGATATTTGTGTTGATCTAATGAGTTTATCTAGGTCTCCGAAAAAATGTCCTTCTTGTCCCCTGTGTTGTCACGCTGGGTGCGAGAGAATGGATACCTGTAGCATAGTCCCTATTTTCAGTACATGCTAGAGGAAAGGACATGCACTGCAGGATAGACTCTTAAAATTCTTGACAGAAAGTTTCAAATTGTGGACTCAACAAGTGATTGACATGGCTGTGATCTGGATAGCCACACAGGAAGAAATAAGCCTTGCTTTTTCATTAATTCTGGTTTCATTACCTGCATCAGCATCTACCTTGTATTCAACCAATGTTAATCTCTTGACATGTGAATTATGAGATCACATTGGAGTTTTATTGTTAAAAAATAATGTATGTTTTTACCACAGAAACTGCCCAGTCCTAATAGTCTCAGCACATTTCCACTAAAGTGTTGGGAGTTTTGGACACAGTTTTACTAGCTCTGTGGAGTAAACAGTACAGTACAAAAACTACTCAGAGTACTGGTTCTTCCCTTGACATCCACCTCTGACCAACCTTCAGAATATGCCATCATCATCTGACAATAGAAAGCACCACAGCTGTGATGGCCCAAAATGCCCCTGTAGTTTTTGACTACCTGCAATCCCTAAGCCCACCATCTTTCTTCCCACTCCAGCCTTCCCCTCTAGCTCACGTAGTCAAACATTGGAAAAACGAAACGTGTGTGGCTGTGACTTAGCCCTGTGGAATGCATCTTCACTTCATTTATCTTGCTCTCAGGCTCCGTGCTTTTTGCTGCTACTTCCTTCTCCTCTTTCCCCTCCCCAGGGGGAATTTAACTCAGAAGTTGAATTCCTTGAACTCCTTGAGCACCATTTGCAGAGGTCATTCCCAGTTGTAGCAAGGAAAGGAAAAGCCCTGCACAGGCATTGATTGCAGTACTTCCTTCACCCAGGCTTGGTTTCAACTTTAGTCGCTTGCATTTACGGCACTGCAAAATACATACCAAATAACAGCTAACTTTTATACAACTATTAATCAGACATAATTCTATTATTCTCTTTGGAATCACAGCAGAGAAAGTGAATGAAGACTAACTGCATACTTTTCTATTAAATTATTCTCTAGAAGACTCTAAGCAAAGAAACAACCTCATTTTGTATAATAATTTTGCAAAACACATACTTTATTCTTTACGCGTATTCTTTACTATTTTCAAATAATGCCCTGGTAGATGTGTGCCTCCAACTACCCCAGATATCATTAGAAATAGCATTTAATTATAAGAAACCCAATAGTATGCTTTTTTCTTCCCTCTAAAATCTGCTTTGCTTGAGGCTATTACTAAATCTGATTAACATTTTCAGTTTCTAGAAATAATGTGAATGTCTGTTCCTTCTGCATATCATTATCATTCTCGTTTAGTTGTATATTCTGCTTATTTGAACAGTTTTTATTCTGTTTCTGTGGAGCTCTGATTTTGGGACAAGACATCTGAGCACCATGAACAAATTACAGTAATTATTTTTAAGAGTAACAGAAACTCTCAGCTAACTGTTGAAACAGCTGTGAAAAGTTCCTTCTTATGCCTGGAAGCCTCAGCAAAGGAAAGAGAGTCTGCAGGACTGCAGCGTACACCTGATGGTATGAGTTGTATCTTGACACATGATTATAGTTTTACAGTCCTCCTCTGGGACAGAGTGTGTATCTGCTTGAAGCTATAAATTCTGGGCTCTCTTTAGGGTGGGGAGAAATGAAAAAGGCAGAAAGGACCACGAAGGCAAGGTGTAAATTCATCACTACTTGAAATCTTTAAGTCAGGATTGGCTTTTTCCAAAGGAAATACTCCATTTTAACCTCGTCATTTGGACTTACCAGGTTGTTTTGTTTTCTGTTTTGAGTAAGTGAGGAGTAATTCATTTAATGAGAAAAAAATAAATAGCTGGATACAATACTATGTGTTCTTCCCTACTGGCCCAGAAGTAAACACATGATTGCCAGATGTTCAGTATTGTAAAATGCTGATGATTCTGTTTTGTACCATTGTTGTGGTAACATTGATTTTTTCCTTTAGAGTCCCCTCCTATTTTGAAGATTGGAAACTTATAATAAATTCTTTGCTCCAAACTTAATCTTGGCATATACATTTCAAATCAGGAATAAGTTAGCTCTTTTAATTTTTCCCCCAAATTAGGAAAAGCAATACATAGACATTCAGAAACAAAGCCTTTCATAGCAGAAGAAGGTTTTTTTTGTTGGTTTTGTGGTTTTTTTTACCCTGAAATATATAGGTGAGGTTATATGACACCACTACTTCTGTTTTGTTCTTTAGCTGCATGAATCCAACTCACTTATAATTTTTGAAACTATAAACCGTATTTATTGAAATAAATGAAATTACTTGCTGGCAAAACTTCACGCAAGTGTGAGGAAAAACAGTATCCCTGAAAACATATGTATGTGCCTCTGTTTCAATTAGCACATGAAAGCCCTCCCCAAAGCACACATTGGTAAATAAGGCATTAGGAATTATTTGCCTGACTTCGTCTGTATTTTTTTCTTTGTCAATATCACACCTGTCGTCACCCTGAAAACTCACGTAAAATTTCAGCATTAATGTGTCCTGTTTCTGTGCAGAGTGCTATGAGAAGGCCACAGGATCCAAGACACCTGCTTATCTCAAAGCAGAAACACAACCATAAATGTGTTTTTTCACAGCCTGTAATCCAGTCTGTTAGTTTCCTAGATTTTTTAGACAGTTTCTGAGACGAGCAAACATGAAGTTTTCAGAAATTGAGAATATATCATCAGCATAGAACGCTGTACCTATTTTTTAGATAATTTGCTTAGTTATTTAATTTCTTTCAGCAAACTCTTTCCTCCTAGTGATTCTAAGAGTGTAATACAGAGATGAGGCCAAATAAAAACACTAGGTTCAAACTTCAGAACAGATTATAACCCAGACACTGTATCTTTATCTCATGTCTACTATAATTAAGCATTTCAGTCCCATAACAGAACTTTGGCAAGAAAACAGCTGAGAACATGTGAAGGCAGTCTTTAGAGATGTTTTTTTCTGCTTCTAAGTTGAGAACTGTTTTAGGACCACCCCTATCGCGCAAGTCAGATTATTTGAAGAGGTTGTTTGTAGTTTAAAGCTGCTTACAATTTCTAAATTGCCATACCAACAATGTGGCAGAGGAAAGTAGAGCAGTCTTAATGAGGAGGGTAAACCTTGCTCATATATTGTATTCCTTAGTGGACATTTCTTCTAAGGAGATAATCTTTAATACGGAAATATTACTTAACTTTATGCCTTTTTTTCCTATATTATACAAGACAATCTTAGACAATGGGGTTTTTTTATGTATTTAATATTCTTAATGTTTTATGGCATAAATAAAAAACATATACCTTATTTATAAAATCTGCTAATGATATCTTCTAATGGTATTGCTCATGATGAGTGATACTTGAGTATATCCAACATTTCTTGTCATATAATCAAGGGTTCAATGTTGGTAGTTAGACTGAGTTAGCATAATGAACAGTTGTTCAAACGAAAACAAATCATGTTTATAAATTATGTAGAACTCTTCATTGCTGTGTTACTTGATTATGTTTCTCTAATATTTGTTCTATTCTTCTCTAATAGAATTCAAACCACTCCTACTTTCTGGCCTTAGATCTTGGCAGTTTTCAACAATAAACATATGAGTTCCAGATGTTCACTAAGACTAGAGAAAATGACCGCCAATTCTGCTTGTGCCATTGTTGTGTGAGAGCTCTTTTTCTCCTTGGAGACCTCTCCTCTTCCAAGGATTTACAACATGGTCATAAAATGTTGTTTCAAACTACATTTTGCCATATAAATGTCATCTCTGGAACACAATGTGTTTTTCACAAAATATAAGACTATTTGGATTATGTTGCTATCCATTTAAAAGCTTATCCTTAGGATAAATCTTTGCTACTTTTTCTTTCTTGAAACAGAGGATAATTTTTCAAAAATAGCTAAGTGACTTGTGACTTTCAAGCGTCAACCTCTCTTCGCTTAAACATTTAGACAGTCTTGCAAGTGGCTATTTCGAAATTCTATGTATTTTTGTACTTGAAATCAACAGAGTATCTAGACTGCTGTCCATACACAAATAGCAGTATGATTAACTAGCAGGCAGATAACTCTGGCTAAACTCAGAACATGGGAATTTTTGCATTTTACTTCAACCATGGAAAGATACAAATCTTTCAAGCTAGTTGCCTGTATCGCTGTAAAGTCAACAGAGCAAAGGGGGGAATGGAGAGAGTAAGAGGAAGAGAGAAAAGGGGGGAGGGAGAGAGAGAAATAATCCCATCCTAACAGAAACAGAGCGGGCAGTTTGAATTTCCTTGTGAAGGTGTCTTTATCTTCACACTGTCTACAGAAACAGTCTATTAAAATTGTTCAAAACAGATGTGTCTTCCATGTTTCTAATGTCTGGTGGAACAGCACTTTCTCAACAACAGAGCAAGAAATCATACTTTTTGAGAATAAAATCAATAGTTAATGTGAAATGTCTCAGATACATTTTCTAAGTGGTAGAAATGAGCATTATTAAAAATAAGAAGAAGCTGACTGAACTGATTTTCACAAATCATCATTTTGATTTTTGAAAATGTAAAATTTGAATTTTGTTTCATTTATTGATAAGCTTTCCCCCCCTTTAGTCTTTTTTAATCACAGTACAGAGAGTATTTTTTTCCAGAAGATCTAGTTTCTAGTTAGAAACACATTTCATCCAGGAAATGTAGGCATCCACAATCCATTTAGTTCCCATTTTCACAGCGTTGGCAGTCAGACGGAAGAATTTTCCTTCAAGTCCCAGCAGCTCAGACTGAGAATCCTTTAATCTGAAAATAACTGTCTCTGGTCATACAGGCATTCCTGGGCTATAGGCACAATACAATGGCTATTGTGGGAGTTCCTCATGATAAAAAGTAGAAATGGAGACCCTAAATTGGTCACGTGAGTTTGGCTGACCGTGCAGCATTTGAAATACATTGTTTGCTTCTGTCAAGGAACTATTCACCCTGTAGAGACATTTTTAAAATACATCTGATTCTCTCCTGTTAGGTAACGAGGTCAAACCTCTGCCTGTTTCCACATTCCCAGGTTTAAGCAGCTCACAGCCTGCCCTGGTATTATTAAACTATTTAAAGATCAAAAGAAAATTCTATTTGTTCTTCCCTATAATTTGCTGGGAAAAAAAAAATTTGTGTCCAAACACCAAGTAGTTCACTTTAAAAATGCACAGCAAAAGGAGTAGATTCTCCTTTATTATTAACTCTTTCTAAAATAGCTACCTACCAATAACAGCTGCATATAATATAAGGTATACAAAACGTATACGAAATTCCACTTTTAAGTTACACACCTGAATGGTTTGTCTTTGCACTTAAATGGTTTTCCTGGTATTTCCATTGGGAAAACTATTGCAATGCATGAGTTAAGAGCCCTCTTTTTCAGTTCGTACCGCTTTTTAAGATATTTTCACTTCCTCTTACAAAATATTGTTAGCTATTTTAGCAGGTGCAATAATTTCAGAGACCTGTTGTTGCATCAGCTTGTTAACACTATAATACCAGTGGCGCTATTTTTAGCCTTATTCCAGGGAAGCTGATCAACATGAGTCATCTCATTTACGATTAATGCCCTTGTGGTCAAGCACGTGAATGACAATCTAATTCTACATGACACCATAGTGTCACAGCTAGAAGACACTCGTTGTAGCTGGGACTTCCAAGTAAAAGGAAATGGTGAGACTGGAATCCTCCTTCCTTCCTATGCCTGTGCACAAGGTTCAACATACTGCTGAGGGGCTCTGGGGTACTGTGCACTGCACAGTTACAGTATATGAATGGAACTGTCTAACCCACCCTATGTAAAGGAGAAATCATAAGGGGTAGAAATAATTTATACTAGGCATGTTCAATCTCCTGTAACCAGTAATAAAGAGAAATAAAGGCACCTTGCTTCTAGGTGATGGTGACGGGGGCAGCATCAACTCTCTCTTAGTTGATCTGCATAACTGGGAGAGTGGTGCTACCTACCTCCATTGGTACTTGGCAGAGACATGATGAACCAAAGAATTCATAGAGGAAGACTAGAAGAAGAAGTCTTATGAAGAAGTGACTCAGCTGCTCAGTTAAAGTGGACAAACTGCCATTTTTTATTTTAAAATACTTTCATCATTTTTGAAACATTAAAAATGTGAAGGTTTTCCACAGACATCTCTGTATATTTTCCATTATTATTTATATAGTCTGAGTTTTCCACCATGCATTCCTAAATTTTTTTAATGACCTTTGTTGGTATTTTTGTTTTTTGGTTATTTGTTTTCGGTGGGGGGGGTGTCTACCCTGCTGTTTTGAATGTCAATAAAAGCTATTTTGAGCCAGGATATAAGTCAGGACACATTTGTGTTTTTGTTATATATTAAACATACAACCATTTGAAAAAAAATCTTCCAATTCAGGTATGTCTCTTTGGTTTCATTTATTGCTTAATTGATACTGGGTCCTCGTGCTTCTTGAGATTTGTATTCCAAATAAGGGGGAAATCAGTTCAATGGGATATGCTAAACTTACACAGCACTCTATTATTCTATGTTGTATCACCTAATTTTTTTAACACCTTCCCACATATGAGGATCTGAGGCTCCAGTGACTCGCCTAAACTCTGATTACTATATAGTATTCTAGGAGACAGACTTAAATTTTCAGTTGTAGTTTCCTCCTCCGTTAATTAAGGTTTCTAGGATTTTCTAGTTTCATGACTTTCAAAGAATAATACAGAGTAATCAACGTGAACAGTGAAATGTTAGTCAGACCAAAGAAAGAGATGGCATAAGAATAACCATAAGGCTCACAGATAGACCATAATTTAAAAAATGCCACTATATCCCTGTAGCATCACCTGACTGCCTAGGTATTTTATAAAAAAATGGAACATTTCTGAATGGAACAGTTGAGAGAGACGGTCTCTTAAAAGGTGGGAGAAGGTGATGCAATGGTCTTCAGCAGATAGAAGGACTGATTTGAACTTTGGTGTTTCTCTTCCATCTTAGGTAGCTATCTTAACCATGATGCTATTGGAAAAATAGGGGCACAACACTCTAGGTTTGTAGATGGGTGATACAATCTAAGGAGTGCGAACCTCATGAAGTTCAACCAGGCCAAGTGCAATGTCCTGCATCTGGGTCACGGCAATCCCAGGCACAAATAAAGGCTGGGCTGAGAATGGATTGAGAGCAGATCTGAGGAGAAGGGCTTGGGGGTGCTTGTGGACGAGAAGCTCAACATGAGCAGGCAATGTGCGCTCGCAGCCCAAAAAGCCAACCGCATCCTGGGCTGCATCAAAACAAGCATGGCCAGCAGCTCAAGGGAGGAGATTCTGCCCCTCTACTCTGCTCTGGTAGAGACCCCACCTGGAGTACTGTGCCCAGCTCTGGAGTCTTCAGCACAAGAAGGACATGGACCTGTTGGAACTGGTCCAGCGGAGGGCCACAAAGGTGATCAGAGGGATGGAGCACCTTTGCTATGAGGACAGGCTGAGAGAATTGGCGTTGTTCTGCCTGGAAAAAGAAGGCTCCAGGGAGACCTTATAGCAGCATTCTAGTACCTAAAGGGGGCCTACAGGAAAGACGGAGAGGGACTCTTTATCAGGGAGTGTAATGATAGGACACAGGGTAACGGTTTCAAACTGAAGGAGGGAAGATTTAGATTGGATATCAGGAAGAAATTCTTTACTGTGAGGGTGGTGAGACACTGGAACAGGTTGCCCAGGGAAGTTGTAGATGCCTCATCCCTGGAGCTGTTCAAGGCCAGGCTGGATGGGGCTTTGAGCAACCTGGTCTAGTGGGAGGTGTCCCTGCCCATGGCAGGGGGGTTGGAACTACATGATCTTTAAGGTCCCTTCCAACCCAAACCATTCTATGATTCTATGAATCTATGAGTATGCTGCATAAATGGACTGAAGAAAAATACACAGAACACTGAATCCTTTATCAAGATTATTTGGTCTTGGGCACCATACTGTGATATCAACAAGCGCATACCTCTCAGAAACCCCCCAGGATGGTCCAAGCAGGTGCTTGGGTAACTTTACTAGCAGAACTTAGATATTTAGGATCTTCTCATATCTGAAAGGAAAGGAAAGTAGCAATATTGTGGATTTGCCTGCAGAATTTTAAAAACCTCTAGTCTGTGCTCCTTGACAGAAAAAACCCAAAGGACTTTTTTTCTGAGAAAACTTCATCTAGAAAATAATCAATATCATATGGTATTAACTAGCTCATTCTTTAGAGCCTTTCACACAAGTGTGAAAGGATCTGTTGCCAAGAAGCATAAAACTGTTGTTTGTTACCCAGACAACCATTGTAAGGGAAGATTAGGTTAGTCTTCCAAGTCCCCATTAAATTGTCTAAAAAGATTAAAAGTGATTTGTCAACTACATATCTCTGAAATATCTACTAAAGGAGATTTTTAAAAATGATAATTGCCTGTAATATTCCATATTCTGCATAGAAATGCCTCTCTTTTTAGTTTAGTTTTCATACCAACAACAATAACAGAATATCATTCTGCTGCTGCAGTGTGTTTTACTGGTTGCTTTCTGGATCTCTTGTTCCCCCATGGAGGACATACACTAAAAACAGAGAACATTCATGGCAAACTTATTGATCCCATATGAAAATCCTATTATTTTTAGCCAATTCATAGGCAAATACAATTCCAAGTTTGTTATTCAAGTTAATTTCGCAAATCCTTTAGATTGTAATTGTGTCGTGGTAGACAGGCCTTTTCCTCAATGGATTGGTTTGACTGAGAATTTGTCTCAATTTTTTTTTTCCTCTCTTTGTCACAGGCATACACCTTAGAATGCCATCTGTCCAGCATAAAAATAAAAAACTACAAACCAACAGCAAACCCAAAAAAAGCCCCAATCATTTTAGAGAAATTTTATGACGAGTTTCTTCCTTTCCCTTTTTTCTTCTAATGTTCCTTTTAATATGTTCCCACAATAACCCTGACAGTGATATTCCAGAAAATCCATATGCCCTGAGAATGCAATTGCAGAATAAAAGGCTAGAAAGAATGGACTTAGAAATTAAACAGGTTCAATGGAATCCTCTTCTTCATAATCTGTGAATTCTTGATTGAAAACCTGGTAGTTTATGAAAACTGCTTAAAGTTACTAGAGAATTCCCTTGGCAGCACAGCTTTTATAGCCCTTGGTTTTACCGTATTTACTACTTCTAGTTGTAAGAGGAAGGTTGTGTAAAGATGACAAGGTATGTAAAGATGACAAGAGGACTTTAAAATTTTCCTGAGGTCTGACCTTTAGACCTTGAGTATTTTTCTTTTTGTAACCGGACTGGAACACAGGGAAAAGTCACATTTAGTAGGTTCTGCCCCACACAAACTCTGCCTTTACTGTAGATGCCACTGATTTAACATTCAGTGACTATTCCATATGTACTAATCAAAACTTTCAGCTAAGTCCTTATTCTTCCATTTTTACTTCATTTCAGTTCTCTCATATCAACACTATGCTCATGAAACTGTTTGAGACTGTCATTGCTGACCTACCATTCTGTTTAAAATGAAAGTGTTACCTTCTATTTTTCTACTTGAATAATAAGAGATAAAAACTTGGAAAACCCACAGGTTTGTAACTTAACTAGTTGCAATGGAGCATCAATTTTCTAGAACTTTGTGAATATTTATGTGTATCAGAACTACTTGCTAAGTTTGTGGAGAAACTATATTAGAAACATCACACTATAAAGTGGTATGCTTATTTTTGGGCAGATGGAACTTTAGATCGTGGACCCCACACCGCACAGGTTATAGTTTGGCCAGTGTTATGCTGTTTTATACAGTCAATATGATAAGTGATCAAACTGATTGTCCAGAAACAAACTAGAGAGACAGATATGGGACTGAGTTCAGGGGTGAGAGATATGAGTCCCTAGCCAGTGAGGGATAAATATATAGTTTGGCTTTTTTTTTTTTTTTCTCCTTGGTATGGAAACCAATTGAGAGTTGTAATTTGTTTTATATAAATCAATTTTATCCTATGGTGACAATACCAGCTTCTGGTTAGTAACAGATTAAGCACAACTAAGTTGGTAACTAGTGACATGCTCCTGATTCCCTCACCTATTCAGAGATTTACAGATGTTTGTACAAAATCTCTAGTGTTGGAGCACTTGTGGATCAACTATAGCTACTATATAGTTATATAGTTATTAAAATTAATCGTACCTATTATCATTATAGCTAAATCTGCTGTAATAGGTAATGATAAAAAAGAGATATCTATAGCTTTTCATGCAACAATCAAAGAATACCTTAGAAAAAAGGTGTCCCACTCTTTTCTGCATAAAGGAAAAATAACTGTTTACACAGTGCTATATAGTGCTCTGCTGAGAACGACAGAATCAGAGAATGGTTTGGGTTGGAAGGGACCTTAAAGATCATGTAGTTCCAACCCCCCTGCCATGGGCAGGGACACCTCCCACTAGACCAGGTTGCTCAAAGCCCCATCCAGCCTGGCTTTGAACACCTCCAGGGATGGGTCATCCACAACCTCCCTGGGCAGCCTGTTCCAGTGTCTCACCACCCTCACAGTAAAGAATTTCTTCCTGATATCCAATCTAAATCTTCCCTCCTTCAGTTTGAAACCATTACCCTGTGTCCTATCATTACACTCCCTGATAAAGAGTCCCTCTCCGTCTTTCCTGTAGGCCCCCTTTAGGTACTAGAATGCTGCTATAAGGTCTCCCTGGAGCCTTCTTTTTCCAGGCAGAACAACGCCAATTCTCTCAGCCTGTCCTCATAGCAGAGGTGCTCCATCCCTCTGATCACCTTTGTGGCCCTCCGCTGGACCAGTTCCAACAGGTCCATGTCCTTCTTGTGCTGAAGACTCCAGAGCTGGGCACGATACTCCAGGTGGGGTCTCACCAGAGTGCAACAGAGGGGCAGAATCTCCTCCCTTGAGCTGCTGGCCATGCTTGTTTTGATGCAGCCCAGGATGCGGTTGGCTTTTTGGGCTGTGAGCGCACATTGCCTGCTCATGTTGAGCTTCTCGTCCACAAGCACCCCCATGCCCTTCTCCTCAGAGCTGCTCTCAATCCATTCTCTGCCCAGCCTTTATTTGTGCTTGGGATTGCCGTGACCCAGGTGCAGGACCTTGCATTTGGCCTTGTTGAGTTTCATGACGTTTGCACGGGCTCATTTCTCAAGACTGTCAATGTCCCTCTGAATGGCATCCCTGCCCTCCAGTGTGTTGACCACACCACACAGCTTGGTGTTGGCAAACGTGCTGAGGGTTCACTCAATCCCACTGTCCATGTCACCAACAAAGGTATTAAACAGCACCAGACCCAATACCCCCAAGGAATGCCACTTGTTGCTGGTCTCCATTTGGACATCGAACCGTTGGCTGTAGCTCTTTGGGTGCAGCCATTGAGGCAATTCCTTATCCACTGAGTGATCCATCCGTTAAACCCATGTCTCTCAAATTTAGAGTCAAAGATGTTTGAGAAAAGGCTCTTACTTTTTCTATGTCCAAATAGTAGCTCAGATCCCAGAAGCAATGAAATAATACCAATGCAGAAATCTGTCTAGATTAATAATTAGAACTCCTCAGCAGAACCAGTTTTTCTGATGACCTGGTTAAGTCTGCTTCCAGTTATAGAGTTAACTGCTCACTAAGCCACCGCAGCACATGGACATCTTCTGAAATCCATGTTTTCTGTAGGCAAAATCAAATGCTTTCATGTGTCTATAAATAGGACTCCTTGTCCATGACCCCTTCCTTCCTCTGTCACTGTGATATATGCAGAGATGATAGTGAGGCAGCTAATATTTTACCTTACATTTTTTGAGATGCTTTTCAGCTTTGTTCATAAAAGTCCTGTGGTGGAAGAAAAGAATGCACCAAGAGCATTCACCTAGCATGAGAGTGCAGAGCTCGAACGGCAAAGCACATGAAACTAGTGGAGCACTGTGAAAAGAATTGTTCAAAGAAACTAACCGAACAATCTGATCTTTGTATTTGGTCTGCATTGACTGAGAAGCCAATGCCTCTGAAATGTAGAGCAGGATCATTGACTACTTGTGACCTAATCCATACCTTATGGATCACTATGCAGGCTGTCTGTCAAAGCCCTTTTAGAATTTTAAGAGTTCTTTTAATTTCAGGGTTTAACACCAGACTGAAACTAAAGCACTAACAGTTCTTGTGAAATTATGAAAGTGAAGTAAATAATGTTTATTTTTTCATCTCTGAGCTGTGAATTGTATCTGCACATGTATGCTTGCAGTGTCATCTATACTAAACATTAGCTTTATAGACTGCATAAGAAGGTCTAACATTGTAGGGTATATAGAATAAGTGATTTATTAAGGTTCTCAGGTTGCAGCTTAAGCAGTCTCTCACTCATCCTGTCAAGTGCAGGATAATTATTTAGAAGCAACTTCGTTGATTTTTTTTTCCTTTTGATTGATATTTCTAGTACACTTATCTTAAAATAGAATCTCTGACTCTCTCTGGATTTGTATTGAAACCTCCTCATCTCAAGTAAATAACCTTTTTTTTTTATTTAAACTGTCAATATAAGATAGATTTGTATACAACACCTTTCACTATTGAAGCCAATGGATTTTCTGCCAGCAGAAAATATGGCCCACTACACAAGCAGCATGGGTGGGCTTACACAGTTGTTTCTGGGTAGATTCAGCACACAACAACTTGAAATAGCAGACTGTCCAAATGTAAACCCAACAGCCACCCCTTATTTGAGGGTGTTTCTTCTACAGAGAGTTTGAAAAATAGTCCTGCTGGGAATGCTATGAATCCAAGACAAAGCAGAAAAGCTTTGCGTTATCCTCCCCTGCTCCTCAGGATATCTTGTAAATCTTCCTTGTTTCCTCTTGTGTACTGCAGTCAGAGCAAGGACTACAGCCTCTGTGCTTGTGTGGTGCTGCTTTTAGTCCTCGTCTAGCAGACTCTTAAGCTCTGGGGTGGGAAAGGTGGAAAGATGGCAGAACTGCATAGATTTGTATACGTAAATTGTAATTTCCACCTGGATGTTTGTAATTTCTACCATTTTTCTGCATCGCAAGACAATGTTTTCTTGTCTATTGTGAATAAAAAATCTGATATATACTTATTTATATTTTTTATTTATATAAATACTGCAGTAACTAAATATTCCTGTCCTTTATCTTTTACGTTTTATTTCTTTTACTTTGAGTGTGTAATCCTGTTTGTGAATACATAAAGCTGAACAAGTGTCACCGAACCTGTCATGGTAATATAGACTACAAAACTGGAGAGTCATTTGTCAAAAATCTTCCACCTCAGTAGCATGTAGTTTTCTTTTCATGTGTCAAATATTGGTGTTGATTTGCCCGGAAATGTCTTGATGCTAGTGCTTATGCTACTGTGAATAAAGGATTTGAAAATTTTTTACCCTCGAGGGCCTGCATTATTAGCTTGCACATGCAACCAAGAATTTGTTGCATCTCCATAGTAACATCCTTGGATACATAGTTTTTAATAAAACCATATACATTGTATGGGTGGACTGGCAGAATTTATACAGAAAAATATTAGTCAAATTGTAAAGAAAAAGAAAAATGCCTTTTTCTTCTTCTTCTTTTTTTTTTTTTTTTTTTTTTTTTAATGAATACGGCAGAAGAGAGAGGGAAATTGTGGTAGTTCAGTTAAAGGTGGGAGGGGTATGATAACTTCACTCATCCTTATATTATGAAGCAACAGTTACAGAAATCAGTCAAGGAAACAAACTAAGCAAATGCAGGACTGGAGAAAGCCCCCTCAGCTGCTAATCTCTTTCAAGTGTTGCAAGCATTTCAGACAAACAAGCACTGGAAGAAAAGCTGGGGGCAGTAGGGAAGGAGAGAAGACTCTGATAACCCCTTCATCTTCAACACGGTTCCTTGTGCAAAGTTTAAAAAACAAATGCGTTTGCAAAAAAAAAAAAACTTGGAAACTTTCAAAACACATTTTTCAGAAACCTCACATAGTAGTTGCTCTATTTCCACAGTTTAGGAATACATTTCCACTAGAGTACAAATTCTACCACAATTTGGCAAAGTCATAAAAAAGTGTCAAGTTCTGGTCCATCTTTTGCAGATGCATGATCTAAACATAACTTCAGGCAGGAGTAAGAGTCAATACACATCCTGCATAAGGGGGCAAAGAAATATGCCTTTTTTTACAGGATTGTTTAGGATATTTTGAAATATTTGCTTTACTCTTTTTTTTCCTTTCTTTTCAACTGAAGGACATAATTGTTTTTTAAAGCAGACTACAGGAGACCTAGTAAAACTTTATTTAGCCATTCAGAAGTGAAAAGGAGGTAGGATCTCTGCCACTAGTAGCAAACACAAAAGTAAAGAAAATACTTCATTTTAATTAGTAATGTTGGATTCATAACCCTGCAGTTGTTCCAAGATGATTAATTCTGGGTCAGCTTTAAGCCTTCTAGAATCAACAGTTCACTGCACCATAAAATAAGCCACTTAGAAGACAGATTCTCAATGTATTATCAGTTTAACAGACCATAATATAAGAACAACTTCCTCTCCAAAATTATTACTTTGTAATTATTCAGATAACATTGAATATAGCTGAAAATGAATTTTACCACCATTAAGTGAATATTCCCATGGAGTCTTTTTTAATTAATTTACAATTCTTTCTGCTGATCCCTGACTCTGCATTGTCAATTAGTACATACATTATAGAGGCACAAACCAGTTAGGATTAAATTTTGGCAACACTGAATGAATAATAAATGCTGCTTTGCATGAATAGCCTGACCAAAAATGCTAATAAAAATAATGTTATTTTGCATCATTTTTATTCCTACACATCAATCAAAAGGAACCCACAATCATATAGCCTACAAAACTATAGGAAGTATCAGAATTAGTTGGTGATTTTCTAATCGTTGTAAAAGACTACTCTGTAGGTACGGTGTTTTTTTAAGTCTGTTTTTGTCAAGAAAGCAATTGAGAATTGAGCGGTATTGTTTGTTCTTAGTTTTTCTGTGTTTTGATACTTCACAAAGTATACTGTCATAGAATTAGAGGAAACTTAGTATCCCTATGGCAATTTTACTCCCGACTAAAAAATGCAAAAGAGTCTGAATGATGAGATGCCTACTTGCTAATGCACAAGACAGAAGTAACTCATCATGGGAGCTTCTCTTATGAAATAGTGTGTGAGATCCTTTAGCATGCAACAATATCTCTTTCTTAGTGACTACTAAGGATTATCTTTCATTTCATGTCACATTAATCACCATACACTCGGTTGCAACAGAAAAAAAAAGTGCCATTCCCTGCTTTTCCCCCATTTTTAAATTATCCAGGAGTAAATAAACAAATGACATACTGAGTTACTGAGTGCACAAGTGTTAACTACTGAAGGTCGTGGATTTTGGCATGTGCCAATACCTCATCATTTATCGTACTGGTACTAGCACAACATTGTACTAATTTCAGTATTCAACTTTTACTACAAAATTGAGAACGTCAATGCAATAGATAAAAAAATCAAGCTGAATACAGTTTATGTGCCTTTTAGCTATTTTTTATTTTCCAAGATACCTTATTTGCATCTGCTAACCTTGTAGAAAGAGGACTAGTTCCAAGCATTATTGATGGAGCCTGTCAAAACCTAGAATTTTTGTCAGAATCAGAAAAAGTATATAAAACCCTGTTCCTCAATCTGCTTTCACATTAGTTTAGCAACATTTTCTACTTCTGCTTTCAGTGGTATATCAGGCCAATTAGTCCTAATGTGGAGTTAAACACTTTGAATGAGGATATCTTTCCACACCTATCCTTGCATATGCCTCTTCTGATATACCAGCGGACCATCTGAATTTCATCAGATGTAATGCATTTACAGCTCTGCCTCTCTCAATGTTAAGTTGTTCATTAGAAAATAATCTTCAAAAACAACAAAGTATCACCAGTTTCTCCCAGCCCGAAGGCTAATAGGTCATGATGAGTGATATGGGAAGATTCTGACTTTTTTATTATAAAACAATAAGGAGAAGCAGGCTGAGAAATACTTTTCTTTAGCTTGGTATTGTAAATTCTGCCACTCAAGGTTTTCCCAGGATAATCCATACATACACAAATATATTGTATTAATTATGTATACTTAAATTTTTCATTTCATTATTAGCATGTGCACACAATACACTCACGCTTCCTTTTGTTTTTGTAGTAAGACACGTAGAACTTAGTAGCTGTAATAATGTCCTATTAAGTCCATTGAAAAAAGTTTGTAGTTATGTAAAAATGTAATGAATTTATTCAAATATACAGCATTGTTCCCCTAACTTCATCATGACTTTAAGATAAGACAGTCACTGAAAATTATAATGAAATATGTCTGTATGTTTGCATACTGTTTTTTGGTCTGCTGCCTTTCCACTTGTATGATGTTTAGCTATTTAAATGTGTATTGGGTAACTTATTCTTTCTCAAAAAAGAGAAAAACTTTTCCTAACATAAGAGTCTCAGAAATGTTCTTCATCACCTCCAAAGCCTTTCTTGTTCTTCCCTGACACGTTAGACAAGCCCAAGTACATCTCTGATGAATTTGTTTGGTCAGTGCCACTGGCTTTTAAAATGAATTTGGCCTGATGCTTAAAGAGACATCTTGAAATGGTTTTATTCTGTTTACAGGAACGCAAACAAAACAACTAAAAAAATTATAAACAGATGCTTGGAGTTTAAGAAGAGGTTCATTTTGCGTAAACTCCTGTGATCTAACATAGGAAAGGAGCACTTCCAGCCTTTTTAACGATAAAATCATGACATTTCTCTAACTCTTTGCAATTAGGACAGTAGGGGCCTTGCCTGCCATTCAGTAGATGGCATGTCTGTCACTCTCCATATTGTGCTTATATATACCTTATTTGCCAGACTAAGCCAGCTGATGAACTGCCAGGCTATAAAACACAACGCTGTATAACACAACAATGTAGAGAATTGGTATGAGCCCAAACTTGTCCTTGCTTTTTGGTAAAAAAAAAAAAAAAAAAAAAAAAAAAGAAGACAAAAAAAAGAACATTCTGATCTTTTTTACTGTCTAGTATGAATAGCAAGTGATTTGACAAGGGCTGGTGGTCACTTAGACAAATATAAAGCAAGCGGGTTTTTTGCCCCACGGTTCAGCATGTTTCTTTTGCACTGTCACAATGCAACTATTGAGAAGGATGTACAAACAACATGAACAGGAGATATGCATAAGCTACAGATGCATAAAAAGTTGCAGCATATATGCATAATTCTGTGTATATACAGTTTTTCTATTCTGCCCTATTTTTAACAACACACTTCTAATATTCCCAACCCTGCTCTATCTGCTTTTTCGGAGTCTTTGAGGACTGTCAGATGTTACAGATTTCAAAAAGGCCTGGACAAATCAACTTTTTGACCTTTTCTGTACAGAACTGTCACCCGATCTTTCTATTCTTCCTATCTACTCTGATTTGTAATAACTGAAGGCCACTTCACTTCTGAATTTTCAAGGAATGAAATAACCACCTATAAAACTGTTTTTCCACCTCTTAGATGATGGTCAAATAAAAAAATACAATTAATGTTTTTCTTGTTTTTCTTATCTGTGTAGATAACGTTATATTTGCGTTCTATGAGAAAAAGCCTTAACCTGAATTAGTGGTCATATTGTTAAGAAGAAAAAAAAAATACTTTTCCTGCATTACAATAAATAAGGAGGTGAATTCTGTGTGGTATGTGTATGCAGTATTCTATGGGTAAATACCCACATAAGTATACTAAAACTGACAATTTTATTCAGGCTTGTATAGTGTAGCTGACAATAGAATTTGGCCCACAGCAGCAAAGAAAAGTTGAGAATGGTATTTGTGTGTGACCATTTAATTTTGGCTTTGAGTATTTATTATTTTATTGCTGTGCTTTACACCCAAAAGAGGCCGTTAGAAAAGAAATCTACATACACTGAACACACAATTTCACACCAGGCATATTCTGTAAATATTTATGAAAATGCAGAATAAAGCTGGATATTTTTCTCTTGAATTGGCCCCAAGGTTTTTTTTTCACCAGAACCCTGGTCACTTGCAAACTGTTCATAGCAGCTGCATTAGGAATAAAGCCAAATATATGGCTGACCGCGGTTTGTAACGGGTGCACACAGAAAAACACTTGGCCTTACAATTTCATTCAGTTTAGGATTTGATTCCACATCAGTGACCACTAGCTGCGCACACTGCTTCGTTCAAACTGAGACATGTAAAGTAAATATAACAGTGCCTCATATCTATTCTGGTACCAAGGTATAATAGCCTGATCTGTGAGCAAAAGGAAGACAGTAATATATGATCTTTCATTTTCATACCAAAAATCTGCTTAGCCAAGCATTCTGTCTCTGACAGTCACTTATGCCTCAGGACAGAATATAAAAATTGGGAGTATATAGTGTGATATTTCTCCCATCATATGCTTTTAGTAACCAACAATCTCAGGACTTCCTGGACCATTCATATATCCATCTCATCATGCTGAGACCCTTCAGATATTCCCCCCCGGAAATTTATATGTTCCTGCTTGCCTGTTTGCTACAAGCCAAACTGCTCTATTTCTCTCCTACCCTCACATTTCTAGTAGAGTTTATCCTTCTGATTGTCCCTTTGATGACTATGATTATGCAGCTACTGGCAGCACTGCTTCTGGAGACATAATCTTGTCTATGTTTATTTTTGAGTTAGAGTGGATAGTAGCATGCAGCCAGGAAGATGCATCCTTGGAGGTGATCACTGTGGATAGAAGATAAGATTTCATTTCTTCTATATTGTGAAGGCAAATCATGGCCCATGATGTAAGATGCAACATAAATTCATAGTTTTTACATGCTGGAACAACTTATTTAGATCCAAACAGGGATCCAAAGGGTCTGCTTCATAAGTATCAGGTTTAACTAATGACCCGAGAATTTTACAGCTACCCATCAATTCCAAAAGCCTCAGACAGTGTTTTGTACTTCTTTCCATGTTGGGAAACCAGAAAGTCTAGCTTTTCCAAATAAATTTTGCAGTAAGTGGGAGGCTGGGTCAAAGGAAAGCAAGGTCATCCTGCAGCCTCCTCCAGTCTTAATTTACTTTGTCATTGACAAATAATTAAGTCAGCGGTTCCTTCTTCATGAGATAGAAAATTCTAGCTCCTAGAAAGAGAACAACAGTCCAAAGTATGTGGAAGGAAAAAACCAACAAAACGGATTCCAGAAAAATGTGACGGGATACAAGAGATTCTTTGCAGTGGTCAAAGACCACAGTAATAAGTTGATTTACTCTGAATCTTTGCAGTTGGAATCAACAGAATCTTGTCCAGACGTGCCTGTGTACCTGTACCTGCAGTTCATGAAAATGAATTTTTTTCTGCTGTTTGGGAAAGAAGACATCCTTGAAATTGGCTGTCCTGTTCTTCACACACATGAATGGGACTTTGCGGAGTTATATAAAACACTGACATGACCAATGAATTCTTCGTGTTCGCTAGCTGATGCTCTGTACGGGATCAATATAGCCCAGTTATGATTTGAGCAGTGGAGCACACTCTTAAAGACCTTACTTTCTATGCACCTTACATTGTAAGTCTTCACGGCCCTTTGAAAACAAAGAACTGCCAAAGAATCTATTTCATTCTTTCCTTTATTCCTTACCTACGCTTTCTTTCTCTGTTTTTGCAGTCTTTTCAAAGCATTTATTTCCAGTGGCATTCAAGATTATTTCTATCAAATATTTTAACATTCCTGCTTAGTACATCAGAATCTAGATGAAAAGAATGTAGATGGCTAAACACTGAAGCTCGCAGAAATTACAACATTATCTTCTCACAAACAAACTACATTAGTTCACCAAAAGCCATGTTAAAAACAGGAGAGTGCTTGTATGGTATTAGCCCTCTTTTCATTAAAGCAACAGTGTCAAATTTACAAATGACAAATTAATAATTCTTACTCACTTGGAACCAGATGCTACCACACAATTTCACAAGGTGAAGTGATGAAGTGAAGTAGTGGGATTGTCCCTGGTGTAAGAGAGTGCTGGGACTGTTAACAGTGGACCAGAGCCTCTTGTGTGATACTATTTCATACTACTCTTTTAATTGCTGGCAAATAATCCTTTTTATTTCATGGAACATAAAAAAATTAAAATTGTTCAAGAGTGGTTTTCCTAAACCAATACAAAAAGAGAAAACCCAAGTAAATGGGCAAACGATTATTGCATCTGAGTACACAGCTACACAGTGCCTTGGACCTCATTTGGTTGCAAGTATTAGAAGAGCTTCCATGCATTTAATTGAACATGAGACCATGACATTTACTGTACAGCATTCAATGTAGGTCCTGGACACATTAGGTACCCACCCAATTTTGGTTACTAATGGTAGCATTTATTTACTTTGTTTCTGTTTGTTCAGTTGGTTTTTGTTGTGTACTTTAAAAATACAGGCTTCATCCTTATGAATATATTGCAAGGTATTCCCTTAAAAAAGAGGTTTGATTTGGGAACAAAAATTTATTCTAACATAGTGGAGGGTAGTGGTGAAAGTGACATTTTATATATACTAGAAAATGTTAAAGACTCCATTGCAATTTCTGTACAGGTACAGGACTGTGTTGCAGTCTATCAGCAAATCCACCAAGTCTTGAGAAACGACAGGCATTCTTAATTCTTGACTCTTTTGTTCAATCAGATAATTTGTCCTGCAAACCTGCTATCGTTGCAGACCATATTACTCTCTCCTATTTCCTTGTGCTCCTTCTCTTTAAGACCTGTGATTTCCTTTGAGGAAAAGACAGTGTTTGATATGGTTTACGTTTTATGGAAAAGTATTGCAAATCCTTCTTGGTCATGAGCATGGCAGTATTATCACAATAAACATGGTAATCATTAAGAACTGTGCACAAAAACAGAAAATGAATTATAAATCAAACCAATTTCCATTAGTTAACATTTAATAATGTTGTTTATTTAGATTTAAGGTGTTTTCTCTTGCACCTTAGTGTACAAGGCTATGCAGTGATTATACTGGTTTCTCTTTGACCAGCGCAATAATCTGCTTGTTCAGACAGTAGATATGCATATGCTCTAAAACCCATTCCTTTCAATTGCATCACCAGGTCCTAGATGTGCATGAAAACTCACACAACAGCGGAATAGTATAGATATAGCTCTTTTTAACCTAAATTCTCCCTGGTGAAAGGGTGGATAAATAATATCAACCAAGCAGATTCAGTGACAATTAAGTTATAAAACAGAAGTAGAAGATAAAAATAAGTACAAGTAAAAGTAGAACATAAAAATAAGTGCTAAGTAAATTGTTGTTCATTATTTTGATCACTCTACAGGAATTGTTGTTTGTGACTCCAAGCTTCGTGCAGAGCAATTAACGTATCAGTTTTAGAGTGGAATGTCCCACTGAAGAAAAATCCCTTCTGTAATTAAGGCCAGACCTGCAATAGGAATATTACGTGTGTAGAAACAATAAATTTAGCAAGGTAGCAAAGCTTTAATGCTGCCTAGTACCCTAGTAAATTAATGAGCAAAAACTGTTTTCAGCTATTTGAAGGAACACTTCACACCACTGTATGTCAAGATGGGTTTAACATTTCAGTTCTGAAAGTTATTCCAGTTTTTGAATGCCAGGACTTTAAGGCAGTTCCTATTAGGGATTCTGCAACAATGTAATTGCCTCTTTCTTTATTTTGTCTTCTTTGTTTGAAATGCTCTCAAATGAGCATTTTGCTCAAAAGAGCAAAATGAAGCAAAGACATAGGATATGAATGAGATCTTTTGTGGGATACAAATATCTTCGGCACATGCAGGGAGAAAACCTCTAGCAGAGCCTTGTGAGAATGAAGGATACAAACATGCTGACCTCCTCATGCAATAGAAATTGCATGATTAGAGTCCTTGTGAAATGCAGATTCTTAGCCAGTTATTCATGACTAAAATCTTCATATTGCCTCCCTTTATTGCAATTGTTACTGCACAACTTTTAATTAGGGCACTGGCCCTAATTACCAGCAAAAGAGTCTGAGCGAAATGGTCTGGTTTTATACCACAGCTGATGCTGTTGTACTTGTGGGGAGAGGATTAGTGCTGCTGTGGGTCAGCTGCCAGCTTCCTGTTATTGCTGCTTAGACTAGTGGTGCAATCGTTCAGAGATTATAATAAATGTCAGTGTAGACCCAGCTGATGAACCTTGTAGATCAAGAGGATCCTCTTGTCAAACAACTCATTGAAGGATGTGTAGCTCCTGTCTCGATTTAACCACAGCCAGCAGTTAGGACTACGCAGCCGCTCACTCACCCCTCCTTTGCCCCCCCACAAAGAAGGGTAGGGAGAAGAGGGAGAAAAGGAGGGGAAAGGAAAAAAAAACCTTATGGGTTGAAACAAAGTGTTTAATAGAAAACTATTAGAACAGGGAAATAATAATAACAGTAATAGTGACACAAGTCACTCTCACCACCTGAACTGGCACCATCCCAAGCAGTGATTGCGAATACCCACCCCACAGATATCCCCATTTATACACTGAGCATGATGTCTGTGGTATGGAATATTCCATTGGCCATTCCATCGTTCTGTCTAGGCTTCTTCTCAGCGTCTATGGGAAGATGAAAAAAGTCCTTGAAAACTATAAACATCGCCTGGCAACAACTAAAATAATATGCATTATTGACATTCCTTTCATACCAAATCTGAACCACAACAACCACAAGAAAGAAATTAATTCTGTCCCAGCTGAAACCAGGACACTTCCTTTCTCTTTGTAATGTGGCAGCAGAATTTCCCTCTGCTGCTTCCTGTAAATCAATGTTCTCGGCAATGACATGGACTTAGCATTAATATAGTTCAACATGGAGTAGATAAGCATTACTGAGTATACCACAGTCCATTGGAGATAACATGGCCAAAGCTGGGCATATGTTTGAAAAAATTATTTAAGTACTCTACACAGCTTTGTAACTCAAAGCAAAGCACTACCAATAGCCACTGCACACACTTTTCCTTTCTAAGTGGTCAGTACAGATGTTCTCTTGTCACCTATTCTTTGTGTTTACATTTCTTTGTGGATATTCCACCAAAAAAGATGCTTTACGATGTTCTTGTTTTCTTGCAAATTTCAACAGACATTGTAATCCTTACCCTAATGATACAGAAGTTATTAGCAAATGTCCCACTGTCTTTTTCCTGAGAGCCCATAAGAGTAACTTTATATTTGCTAGGAATCAACATAAATCACAGGTAAATCTATTTTTATAAAAAGCAGTTTCGTTCTATCTTGTATTTATATCCTGATTATATGTCTTCCAGTTTTCTGTCTATTCAAGGTTCTGAATCAAAGAATTAAATTCTTTTAGAACTAAGCAATTTCTTCTACTGCCTTCAAAAAGGGACAGGAAATGTTTCTCTTGAAGCATGTTGCTTCTATTGTCAGCCAGCAATCATCACTGAGACCACTTTAATTAAGAAAATCCAATTGTATGAAACTAATGGATGAGCCAGTATAATTTACAATTCTATCTCATGATCAATTCTTTTAGTAAACTTTAAACACAATTAAAATTAAGTTTTCCAGTGTGTATTGGAAATTATTGTCCAGCATAAACCCCGAATTATAGTTAGAATAAATTAGAATCTGCTTTCCTCATACATAGTGATCAATGCAAATTTTACCAATGATAGCTACATTTTATAAGTACGGAGGGACAGCAAACTACACTTCATGATTTTCTACCTCTTATTTGGAACAATTAACACAGCATGAAATTCTAATGGCTGACTGAAAAATTACTACCAGTTGAAGAGATATGTATTTTTACAGTAATATTCTACTGAGAGGGGAGGAGAAAATAAATATGCTTCGTGTAAGTGTGTCTGTAAGTTCATAATTATGTAGAGTTATTGAATACTAAAAGTGGTAGGAGTCTGTGTTTTGTTGCTGAAGGTTTGAAGTCAAACTGTGATGATGGATGTAGGAGAGGATTGCACTTAGACAACCCCTTTTTCATTATATATGTGTATAATAAATATAACTTCTTACAAACATAACAATTCATGATATTAAATATAAAAAGTCAAACAAGTCAAAGCTATGTTTGCTATGCAGCCTCACTTTTTCGCCCACTCTAATTTTTTCTTTTCTTTTGCACGTATACACTATGAAACTGCGATTAGTTACATCATCATATAGTCGTCTTTTCCTAAGGGACTTCTACATCATTCAGAGTACAGTCTTGATGTGTAAAAGGCCAGCATTTTTGCATTAGGAAATAATATACTTGCTTTGATTTGTTTAAAATTATTTGACTTTGCAGTCTAAAAATATTTTTTACATACTTATTTTGATGTAGGTGAGTCAGAGTATTTTACTAGTAGTTTAGTATTTATTTCTTTGATATGATCAGTGTGGAATTTAAATAAACAGAACCCCCTAATTTTTCAAGAAATTTTCAGAGAGGTACAAACCTGACAATATGACTGTTATTCTCCACTTGAAAAAGTGTTTCAAGAAGTCTTCACTGAGTTCTTGAAGGTCAAGAAAGCTCTTGAATCCCCTGTTGATATTGCCGTGTATGTCTTTGGAAATAAACATGCAGCATTCCTACAATTAGTAACCAAACAAAATGCTGTTTAACCACCCAGCCAGTTATTTACAATACAATTATTTACAATTACATCAAGTCCCAAGGACCTAAGTATATGCAATTTCTTTGAATGTTCTCTAACCTTGTCCAGTGAGGGTAAGCCCTCCTCGCTCCAGACTTTCCTTCTCATCTTAGGAACCCTGGATTCCCAAAGGTTGGTCTTACCAGAAGAGACAAAGTCAAAGAAGATATCAAGAACCTCTTCCATATCCTTTGTCACCATGAAGATATAAAATCGCTATTTTGCCATAGCTGATCTGCTAATCTTTTTAATAGTAGCACCTCTGGAAATTTTTTTGGGTCAAAAAAATAGGAGGGAAGAAGAGTATCAGTTAAAAGAATCATCAACTAAACCCCTTGGAATCAAATGGAGATTTTGCCCCCATTAGTCCAGCAGAGCAATAATTACTATTTTAAATGAAATTGCTTATCAATTTCCACTCTAAATCCTTTCCTAACTATTTCTTCCTGTTATTTGATCTTTGCCTTTCACTGATTTTTAAAGCCTAAGTACATTTAGAGTATTTCTGAGAAACAATAAGGTCTTTGAAATATAAAAACCTGACCTATTTTTGAACAGTCCTCTGAAAAGACCTGAGTCTTCCAAGTGGAAATCTGACACAAGAATGGCACTTTTAAAAAAAATCTTATGGTGGAAGTAATTGGGTTTGGTTTGAATGAAATATGACCATTTAAATCAAGTATTAAATCGTGAATCTCTCTCCCCATAGGCTGAGTGCACCAGCAGAAAGTGCTGCAGCATCCCCCCATGTATGAATTATATATGGATTAAGTTTGCTTATTCTAGCAGTATTAGGAAGGAAACTGCCTGCAAAACTAGTTCATGGTTTTGCCAGGAAGCACCAAGAGTGGGGGCTGCTCACTGAGAGGACAGGGAGTTGAGGACCTGAGCAAGGCCAGCAGGACAGACGTGGAGGTGGTGGCCAGATCCAACCAAGAGTTCATATCATAATGCAATACTATTGTCATGAAGCAGCTGTGAGGTCAAGCTGGGAGTCAGCCTATAATGGCAAAGCTATGACCAGATTTGGTGATGGCTGGGCAGGGACATGGTGACAGGGATGGATGAGATGTCAAATTGGTGGGGGTCAGGAGGGGAACCATGGTCAGACACAGCCTGTGACTGTCAAGCAGGGCCATGGAGACAGGGACAGACAAAGGCCATGCTAGGACATCAACCTGTCGGTCTGGACTGGCTCAGCAGGGCCCATGTCTGAGCAGGGCAGGGCTGTGGGGAGATGGAGACCAGCCCTTCTGTGGTGGCACTGGGGCATGGTCTGACAGAACCAAGAGGGGAGGCTGAGAGGGGGTTCCAGGCTATGGGCAGGGTCAGGGGATGCCAAGGGGAGGCTGTCAGGGCTGGTGAAGCCTGTTGGTGCACTCTGGGCCCTGACACTTTTTTCCTTTTTTGGCTTTCTGTAAAATTTGTGATATGTAATATTGGCCAGCATCTTCATTAACGATCTAGATGATGGGGCAAAGTGCACCCTAAGCAAGTTCGTAACAATAAGAAATTGGGATGATAGATCTGACCGTCATCCTGCTGTTCAGAAAAACATTGGCAAGCTGGAGAAGGCATCAGACAGAAGTCTGAAGAGGTTCAACAAAGTCCTATCCCCAGGGAGGAATAGCCCCAAGGACCAGAAACAGGTTTTTACTGAGCTTAGGCACTTCTACTGCTAGGCAATTGCTAAGTGAAACTTTAGTAGGTAGCTACATTTTGGGTAGAATCCTAAAGTATACCTCTGAGGCCTCAAGCAATCTCTAAACATTGTTCCTGCTCCAAATCCTTCTAATTTTCAGTCAAAAAAAGGCTACTTTCCCACAGGAAGTGGGTAATGAAACATGCAGTTAGTCAAAGCCTGCCTAGGTGCCTTGTCAAGTTTTATTACTGATTGGTATCAGGGAGTCAATTCAATCAGTTCCACAGCAATAAATTATTATAGAATACAGATTTTTAAAGATGTTTGGGTGCCCAGAGGTGTAACGAATACCTTCAAAAGTATTGTCTTTGTCTTACCAACAATACTTCTTTTTGGATCAACTACTGCTGTCATTATACACAGAGCAATGTGAGTGAAATCCCAGTTGCAATGTGTGACATCTGATTGCAATAGTTTGTTTGCTGTAATTAAGAGCAGAACTTGTTATATGGCAAAAAGAATGATAAGATCATAGTGAGATCCATAAATTTTAGTTTATTAGCCATTCTCTGGGAATTGCTGTAGTTTAAATTTTTAATGGAAATACAGTTTCAGTAACTCCTGTGAAGTATGTTCTTTTCCAATTGGCAAAGAAGAAAAATCAGAACCATGAGGTACATTTTGCTTGATTCATGTTCGTAAATAGCTGAGATTCGTTCTTGGCATAAGAAATAATCAGCAAGAATCTACATTTTCATCTGAATTATTTAGATTGTTTCCCTCTTAAAAGAGTATTATTTTTCTTCTTTAGGCCACCACTGCATTTTACAAATCAGGAACAATCAAAACCGATGTTGCAATAAGCAACAACTGAATATACACAGATGATTTTCGTTAAAAAGTTTACCTTAAAATTAACAGATATTTATATTAAGTAAAGACGGTGAATGTATGTGGCCTATTATCGTTGGATGTTTCATTAGGCAATTTCTGAAACCACAGGAAAAATTTAGTATGGCCAGGATCGACAGTGGAAGCACGTGTGAACTGCTGGAAGTATGACTTACTGCATTGTGTCCAAAACCAGCAGATGGTAAGCGAGAGGAAGAGGACAGCTATTATTTAGGGCCCAGAAAGGTTTGGCTTCATACTTTGTTTGGGAAGGTCAGGCTATGGTGTAACAAGTAGTAAGGTCAGTCTGTATAAAAGTGAAATTTTTAAGAGATGGTGGCAACATCCAAGCAGATCCAAAATATAGTCAAATAAATGCAATAAAAAGCTGATGCAATCCACACAGCACCACGCATACTGAACTCTTCTCTCTGCCCAAAACCAAAAGCCAAACGGACACATGCTATTTGTTGAAAGCTGGGACCTGATTTCCAATGAGACAAGTATTTTGCACCACCTTATTCAAATGTGCTGTAACCTGTTGAAGAGACTGTCCTAAAGCATAATAGCGGACAACTAAAGCATACAAATTAGTGATGGGTCAATAGCTTTCCTCTCTGTAACCACAATTCCACTCAGACTTTTCCCTGAGTGTTGAGCTGAACTGAAGTACTGCTGCTGGATTCACAATTTAGTCCAGATGGCATTTGTTCTAAAATTCAGAAAGCTGCAAATCTTTCCTCCTTTTACTCATGCTTTTCTACAGACCTCTGCAGAGATTTGCCCCTCACATGGACAGCACCAGAAGCAGGGAAAGAGTGCTGTATGTGATTTAATACTCTGTGTAATTTAAAAGATTTAAACATGAAAAAAATATTTTTTTAAGCATTTAAAACTATAGCACTTCATATGACAGTGTTTTAGTTCCTTTCATTTCTTCTTTCTATATCTACAATTTTTTTAAAGAAAACTTATTCAAATAAAGCATTACTGCCTGTATCAGTTTAGGTCGAACACAACCACTATCTGCTAAGAATTTTCAGCATAAACTTACAGATATCAAGAGTGAATGTTTTCATTTTTACATAATTTAAAAATAAAATTATAGGTATTTATATGTAGATAAGCATATAAAAATGTACAATTTCAGTATAGTTTATGGCCTGATTTATGGCCTTGACCACCATAGTTTCTGAATCACTGGAAAAGAAGATTGTGAAAACTGATCTATCGAATCCTTGGAAAAAATTATCAGCAATAAGGTAAGGGGGAATAAATAGATGCTGGAAAGAAATTCCTTAAAACAAGTGTTCAAATTGTGTTCTGCTGTCCAGCTCAAAAAACCAAAGCCAAACTACAACAGATAGAAATACCTCATGAAAGAATAAGTACAAAACCTCAACAGAAAAACAACCCTTATCTGAGTACCTTCATTGGTTAAGATTCAAAATCTTTCAGGAATGATTGCTTCCATTTTTGTTTACTAAGGGAATTGTGTGCTAAAGTAATCAGAAATGATGTGGCAGTCTATTTCTAAGTAGTGCTGATGATTACATTTTTGTGCGATAAGAGCTGTGGAATGCGTTTGTAACAGAAGGTGAGCTTAACAAAGGCCTATTCTGCTAATGTCATTTTGCATACTCCCACCATAAATAAAAACACTAGAAAACAAGCCAAGAGGAAGAAGAGAGAGTTCAGAAAGGATGAGTCAGGTTATGCTAATGCTGGTGTTAATCAGAGATGTCAAAGGATTAGGTATAGGTATTTTTGATACTCACCATGTCAGAAAGAAAAGACATTGCAGTTGTACGGAAAGCCTAGCTAGCACTACAAAAATCTGTCAGTTTGTAGATTTCAGTGATACCATCTGTGTGTGTGTGTGTTTGACACACAGTTTGACAAGGGTTTCCTTTCTAAGGAAACTCTGTTTAAAAAGAAAAACATTATAGACATGCCCCTCTGGGTAAGTACAGTGATTCAGATGGCCAGTGGCAGTGGGAGGTGCTCTTTAGCAAGACCTCTCAACCCAGGCCATTTTCCATGGCCCATGGTACTTGCCTCTGCCAATGTCTACAGCTATTGCATTATGGATGTTGGAAGGTACATCCCTGCCTATCTCTTATAGCTTATTTGCCATGAGCTTATCTAACACCTGATTAAATCCAGTGATACTTCCTCTACAACTTTATTTAGGAATAAACTCCGGAAGTTAGTTAGGTGCTGTTAGAAAGGTACTTTCTGTTAACTGTTTTAAACTGCTTTACTTCTAGTTTCAATGACTGAACTTTAGTTATTGTAGAATTCAGGGAATGTCGCTCACTCTATCTGCTTTCATGATTTTATAAACCTTGGTCATATTCCACATCACACTTCGCCTTAAATGAAGAATCCCAATATTTTCAGTCTCAACTCACAAGGCAGTTGTTCCCTCCTCTGATCATTTTGGTTTTCCGTCTGTACATTCTCAGTTGCCCTATGTCCTTCCTGACAGATGCAGAAATCAGAACTGCACAGAGTACTTAAAACATTGGTGCAGGAAGGTCTTCTATAGAGCAAAATGATGTGCTCCGTCTTGTTCTCCTTACCCTTGCCAGTGATACAGAGTATTTTCTGGATGTTTCTTTGTCTGCTGCTGAACATGGAGCCAAGTATTTCAGAGATGTGTCAACACATAGGGACATGACAATTAATGTCCTTTGTACGTTTAATTCAGGTAGGTTATTAAGAACTCATTGTCAAGGCAATACTGCACAGGCTTTGGAACGGACAGATTTCAAGATTTGGAATCACTGTCAGTGACTTTAAGCTGGAGTATTGGAAAGGATTACATTATAATTATCTCCTGACGTTTTCTCTTACATTGTATTAGATTTTCATAGCACTGACCTTGAACCTCATGGAATTTTTTCATACTGAGTATAAATGCTCTCAAAATGTTCCCAGAATAAAGTAGTCTACAAAAAAAAAAAAAAGTAATAGAGTACACCTGTATATTTAGAGAGTATGTCCTTACTCTTTTCACTAAATTTACTCATTTCACCTGGGATAGTGTCATACCAAATGTTTTTGCAACTCTGAGTGCTCAGCTATAGTAGCATATTTTTAGTGGCAATTGTTACTTGGTATGCTATGTGATACTTACGTGTTTTAACTCTTATGAAAAGGAACCTCATTGCTAATATTAACAGTTTTGTACAAATAATGTTGTACAAATAATATACAACAATAGCCTAATTACCTTACTTCTTTCTCATTTTCATCTATCAGCTAGTTTAAAACGCTCACTTATATCTTTGTCAAGTTTCCCATCTCCACTTTAGAACTTGTTCAGTTTAGCTCCCTGTGGGTTTTTTTGAGTTCCCTTGACTTGGTTTTTATTAAGACTCTTCCTTTTTGACAAGTTTCAAAACTACTGTTAATCTTCAACCAAAATCATCTGTGCTTTTCCTTGTAAGATCTTGTCCTTTGTTGCCTTACAGTACCCTGTCATCTACTGATTCGTCTTCAGTCGTTATAGCTGTTCCTTGTACCTGTGCAGCATCACAGAGCAATTAAATGGTTCTTCAGGCAATTCCTGTAATTTTTCTCTCTAAATTTGATCTAAACTGTAAACCTGAATTTAGTGAATATCTCTATGACAACAACTTGCAGATCAGCTTCTCTTCTCCTCTCTCTTCTTATCTAATCTAAAACCTCTATTTGTCTCTCTCACTTGCTCTATTTCTTGATTGGCATTGACAGTACTACCATCTAGCCTATCACTCAAATCTGCGATGTCGTTGCCACATTCCTCTTCAATTTCTAAATTTTCAAATCTGGAATGTGGTTAAAATCCTGATGCTTTTGTGAGTATAATAACTTATGATGTGGGTGTTATGGATATTTCTTTCCCTAGTAGCCATATGGCTAAAACTCTCCTCCAGACTTTTATCATATTGTTTTGGTTTCTGCAGCATCTTTTTCTGTGTCTTTGCTTATATGAGTCAGAATTCTGCTACAAGAAGTAATTTTTTAGCTTTCTGTTTTCACCCTGTAATCTATGACTATTTTGCTAGTGTTATCTGCTTCTTAACTTTTGAGCCCCAAAATCTGTAATTCCTATTTTCCCTTTCCATTGTCATCAACTATGACTTTCATGGATTCTCACTTTCACTTGGCTCATAGTATCAGTTCCTATCATCCCTCTTTCTAGCACACCTCTCCTTTCTCCCATCTCCAGTGCACCCTTTGGGAATGCTAACAGCAAAAAGCCATTCAATTAACCCCTCATAACACTATGCTACATTATGAAAGTCATAAAATTACCAGACAACAGTTGAAACCTCCACAGTGCTACCGAAATACAAACAATATTTGTAACAACAGCGTCCTTTGAAAGAATATTCTGAAGATTGTTCTTGTAAGAATGCAGATTTTCTTGTTCTAGGAATAAATGTATTCATTTTCTTTTTCTAATAATTCCCTGTTTTGAGAAAATAATGTATTCTTTCTCTTTAGTTGACTGTTATTTATGTAAATGAGCTTCTCCTATTTCACTATGCACATTAAGTCCCACTTCAAATTAACAGGTTACACTGATACAGATGAGGAAAAACAATGAGCCCAGGAAAACCTGAATATTTATGAATTCAAAATCACAGCCCCTGTAATATGGTGCCTTGTTTGGCTTTTCCCCCATTATTCAGTTCCAAGAACGTTACATTACTGATACTTCTGTCTTGACTTTGAAGCATTTGCAAGTGGAAGAATGTACTTAATTACACCACTCTGGCACTATATTGTAGCACAACGAATCTAACTGTATTTGTAGAGCAGTGCAGTTAAAAATATGTGTGCCGCAAGTCAAAGACAAGAGCTCTAAAAAGAAATCCATGCATCCTGGAGGCAAGTGTCTGAAAATGTGATGGTGCAAAACAAAATAGCCTTGCTCTGTGTGCTAGTTTCCAGTCATTTTTACCTCAGACTACAGCAAGACCCTAGACAAAGTCACGTATTTTCTTCCAGTGTTTCAGGAGATGTTTTTGCATCCTTATTTTAGAAATATAAGATGATTCTTATATTACTGAACACTAAGATTTATACTCTGTCATGTATAAATGTGTGCGGGGAGAGGGCGGTAGGGGTTAGATTCTCAACTTCAGGTGAGAATGGTTAAGGAAAGACCTAGTTACTTCTTCCAGGTGTATGTAAAACTGACAAATGAAACCTTTGCTTATATCTTCTACATTTACTGATGATTGTGTGATTTATTTCTCATTTATCAAGGTAACCTAGAATTTTTGGTTTATGTTCAATTTTGACCCTGCAGGGCTGGATACCTGCTTGGCACTAGAGGTGCATGTGTCCTCTGGAAAATGGGATAGCAACATTCCTATCTAGCCATGTGTTTCTAATTTGCTAAACAATCATGTCTGAGATTTTTCCAATATGAAATCATTGCGGAGTACCAGCAAGCTGGTCATAAACCTTCCCTTTCCCCTGAAAACTCACTTTCAGGATCCCGTACAGGCCATTACTTTGTTATCATCACCACAGCACTTCAGTTCATATACATTGTCTTGAAAGTGAGCAATTTAGTCACGATTTTTTTTCAAATGGGACTCATTATCCTTTGCATTACAGCACTGTAAACTTGACCCATTTTATGGGGATTTGAATTTAGCTTTCTGGTTTTGTTTAGCTATGAGCTTTTTGTCTGGCACACAGGCAATTTGAAAGTTTTATACGTTTCAGACTTGTGATTATCCCAGAAGTTAACCAGTTAGCTTAAGAATAAATTCTCATAAAACTCCTTAAAGATGCAGTCTTTGAGAATATTCCCAAAGATTGGAAAAGTATTCCAGCTCCTATATTTCCTTTCTGGAAGATACTGTTTCAGTAAGGAATCTAGAAATGTGAAGGCTAAGGATCTGCAAAATAGCCTTGAATTAAGATTTGGTTTAAGAATCTTCACAAGCTAACAGGAAAAGAAACCTACTCTGTCTTATGCAATTAACCTAGCAATTGCTGAGTCTCACCCTAAAGGAAATCCATTCTGAAATGGAAATTGCGAGATGCCATATCTAGCCTTGACTTTTCTGATCACTGGCATTTGATCATATCCAGCTGTGGTAATTCAACAACATCATCACTGCAGATTTAACCACTGGCTGTTTTACTTCATCTTTGAATAAAACTCACTGGATGAATACTTAGGTGGATCTACTCTAACTTTAGTACCTGATTGATACTTATAAGACTTACCTTAATCTGGGATTTATTTACTTAGGTCTGATATAACATGTGTACAGGGTTCAGAGTTACAGAGAAGAGATTATATAAGCATTTTTATCTATCCTTTTTGAAGACAGAAAAGAGGGAAAGTATCCTAATGGGGTCACATTTCTTTTGATGCTAGTTTGAACTCTTGAAATGTTTCCACAGTTTTCTAAGCGCCAAATCTTCTACTTCTCAAGAGCTTTGAAAATACAAAGTAATTACTAGAGCAAATAGTTTTCTGGGTGATTATTCTAAGAATAATGCACAGTTCCCTTACAGCTACCCAAGCCTGGCCTTTGATATGCATAAACTGATACTCATGGGTTTTATTTTTTATTTTCTTCCTCTCCCAGATTCCTAGCATGGGATAAGACTGACACCATGGCTGTTGTGCGTTGTATTAAGATTGCATGGCTTTCCTTCTGAACTGCCTAGTAAGCGCTCTGACTATTTAAAGAGCGGGGTCATCCAGCACATTGAGTAGAGAACGGAGAACAGCAGGCTTCATTAAAGGTTAAATCTTTTAAGGTAAAGATTTCCAGTTCACTGATTTGATTCCATATGAAGGCAATCTTGTGTTCTTTTGAGAAAATACAATTTATAAAGAATTCTTTATGTGCACAGAAACATCTTTTTACTAATCTGGATGCCTTAATATTTTTATCCTATTCTTCTCTGTTAACTGTTCTATTTACATAACAGTTCAAAAAATAATAGTAGGTGATTCTTTCTTTTTAGCTTGTGATATCTTATTTCATGAGGAACAAAGATATATGCAGCTTTTTATAAAAAATAAATTGTCATTTTCTTTTTTGTTCTCATCCAGATATTGAGATTATATTTGTGACAGCATGGTAGTTTACTCCAGGGTGAAATCTCATAAACTTCCTCTATAACAAGAAATGGAAGCACTATTTGAGGAAAATGGGAGGGTTGTGGGATTTGGAGGTTTTTTTGGTATTCATTTGTTTTAGTTAATCTCATCTAAACCCTGCTGCTAATAACACACACATCTACACACCCCTCTTAGTTTTGGACACCAATAACAGGAGGCCCAGGCAGCACAGCTTCACTGTCATTGAGCAGAGAGCAGAGGACTTTCAGCTAGGTTGCAAACAGCAGATGTTCATGCATCAGACCTGGAGAATTTTGTATCTGTTCATAATGATATGTTTTATTGCTGTAATTTTGGAGAACAGAAATCTGGCCGACTATGTGGATGAGTTGGAGAGAACTAAAGCACATTTTCGCAAATTAAGGATTATGGTCATTTCTGACAGCTCCCTTAATGAAAAATTAGAGGTTGTTTAGAACTAAGCGGATTGCTGAGCTCTTCAATACTGACAAGTTTAATGAGACAGGGAGATGAGTCTTGATTAAAAGGAAGCTGCCCCTAACTAAAAACTTTTCTTCAACCCTCAGGTTTTTTTGCCATGTGGGAGAGTCATCCTCTGAGGAATACTGTTTTACAAGCCTTTTAGTCAATGACTGAGAGATTTCTTTTTCAAGCAGGTGACATCTTTTACCCTGAATACATGCCAAAGCTATCTGAAAGAGGATGTTTCAGAGGTGTTCCAGCTAGGTGTTGACGACTAGGTACAAAAAAGTCTTTGTCACTGATGCTCTGTTGTTACTCCACAACAGAGTGTTAATCTGTATGCCAGGAGTAGGGTCCACATGTTACAGTGTCACAGCCTCACTGATAATGACGCCAATCTGATGCTATGACGGGATGAATCTGTGGCATCTGTACTGTTCTCAAAATATGTGCAGATGCTATTATTTCTAGAGAGAATACAGAATTATGTGTATTTCTCCCAAGATTACTTTATCTCTGAAGGTTTGGATTTATGGTTGGACTCAATGATCCCAAGGGTCTTTTCCAACCTAAATGATTCTACGATTCTAATTAGGACCCCATTGTTATGTGATGATTGTCAGTCTCCAACCCTGCCTCCTTGGCTTTCCTCTTTTCATTTTAGGATGTTTGTTGACCTTCTCTCTGCAATGGCCTCTGCTTGCATTTCTTTCGGGTTTTTTTTTTTTAGTTACTAGGGAGAGGTGGAATTTTTTTGTTTGTTTTTAAAACAGTGCCTTGGCCTAGAATATAATCCATTTAATTTTCACAGCTAGCATCTTTGTTTTGTTATTTCTTGGAATGGAAGGACAGACTGAAAGCTCTGAAGGGCTGGAGAAGCACCAAACTATTGCTGGAGTTCCAATTCATCCTCTTTTTTAATCTGAATCATTTCATTCAGAAACAGGGGTAAAGTTTTTCTTCTAGAATTGGATTTATCCAAGTAGCAGTTCACGACATGCACAATAAACATCATGCATAGTTATGTGTTTAAGTTATTGTCCAAACTCACAGAACAAGTGCTTCTTGCTTACCATGGAGAATTTAATACATAATTAATTGGGTTTTGTGACACTATTGCTCCAAACCAAAGAAAACCATTGAAATTACTGCAGCTGTTGTTTCAAATAAAGAAAACCAAAGATACGCAGTAAACTTTTTGCCACTGTGCAATCAGAATAGGAGCATCTACTCGTTAAAGATGCATCTTTATTAATATAATAATTGAGGCTTTATCATGCAAAGGCATCCATGTGGCACTGTAGCATATTTATCATATATGTAAATTTATTTTTCCATCAAAGCCGCTTCTTTCAGAATGTCATCTCAGAATGTCTCAGAGTTGTCATCTCACAGTGGCTGATTTTAATTTTCTAGTATTAGTAATGTGTTTATGCATGGAGGGTGTACTCAGAGTGTTTTTGTCAAGACTCATTTATGTCTCTGGTTTTCTGGTTTTGAGTTTTGAAAAGTGGAAAAGTGGCTGCGGAAAAGTGGCTGTACATATTTGCTCATCTTTCCCTCTTTCTTAACAAATGCTGTGGATTAACTGTGCCTGTGCTCAGCTTTCAGAAACATGAGGAATTCCGGCTTTTTGTAGGAGTGGTACGACATACACTGATGTCTTATGGTGATGGTGCCTGCTCCACAGCACTACTAAAAGCATTTGCCCAAATTGTCCAGCAATAAACTGAACTGGAAGATTTAAATTTCCCAAACCCTCTGTGTAAGGCAATAATGGCATAGCAATCTGGGGGCAGTGGCCTTTCTTTGGCCCCTGAACTGAAGTGAAATTCACTGAAACAAAGTGAATTTGTTTCACTGAAACAAACACTCAGGATGCTCTGCAGCGGTCATATCTTCTGTCTAAATAATTTACTGGAGTTTTAAAATATCCCAACAATGATGACTCAAATTTTAATTTAAAATGAAACCTATTACTTATGTTAAATGAATGTCAGAAACCAGTAACATGTGAACTACAGCACCCAAAAGGCCCCTGAATCCCCCAATAAATTAAGATCAATCTAAAAACTGCTTTCACAACACACATCCATGCAAAGAACAGAGAGGTAAGAGTAACATAACAGTAATGAGAATACTGGCATAGGTTTTCTTTTTAAACAATAAGATACAGAATGTGTGACAATTTCATCAGGAAACTAAACTCATGTCTCTTTTGATCCTTAAAATATAGCATCTTCCACACTTGAGGGTTTAAGCCTGACACCGGTAAAATAGGTGTCAAAAAGGTTTTACTAAGCTAAAAGCTAAGACAACGTTCTGACTCCATATATGTGGACCTAGTGAGCGGTCACTGGTAATTGGCTGCCTCAGAGAGTCAAAGACCACCACTGACTCCACAGCCGGGACTCACAGCAAGCATATATAATCCACATGGTCTTGGCAGATTGCCAGCATGCAGAGGCCCCTTGAATATTTTCCTCTTGTAATTTCTTTAAGTAACATTTAACTTTAGATACACATGGACAAATAGCAGGTTAAGAAAAATAGTGCAAACAAAACCCCACATTTTAAAAGTTGGAATAATGATAGTGAATCTATTGAAATTCTTAGAGTTGAGGACAACTGAAAAGTGTCTATTATTGTGATAATTTCATTGTTACCAAAGGAAGTAAAAACATTATTTGGGGTTGTTTATTTAGATACATTGTCCAATTTCCCAAATGATACCAGTTTTGTATTCTTCCAATCCCAATTAATAATCTAAAATTATTTATTGAATTTGAGTTCCAAGAGCATCTACTAGATGTTGTGACCAGAATGATCAAGACATATAAACATAAGATTTATAGATTTATTACAGTGAATATATACTTGGGGGGGAGGGTGGGGGGAGATTTTTTTCATGCCAAGAACACTAACTGTTAAATTCTTTAATGTCTGTGAAGTTACCACCAGAACACTGGAAAATACAGAAATACTTTTGTAGAGGTTATAGTAGAAATTAATTCTTTTCAAACTTAAACAGGAAATGGGGAAACAGAGGCCAATGTGGTTAGAGGATATAAAAAGTTAGTATAAGCAATAAGCAGGCGGCTTTTAAGTAACACAAACAATCTGGAAAGGGAAAGCATAGGGAGTTATAAAAAAGTCAAAAGGAAGCACTGAGTGTAGAATTACCAGGGATATTTCAACCAACTATAAAGATTTCTTTGAGTAAAGTAAAGCATATTTGCAGTGAGCAGAAGGAAACTAAAATAGGCAGGAAAGTAAAAATTGACTAGTAAAATAGCTATGGAAAATCCAGCAGAAGAGACAAAGAAACGGTAGATTTCTTAATGTTGTTTTCTTTCACAAATAACAGGATAAAGCAATTGGATGTATTTAAAATCAGGATTGTTTGATCAGTACAGTCAATTGGCTAATGGGGATGCCAAGGAAAACAATCTGCAACATTAAAACCAAAGCAATAGAATTTTTATTATTTGAAAAAAATCTTCTCAAACGTCTGAACTAGATATTAGTGGACTTGTCTTTGGTCAATGTTTGGTTGTGGTACCTGAAGATTGCACCAGAGAGGACTGTGGACAATTCCTGGCAAATCCTTTCACAGCTGAGGGGCAGTAGGAACCTTTCTCAGTACAGAGCAAGACATTTTGCTGATCCTGCACAATCAGGGAATGAAAATATGTATTTCTAGTTCCTATTTATCGGCCAATTATTGTTAGATACTTGCATATAAACAAGCAGCCTGCCTAAAGCAGTCTGTAACAAAAATCTCCTTTTCATCATGTGATCTGACAATACTGGACTTCCTAAATGTAAATTCAGTAAGTAATTATTACTAATTATTAAATTACTGATTGCTGATTACTAAATGTAATCCTCACATGTGTGAGGACTTCTGGCACAGCTAAAGTTGTGCTGCAGCTTGTGCCGTGTGACTTCTTCTTCCCCTTTGGATTAAGTAATCTGTTAAAACAGTTTGCATAATTTAGTTTTGTGCCCACAGAGTATGCTCTAGAAATGTTATACGTTCAGGCAGTTAATTAAGCTTTCTTAAGGATATTACTCCAATTCTGAATACCTTGCTATTCAGAAACTATGCCCTCTACCAGTTTGTGTTTTCCAGATTTAATTTTCACGTGTTCTCAGTTTTCAAGTTTTTCCAGTATAACTATCCCAGTATATTCTGAACACTCTCCTAATATGATTGAAATGATCGTTTACTCCTAAATAGTTCACAGTCAAATCCCAGAAGTTGATTTGTTTGTGCGTTTGTTTGTTTAATGACTCCCATGACTAATGATACTGATGTATGTAGCTTTCACATGCACCTTTTAGACCACATGTGTCTGAGAGATATTATAACGCATTTTGGAAAAACTCAGTGAATTCGAGACATTTTTATGGAAACCAAACACGAGTATGTTTACCTGCCAAATGTCATTGCAGCTGAACGACTTTTGGATTATGAAAGGAAGAAGCTAGTTAACGTTATGTGTAATTCTATGCAGAGCACCAAGCTTTTCAATTTCAACTTTTTCTTACTATGACTAAAGACAAACTGCCACTTCATATCTGCACATTTGCTTCTGTTTGACTTACACGGGAAACTATTTCTCTTTTCTTCCCCTGTAAACATCCTCCAGAAAGGCAAATAAAAGCTTTGATATGCAAGGATTGCAATCCCTTCAAATGTACTCGGACTTTTTCCAAACAAATAATGTTATAGCTGTATCTTATGCAAGTCTACCAAACTGCAAGATACGTTGCATTATCCCCAGAATAGACATTCACCAAGTCTGTCATCTCCTGATTTAAAAAGACAATTAATTCCATATAGTTTCATGCACTGAATCATGTTTTACTTAAGAGATCTTCTTTTTTTAGAGCAACTATTAAATAAGCACAATTTTTATGTTTTCATAATCTGGATAGTGTGATAAAATAAAAAAAAAATCTAGTCTATAAAGTAATCTGATTGATAAGCAATCTATATCGTCTTAAATCCCTCAAACACGTCACTTTAAGTGGTGATCATTTGATATGCAGGGCAGAAGAATTATGTTTAACTGACAGAAAAATCTTTTTTGCTTCTCACAGAGTGATTTAAAAGACTTTTGTACTAGGAGTAGAAGCCACACATAAGTCTCAAAATACTTCAAAACTTTTTCTGGTTTTGTTAGTTTTTTTGGTTGTATTCCTGTGCTCAATCCCAAGGCTAAGCCAAGGTTTACATATATTTTGAAAAGCATAGCAGGTTGTGTCCTGTCATGAAAAAGGGACTTCACGTTCAGTGAATGTCCTAGAAACACAGGCTCCCAAGATGCAGCTCAAGCTCACAGGGCAGGGACCAGCAGCGCAGGTCTGTGCCCTGGACCGGAATTCAGCATTGTGCACTTATTTCTCCTTTGCAGCCTGGAAGGGACATTAATAACATGGGGTAAGCGCAGTAGGTTATGAGCACTCACACGGTCTGTGCTGTAAATCTCTGACTCTGTTTTTGTGTACGGTTCACAGAACTGCAGGCTTACTTGAAATCTGACTTCAAATGTGGGAAAGGAAAAATCAGCTTTCTGGCCCCGAGTCTTGCTCCAGTGCAGCTGTACTATAAGCTAGCGCAAAGCAGGTGCCTGGAGTGTACGCTTGCAGCATATTGAGTCCTGCCAGGTTGAACCTGATCTGTGAAGGGATGGAGCTAAACTGCCTAGATTACAACTGTTTAGATGCCTGCTTGATACAGCAGTTGACAATAAAGTGGATTTCCTGTGACGTGGATTCCTGTGACTTCTGCCAGGGGTTAAATGAGACAAATTAGTTCCGTCAAATATTACATGCTAAAGTAAGTAAACCACTGTAACTCTATTGCTAACTGATAGAAGTACAGCTGGCTCTCTATGTCTTTGATTCCCTGATTTCTTGTGTTCAGATCTGTTGTGTCTGGGATGAATACCCACTGTGCTGTTGTAAGTACAACATTTGCACAGAAACACTGAAATTAAGGCAGAATATGTTCAGAATACTTTACAAATAGGGATCCTGAGCAACCCGTCTTTGTGGTGAAAGATTTCTCTACTGTGTCTGGGAGTGTGAGAACTTTGACAATGTCGCTACATGTTTTCACCCACAGGACATAGCACAGTGTGTTCTCAGTCCTGACTCATATCTCTGCGGTTGAAGTGGAACTATTTGTCACTAACAGCTGAGATACTATGTCTTTGCTTTTCTTCGAAAAATCTTCACTGCCATGTGAAGACAAATTGCATGTCTGACCTGAGGGAAACTACCACAATGCTTTGCATAATGTCTTTCTCATCAGTTCTCTCTCATGGATGATGTGACTACCCCTAAAATCACATATTTTAGGGCAAGTCAGGGGACTCATCTGCCCTAGATAGTCAATTACTAACCATTCGATAGTGGCTTCATGTAATATTAGGAAAATAGTCATAACATGGCTTTTTTTTTTCCAAAATGTGATCCAGCATTTTCCCTGTCAAACTTACTATTTTCAATTAAGCCATCATTTTTCACCAGAAAAAAATCTTTCACAGGAGATCTTCTGGTGTTTTCTGGAAGACAGTGCCAGATGCTTTCTCTAATACAGTATTGCACTTTACATAAAACCTTCATCAGCCTATTGGTTGGGATAACATCTTTACCCTGTAACTGTCTGTTAGTTTTATCCAATCCGTCAAAGAAACATTTGTATGCTACATGGTGCTGCTTGCAATAACTCAATCATATAACTGAAATATATCACCAATGATGAAAACAGGTGCTGGATCTGATTCATAACCCTGATAAATCTTTTTTTAAACATTGCAGAGCTGTAATATTTCATATTTCCATAGCACTTTCCATGCTGTGGGCTGTGAAGGCTAAAATTTCCCAACCAGGAAGGCAGAAAACACAAGCTAAATGAAGAATCAGAGGTGAAGTTCTCTTCAGTTTCAGTCTGGAGGAGAGTGGTTACTTCTTTGTATAATATTAAAAAAAAATCACTGTATGATAGCCTAATTACCATTTTTATCATGTTTAAATGTAAAGTTTCAATAGTCTTGGTGGCAGTGGAGTCTGGATCATTATATGTGGAAAAGTACAATTTCCTGTAAAATATTGCTTGATTTGACGTTGTCTAGAAAGCAGTTTTTTCATATTCTTACATAAGAAAACAAAATCTGGTTTACTTTTACAGCTTTTTTCTGCTTTCTGTTAATATGTGGAAAGAAGTCAATCATGTCTGTAAGCTTAGAAAAAATGTTTTGAATTTCACTCTGCTCCAAACAGATTTATCTCTCTCCAGTGTATACAGAAGATTTCATTATGGGTAGCTGCAGCTGTCTGTCAAAAATATCTTTATTCTAGAACTCCCTCTCCGTGTTTTTTTTTTTCTTGTTCTGTCTGGAAACAAAATAGTTAACAAAAACTATACACAAGCAAGAAGTAGTCTACTACCACTACTGTAAGGTTGTAATTCCTCTGCAGAATATTTATTGACCTAAGATTAATTTGGTGCCTTGTGTATTATTTTACTAAGATGCTAAGTTGGTTTTTAGCTCACCACAGATGATCATAATGAATTGCGCTTGTCCTGTTCCCATGCTTAGTCAGAAGTGACTTGCAGCTTACCATCCATTTCAGCAACAGGTGCCTAGATACTTTCCTAGAGGATCAGAGCTTCCTGGCTAAAAGCCAACGGTATGGTATATTCAAGTATTCTACAGGAAGAAAAAAAAAATTAAAAAAAAGGTAATTCAGAGGCCTTTTTGAAGAGATATAAAAATGCAGTCCCATGGCCTATCTCTGCAATTTCCACACTTCAAAACTTTTTTTTTGGCCAAAAAACCCCCACCCAAAACACTATAAATGAAAGTCCCCCACGGATTTTTTCCAATTTAAATATTATTATTCTGCATTAAGATGCATTTCCTAGTATATTTCAATGTCTATTTCAGTCTGTCTAATAGCATGCAATAGTAAAAGAACAGGGTCAACATGTTATTACATAATAACTTTAAAATATTCTTTTATATTTGAGGTGGATAGAATCTATCCACAGCTTTGAGCATTTCCATGTGACATGTCTGTCAAAATTAGAAAAGTTTCTTTTTATTGATATTAGTTTATTATTTGGCTAGGCTGGAGTGTTACTAACGCTGGAGTGTACTCACACTGGAGTGTTAGTACCACGTCATGTTTTCATCTCTTTTTAACAACCGTGAATATCAAAGACAGCATATTACACAAGGAGAAAGGACCAACATCCTTCAGATCAGTGAAGCCTCCTCTCTATTTCATGGTCATGGCATTTATTGCACTGCTGAAGCTTACCTAGCTTATGTGCAAAGACAGCATGCTAATATACTGTCTTTTAGGTCAGCATCAAGTAAAAAGTATCAGACTTGGAAAGATTAAAATTTTCCCAGCCTAGTCAATATGTGCATATGATTCTGGGGCAATAAAATAGACAGTTTATTCTCCAACTGTACGAACAATCTGTATTAGTGTAATTATTCACTAATTCTACCAGACTACTTGCTGAGTAATCATTAGTGTCTTGCCAAAGATTCACAAGTTTGAAACGCACATTAAGCTGAGTATAAATACTTTCTCAGAAAAGTTAATCTCTTTACCCAACCCCACTGCTTGAAACACTTGCAGCAACACGGGTAGATGTGTTAAGAAAAATAACAAAGGCAGACAGATTATACAACCTGTTGACAAATAAACAACCTTATTTTTCTTCCCCATTCTATAAATTCCCTAGTGCTCAGGCTCAAGAATAAATGACCACTGATTTCCATTTGACATCATCTCTTCCCTAACAGACTGCTGCTGTTTGCCTTTTTCATACCCAGCAATTGAACAGAAGTCGTGTGTTTTCTACTCCAAAGCAGAAACAGAGAAACGAATACTTCATTTGGAGTCACAGAGATTCCTTAAAGACAAAAAATGGGCAGTCTCTTGAAAGCACGGCTGCTTTTGAGAATGCAAGAATTCAAACTTTATCCTGAAAATTGTTGGTGATGGATGGTTTGGGGTTTTGTTTTGTTTTTTTTTACATTGTAAGTATTTTTCTCCTGAGCCTCTTCCTTTTAGATTAGATTTAATCTTGCCAGTGCTCTCCATTGCTTAAATTCTAATATAATTCCTTCTCTCTCTAGAGGCTATAAAAATCAAAGTAACCTTCTAGCTTCAGAAAGATTTTTTTAATGGAATTTAGACTAAAGGGGAGAAGAAAGGAAGGAACAGTACAACAGTCTCTCCTCAGCACAGGAGTGTTTAATTCTAAAGACTGTGCTGATGGGAAAAAAGCCATACTACAGACTCGGTAACTGTAATTTCTGTTTGAGCAAAGACATATGTAACTAAGACAGAGACAAGAGCGCTCTATTTCACTCCGTCTGTGATTCAAACTCAGTGCTGATTCTGGGGACTATGCAAAAAACCTTCCCATTTTTTCAGTCAGTATCTATGGCAGACAGGATCACAAAAGCTTCAGTTTCTGATAAAAAAGGAGGGGAGGGAGACAGATGTTGATATTGGCTGTTGATATTCTTTTCCTAATTTGATTTTTTTTTTCTATTTCATTTCAAGTGTGTGGATTTTATTAATCATAATGATATGTGTGGCTCCAGATTGTTGACTTCCGTATGTTATTTTGTATTACACTTAGAGAAAAAAAAATCAAAACAGGGATTACAATAAGCATTTGTAAGATACAGGAAAACTGCAAAACCTAAAGTTAGGGGGTAATGTTAAGCTGTATGAAGTCCCAAAACATTAAATTTCCACTATTGAGGCATAAGGGAAGCAACTTGTATTTGAATGTGAATTTTCTGTCAATTTGTAGCCTGTCCCAAGAAAGGTTTTACTCTTTCTTTTTTTATTTCCATTTACAGGGGAAGGAGAGAAAATATGTCTAGTAGGGAAGCATTGAGAATTTTATTCTTTGTGATAAGCAAGTCTTTGCTTTCTCCCAGCTCTCAATCTGCCTACCTGACTAACTGGTGTGACACTGAAGAGGTCTTAAGACAAACAGATTATGAACCTACTTCAAAGATAGTAAAATTGGAATGGGAAAAAGGGACAGAATCTGCTTTTGATTTCTGGTACTAAAGGATGAATTCAAGAAAACAACAAAGAAATTAATGGGTTTGAATTCTCTTGAGTTGTGGGGTATTTCTTTATAATGAAACTTTCAATGGGAAGAAATTTCCGTTTTTCATTCATCTCTAGCATTCAAGTACTTACTGAGATTCTAAAAGATACTGACATCTCCAACTTTCATTTCCTGCAATGTTAATTCTTTTTCTCAATGTATACGAGTATTTCTTGAGTCATCGATTTGTTTTTTGAATATCTAAATATCTTTTAAAACTGGCCCAGTAACACATGTAACTGTGTATTATCCCTTGATGTTTAAAAGGCCTTGAGGTACATCCATTATTTGGATGCCTGTTCATCAGTGTGATTAAACTTCCATATTGTGCTCATAGTATTATATTTCTGAGGAACACAATGCACTGTGAAAACTAACATGAATATTTGACAATTGACAAATTTGAATATTGACAAACACCAATATGTGATGCCACTGATGTGACAGTATGTTTGAAGAGATCAGTCTTGACAAAAGCCAGTAATAGTGGTCTGGGAAGGTGGGAGCTGTGACTACTGAAAAACTAGCTAGTGAAATGTATCCCTTCAGTCTGTGTGAGAGCAAGGTAAATATGAACGCATTTTACTTGTTCATAAGTTGAATTAAATAATATTCATATTCTAGAGTTACTCTAAAAGAGGAGGGAAAGCTATAATGGAAGGTGTAAATCTAAATGGGTCTGTCTAAAGAAGCTGGGCTCTGCGGTGTGGCCAGATCAATGCTGATACTATGGAAAGTTATATGAAACAGGAACTTATGAGATGAAGCATTTCTGAGAGATGAAGCGAGAGGGGAAAGAAAATTATGTCTGGCAAGTTTTTAAAAGCAGCAGGTGAGCTGCTGGCTAGTGAGGTACCTGAGTGCAGAGTGCCTGCAGGTCAGAGCTTGGATTCAAACAGGGCTGAAAGGAGAAACCTGCTCTGGGGACATCAGAAGTTGTCACAGTAAATGACTTTCATTTGAATTCCAGATACTTTTGCTGAGCATCACTACTGATGGTTGTTATGCTGTGGTGTTTCCACCAACCGTCCTTCCATAGTCTTGGAAGGAATTCTGGGGAACGCTGTTGGTAACTAAAGCTCCAAGTGGAAAATCCCGTGACGGAAAAGCCAAGGCCGTGGCGGTATGTTTTCCTTTTGTTCTGTGTGATGCCGCTGTGAGATACATAGCATAGCTTAAACCAGATTTAGTGAGGATGAAATACATTGCAGAAAACAAATCTCAGTTCTACCCTTAAGAAGACACATATGTGTGTTCACACACAGGGATGTGTGACTGGAGTTGGGGGCTGGTTGTTTTCTGGAACTGTTAAACTCTTCAGGAATTTTAAAACACTTGCTCTCTTCCTTCTGCTCCCAGTCCTTTCACTCCCTCTCTGACTTTTGTGGTCGCAACAATGCCATTATGCTAGTTTCCAGTAAGTACGACAAACTGTTCTAATTAAGTCATTTAAAACAACAGTTTTATTGCAAACATATGTGAAACCAAATGTGTTCTTAAATTAATTTTCCACTGCTCTTTTGTGCAAATTAGATGGCTTCAATCATTGTAAGTGTGATTTAGGAAAGCTGGAGTTGTTGGAACTCACTGTTTTGTGACAAGAGGATGCATTCCTTGTTTATTGAAATATATGTGCTAGTAATATGTGTTTACAAAGAATACATTCAGTTTCTTGAAGTTTAATTCAACTAACATAAATATTTTACATAATACTGCTTAAAATACTTTAACTTAAGGAAGTAGATAACCTGTGACTTTCAAATGTAAAAGATGTTGCCTTGTTAATTCAAGAATTAAAAATATTTCTTCAATTTGTATTTATGGCATGACACAGCTATTGTATTACTGTATTACAAGTATTAATGTAAAAACTTACTAATGCTTGCAGTATTATTTTTTTAACACATTTTTAATTTAACCTTATATTTGAGATAATCTGTTTAAATCTGCTTAGTAAATATTTCACTTCTGTAAGTACAGTGTTTGGTGATATAGCTGTCTGCAATCAAGATTCTAGACATAAAAAGCAAGGTTTTATCTAAACAAAAGCTTGTTTAAGTATCAATTGGAAGTTCAGGAGGTCTGCAAAAACAATTTAACCTCAGCATGGCAAAAAATTAATGGAAGGCTCCTAACTCTGCCATAGAAACCACTGGTTTGGGTTCAGTGTTCAAAATCCCTATTCAATATTTAGGCACAGGGAAGCATTTGTGAGGCTGGTACTCAACAGTTCATTTGCTAAATTGGGAGGCGTTTAGTCTTCATCTGTACTTCTCTCTATTAATTCAGCGATTTGCTCCAGCCTACACTTCTCTCAAACAAGAATTCAAAATCTGAACTCTTTTCGAAGAAAGGCATACAAGCAAGATGCTTATCCCACTTTCATTCACGCAGAGATATGAGAAGCCTCTTTCATTCAAACTGTCTCTCTGCCTGAGGATACTTAAACCCAACCTGTCCTTCTGGGGCAGGTGTTGGAAGCCAGGTCTTTCAATTTCTTGAGTGAATGTGAATGATCCTTGTGCTGGGTTTCTAAAGAGTTTACAGCAGTTATGTTCTCAAATCCCTAGCTGAAATGGGTCTAATTTTGTGTGATATAAACAGCACAGGGAGAATTCCTTGTCCAAAATCAGTGTGGTAGTGAATGGAGGACATTAGTGACAGGAAAGAGGGATTTGGTCTCTCCTCTTACTTTAAAGTGAACCACAGCCACTTGCAGCTCCAGAAATGGCAGTACTTGCTTTCACAAAGCAACTCTATCGGAGCTCATAATAGAGTCTTTTTCCCTGCCCTCCTCAGCACTCACATCAGAGCCTGTGGCAAATTCTCCTCCTTCAAGCCCCAAAGTGCCAAAGTATCCTGACAGATCTTCACGGGAGGCCCCCAGGGTGCACCTGCAACCTTCCAGCTGCTGTTTGCAGAACCACAGAATGAGCATACAGTACGTGCCTCCAGATCTTCTCATCTGGGTTACAAGCACACTCGCTGGCTGCTGGCACTTACTGCCACTTTATCCATGGCCACGGAGGTCAACTAAGCCAGCTTTTTAACCTGCAACTTGATGTGCTTACTGGCTCTCCCCACTGTAGCCAAATTCTATCTTCTTTTCCTGGCAAGAATTGAAAAAAAAACCTCAGGCACCAGCCTAACCTGTTAAAGAGCTGTCAGAGGGCAAAAACCAAGGATATGTCTAAAAAGATAAATGCACCATCTTAGGAAGAACTATATGTCCTTGCACTTGTTGAAAACAAGACTGTCTTTAGAAAGGTTGAGAACCACTAGTAATTAAAGTGTATCTTCACTTCTGTCTTTTCGTAATACCCATCACTCTGCTCAATGCACATACGCTACATGTAACATGTTCACAAAATAACCTTTACTTTACCTGTTAACTCAGTTTTATTAGTTTTTGTGTCTTTAAATCTTGGGTATGGGTTAAATACACTTGCTTAAATCATTTGTGTGTAACTTAACGGCTAGGGCAATTGAGTGTGTAAAAGATGAGATCTCTGTTCAAGTCCTGTCTGGTTAAGAAAAATATTTCTAAGATGAGAAATGAGTGGTGGAGGCTTCTCTGCAAATAAATGCTTTTATCATTACACATGTGTGATTCTCAGTCCTGGATTTTCTCTCTAGATAACAAATATAATTATTCTAAGTGTTCAGACAGTTTTAACAGAAAAGACTGATTTCCATAGGTTTCAAAGATCAGTGGTATGTAGTGTCCACCGGCACAACAGTACATACAATTTGTTATGCCACCCCTGTCTGGACAGGCACAAACTGCAGTTGGAAGAACTCCTTTGGCAGCTCATCTGTCGCTAGACTCCTGGAGATTATGGGTCTGTCCCTCCCAGTGATGCAACTCACATCTTGTGACTGTTGTGCCTTGCTGGAGCATTGTTGGGCTTGCCCAAAACATCAACCAAATTAGGTACCATAACACTGTGACTGATACATCTCTTATAGAAGAACAGGCCAACAATGTTATAAGGATTGTACAAGCTCTGCAGTCCTGCCAAAAAGAGAACAAGGGAGATAAGATTATTTAATATTTGCTATTAATGCTTGCTTGTAAGAGAGCAGTAGTATGTGAACATCCATACCAGACTGCAAGTATAATCTAAGTGACAATATTACAATCATTAATAGCACACAACAATAATTATTGTGGGAAAGAATTAATGAAACCTGAAACAAGATGGCAGATGGGAATGAGCTACCAGAAACAGAACATTTTCTCTGATTTGCAGCCAGTCTACAGCTCGTGTCTAAAAAAGGAGGAGACCAAAAACGGGCAGCCCTAGTGTTTCTGTCTATACTGGCACGTTAGTGAGGATCTTTAACATATGCATGATGTAGAAAAATGAAGTAAATTCTTGTAACAGGTCGACTGAGAAATGTTGAATATATTGTACGTACAGTGCATCACCAATTCCCCACCTGCAGTACACTTGGCCTGTATCTTCAGGGCATAAAGTTTACTGTCTGTTTCACCCACAAATTTATCCATGAGAGATTCTGTGGCTTGAAATGGAAGAAAGCTTGAGGACTACAACATCAAGTCAGAAATTTCCAGATATGTCCAACAGTGGAGTGTCCAATCAACTTTAACATTGGGAAGTCAGACAAACGTGCAACAACAGCTGTTTTCTGAAGCCCTTCTGATAATCTAACAGCAGACCTGAAACTTGCATGTACATGACAGTCAACAGCTTATCTGATATATTTTAATGCCTTAATGGGGTTTCACCTCTACGGACTTTAAGGCAACTTTGCTCCATCAAGACAGATTCCAAAGACATTCCTGATCTGTTTTCATCTGAGTACCCTTTGATACGGGTAGTGAGACAGAGCACAGGTCAGAAAACTATTCTGATAATGGTTGCTTCTCCTCAGCTTCTATCTTTCTCCCTTGCAACAGAATAGACCTTCCCAATAATGCTGCTAAACATATGTCTAACTCCTGAGAAAAATGTGAAGCAACAAAAGTTTGAGCATTGTGACATTAAATACAAGATATCCCTGTGGAAGGGAGACCAGAAGTCACTGTGAATTGCAGGGGGATTCTTCTGTGTTTCACAGAGAAAAAACATATAACCATGCTCCCAGAAGAGCTACGGGCTAACTGAAAGGAAATACTAAGGACAGGGCTGTGTCCCACGAAAATAACAAATAGGAGCTACCATCTGCTGGAGAACCACTCAAGAAGGTATGCCATTGTGTCTGCCTATCAAAGAGCAATGCAGGACTATTAGGATTTAAAACATTGCTAGACATGGTGAGCTGTTGCATATTTTGGCTACGAGTGTTCAGAGAACTCACTCAAGATGTTGAAGACCATAAAGTCTTCCTGACTAAATTCAGATTAACACTTTTTTGCCTCATATGGAAATATCCTAAGGAATCGGGGAAGGAAGACGTGACATTGGGCAGAAAAAAAATCAAGATTCATAAGGTCATAAGGAGGAGATATTAGTATGATTTCATGTCCTCCAGAGAAGGGCAATGACCTGCTCCTCATTGTCAAAGGACTGTTCTGTATGTTATTCTATATTTGATATAACATATTCATAGATTGCCAATAATTTTGATTTAAAGTATATGCTTTTATTCAATAGAGTTTTTAAAGATTATAGCTTAGTCATTGCAGTTGTATGAATTCAATTTTAGTGTAGATTAAAATTTATACCTGTGATCAATCTTGATTTTTTTCTCAATGTGTTACCTCATCTCAACCAAAGATAATTGTAACAGGTTCTTTTTTGGAGAGATTCCAATGTACAAACTGGAGCCCACACAAATTAAAAAAAAAGGTTAACTCTGCTTTATTGTGAAACCTTGCTACAGAGAAAAAAACCAGTGAACTCAGCTTTATTGTGAAGCCTTGCAAAGTGGATCCCAAATGCCCCAAAAGTTACTTGAAAGAGTCTTACCAACCCAGTAGACCGTAGTAGCACTGCCGAGCAGCAGGATAACGAGGAGACACATCGGTACGGCAGAGGGAGGCAGGCACAGCACTTCAGGGCATCCCCTGTTTATCTTCAAAGTGCGCTCACGTCTCTCCCTCCCTCCAGCCCGAGACACCCCCCCTATATCCTGCACTGGATTGAGTGGAAAAGTACAGGCTAGCATTGCTGCACGCGTGGCCAGTGCATGCAGCGAGCCTCACCAGACTCATGATCCAGCTTTGCTAGCAGCAGCTGTCTGATACCTGACTACATTGTTGTACTCCTTTCCTGTTACCTTCTTCTTTGAAGATCTCATGGATACACACATAGTCTTTGCAGCAACAGTACTGAGGTCCTTTTTCTCAGCATGTATACTGGGTTTGGTTCAACTAGTAGTTTTCCATTGTGTCTCACTCGGACCATCCTCTGTTCTCCCTTACACAATAATGTATAAAAAGTCTCAAAAATTATTACAATGTGGACACACGCAACCTCAAGGCTTATTCTTCTTCTTAAGGACTGAAAATTCTGAATGAGAATCAAGTCAAAAGGAAAAAAAATGGATAAATAAAATAATTTTGGAAGACAGTAGTACTGTCCTAAGAGCTAAACAAAAAGTGACCCTGTGTCTGATGCAAGAAAACTTTATACACTTACTGAGTAAACCTTTTCAGGTCTTGACTGTGGCAGGAGTATGCTACATGCCAGCTGGAATAAAACACGAGTACTTTGGACATATTCCAAATAATTATGTGCCAGGATATTGAAAGTTCCAAGTATCCCATCTTGCTACACAATCGAGCCAACAGTTTTTCCCCTCAACTCACCATTTTGTATCTAAGAGAAACAGAAATTTAAGAATGGAAGTGAGTCTGGTCTTAGCCAAAAGTGATGTCTATGTGTTTAGGTCCTCATATGGTTCCTATCACTTAGTATTGAGTGTCAACCAAATATTTAAGAATACTGATTGGACTGGCAGACTTTTTTCTCACTTTAGAGACTGTTCCTCTCAACTTTTGAACCTATCAGAGTATGGCAATAGTATCTGAAATGTTTGACAAATGACAAAAAAACAGACTATCTTTTTAGTTTCATACAGCTCCATTTCTCATTATCAAGTTTTAAGAATTAAATAATTTTTGAAAGATGCTTCCTCCTTGCATGAATTTAAGAGAAGCCAGGTCTTTAAAAGACAAATTCACCAAGCACTGGATTGTTCACCCACTAATAGGGGATGTGAGTTGGGCTAGACCATCATGAGACAGGTTAGTTTTACCCTTCTGATGTGTTGTGGAAAAACAAATTTTGGGCTTTTGCATAGGTTGCAATTTTTAAATCCAACATTTCAGAAATTTTAACCACTGAAGCTAAGGGAAAATAGATTAACAAGAATGTAAATATTCACTTCCACTTATTTCCACATATAATAATATATATTTCCTTTTGCCAGGTGCCAGCCAAATGTGGGTCTGTTGAGTCTCAAAGATCTGTACTTGCAAAAACTAGGAATCTAAATATCTGTTCTTAACGATGCTCAGAAGCCTCACACCAGACGGTGGAATTGGTATCATTAGGCAACTGCTTCCTGCTCGAGCCCTGCCTTCGAGCACAGCACACCTCCTGAGGCCAACAGACACGTAGCATGTAAATGCATGTAGCAATAGAGGACTACTATGTCCCTTCTTTTTTCTGGTGGTCTAAGACAGCCTTATGCCTCACTGAATACTAGAGCAGATCCTCTGTCTCAGTGGATTCAGCACATGGTTTCTATGTGAGAAGGCCTACTCACAAGTCCAAAGTGCACTTTTCAGTAGACTGGAGGACTGAGCACTGTTTAGGCTGTCTTGAAACTTTCTAAATTTCTAAACTGGGATTTCTAAATATCAGTTTCCAGTTTGTAAACCTTAGTTAAATAGGCATTCACAGCTTGTGTGAGTTTGATCGTATAGATCAGAATTTCTTGCTAGGAGTGGAAAATCTGGTGTCTGATAGCCACAGAAACAGGGAGTATTCCAATGGCTAAAACACAGCTATGGTAGTAAATATGTTAACAAATACTAAGTAAAAGCAACAGTAAATACAAGAACTTAAAACTCTGAATCTCATGGCTTATCATGTTTATCTTTTATAAGATAAAAAGTAAACAGAAACTGAGTTACCAAGCCTTCTAAGGCTTGATTTGGCAGTGCTGCAGAAAAACAAAGCTGAGTCACCTTACTCCAAACGATACATAAGCAAGCCACGGCAGTTAATTCTGCACAGAACCTTTTTGTACCATTATTTGGGATTCTTGCTTTTGTATCCATATGTGTATGAAGTCCTGTAAAAGACAATGCCAAATCAAAGAGATGATTTTTTTATGTTTACCTCTGATTATTCTATAGCTTATACTCACCTTTTACTTCTTAGCTTGGTGAGTGCAAGGATTTAGAATCTGTGGCACGCTAAAAATATTTCATCTTTAATAATCTGCTGTACTGCATCAACAGACTCTAAGTAATCAGAAAGTCTACCAACTTCAAAAGACATCACATAAAAGGCGAGGTTTGATAAAAACTTCAACACTTTAGAATAATTGATCATTGGAGAGGATTCTGGAAGTGGGGATGCATTTTTCCCCACTTCAATAAACATCCAGAATAATTGCATCCTTCCTGCTGCAGAAAACAGAATCAAATGTCAAAAATCTCAAACAAGGCAAAAGTCACAAGTTTCTGTTTCTCTCCCTACTGATTGAAATTACATAGATGAATTAACTTCCTTACATAACCTGCACAACAGTCAAAGGACTTCTGTCTTGACTTGGGGATGCTCTGTGAGAACAAAGCAGTATCTAAGTATGCCCCTTCTACAAATCTGGAGAAAGGATGGTTCATCTGATGGACCTTGAGACCTCAGGTCACCCTTTGGCTCCTATGCAAACAGGATTGAGGATATAAACCCAATCTTTTTAAAGGAATCTCTCCTCTGAATTTAGATTACTTGCTTTGTACAGTAGCAAATCATTAAGAAAGCACTAAATGTTTGGATCCCAGAATGACAAATGCAAGTAATAAATCCAGCAATTTCTGTAAAACTTGGATTTACATGTGAAATTAAGAAAAGGCATAATCACATGGAAATTCAGGAATGGGATTATAGATTCCGGAGCCTGTTAAAGCAAGAAGACAACTCCCTTGAACTTCACCAAGAAAGATGAGATGCTTTCAGTAGTAGGCTAAGGCAGGCCAAACTAGCTATAAAACAGCTGAACTGCTGGCTTGATTTTCCATTTTATCAGATTACATAGGTTTAGGATTGTATTTGCTTTCGGTGCCTCTAGTTTAAGCATCTTCCAAAGTAGAAGGTTAGTGCTGTAAAGTATTTATGGAAACTTTAATCAACACTTCACTCCAAACAATCTGCAAAATTGAATAGAGTTTTAAGAAGTTTTAAGAATTTTCTAGAATCCTTTGTAACTCTTCCTTTGTTGTTTGGTTGATTGGCTGATTGTTTTTTTAATTCAACTACTGACAAGGTTGTTGAAGTCCCAAATTTACAAAGGTAAATTATACTAAATGGGGCTTGTTGGGTTTGTCAGGCACACTAGTGATGCATTATTTTTCAAGAGCAGAAAAAAGAATGGAAATTATCAGAGACAAACAAATGAACATGTTTATATTAAGCCTTCAGATCTTTCCTGTTTTATCTCTATGTGAAATCTGAGTTAAAGAAACTTCAAAATGGTGCTAACCATGCAAATAAGGTATCTTCAAATGTTAAGTGCCTGAGCAATAGCAAGAGCAAAAGAAAATTTTTCCTTTAGTAATCTCTGGATATCAGAGCACCCTAGGTTTGCTGTTCCTATACAAAATAATGCATATTTTAAAGCAAGGGACAAAAAATTGGATTTTCCCACCTTTCAGACTGTAAATGATATGTGGGAATGTCTTTTCATTCACTGTGCTAACACTTTTTAAAGTTCTTTTCAGAGTAGAGTTATTCTATGTAAGATCTTCTAAAGCAAGAATATTCAATGCTAATTAAATTTAGCATTTTTCAAAGCTAAAAAAAATCAATACAGGAGATTCATATGGCAATTTACTAAATATGGTACTTGACACCTGTACCAAAAGTAATTTAGGTATAGTTATTGGCTAGATAGAATTCAGCAATATAATTTTAGAGTGGCACTATAGGTTGAGACCTCAGGAACAGAAGCGCATGTGTGTTGGGTAAGGCATAAGCTCCTTCTAGCAGAGTGGCCTGTGTCTGGTATTGAATTACCACAGAACCAAATGACAGTAGCATAAAAATAACAGCACATCCCAGGGAAACTAAGATACAGAGTTTTCTTGTGATCCAACTTTCTTAGCTAGAAGTTATGCATTTCTGCTAAAAGATAAGATTGGATATACTGAAGAGGTGCCACAAAACAAATTTACAGATGTTTAGACCAAACTGTCTCACTTTTTAAAGGAGGCTTGTATACTGTGGGTCAAGCCTTCAGGTAATATAAGTCAAGCATGTTAGTTATAAGTTTAATTATGGGAGCTTTTCTGAAAGTAGAACTGGCCTCGTTTTCTCCTTATATGTTACCTACTTAATAAAGTATTTAATGGCCTGGCTTGTCAAAAAAACAGCCGGTATTAGAATGGAAAAATTCAGTCTGATCTGTATTCTGTTCCTAAGCTTTTACAACATTACATCTTGTTAAAAAATAAAAACAAAGAAATCATAAAAAAGAGTAAGGGAGAACTTCTTTTTGCTGTCACCTGAGTGCTACTAATTTTTCCTGATGCTTGCTAAAAAGATCAGAAACTATTCCACTGTTTTGAAAGAAAAGAGACATTCAAGGTCATGAAAAAAATAAAGATCTATCGCTATGTTGGTTTTGTACATTTCAGCTGGGATTACTGTCCAGAGTGCATAGGCTCTAGAGCTCCTTTTCCTGAACAAGCAGCTAAAAATGGAATGGTGGTAATTACCAAGGAAGCAAATGGCACGCACTTGATTCTGAAGATTTCTGTTAGTAATAGTTCTTACCTAGGGAGAAGGGAAGTTGCGAGTTTTCCCTCCACAGCTGCACAGAACTGCAAATTCTCCAGAACAAATTCAAAGCTGAGGTAAGCAAGAACACCCACTTTGAATGACTGGTGGATGAGACATTTGGATATCCACTGAAAATATTACTTCCTTGAAAATACCTGGCATCACTTCTCAAAGAAGCATTAGATGAAATGCACAAACTGGAATGAGTCACTGTGCAACTGACGTTTTAAAGACAGGTCATAGGTCCTGACAGACTGCTAGAAATGATGTGACTGATTCCAGGTAAATTGTGGGAATTTGCAAGGAGGTGGTTTCATAGAAAATATTGTTTAAAATAAAAAAAAAGCATAGTGGAAAAGCAATGATGTCCAAATTAATAATAGAAGACATTAATGTTACATAAGAATTAGTGAACACTGAATAATGAAGAGATCGCATATTTTCAATTATAATTACCTGAATTTAGGAGTGGAATATGGGAATATTTTTCTACAGTTTGGAAGATTATGACTGGTGCCCCTGGGTGCTTGGGTCTGTAATGTTATGGGCCCAGTTCAGCAAGTCATGGACAGACCAGTGTGTTCTCACGCCATCACTTGGAGCACAGTCAGTACCTCAAGGGACTACTTGGCACTCACACAATCCAGTCGTATGTCCATCAGTGAGTAATGGATTCTTCCCGTTTATGTTTCTGGCTTCTTTCTCTAAGTTTGTACCATGGCTTTTAACATAATTTGAATCTGGGGAGTAGGGGAGGAAGTGGCAGAGATTCATTGTCTGTCGATACGTTCATCAATCTAAAATGAAAGCCTTGAACGTGCTAATGTTCACCTTTGCTTTACAGTGTATGACACAGAAAAAATAGTTTTTTAATTGCAGTAGCTGGAGCAGGCTTTGAGATAGAGGCTGTATAAATCCACTGTAGGCCTGCAAGAATTGCATTTTTTACCTTTGTATTCTTGCTTCTGCTCTCTAGTTATTTTCCATGTTTGGGTTGCTCATTTAATCTGGCAGTTCTCTTGCTCAGACTATTCTGATTGAGGTGCTTTAGGAAAGAATCTAGACTGTTTTTCTTGTGTGCTCCAGATGTTTGCAATAACATACTACTGAGGTGCATGCCAGCAGTAAAGGGATATTCCTCCACAGGAAATACTTCGCATCTGACACCAACCAATAGCTCCTTAGGGAAAAAAAAGGCACCAATTTGTTAGCTGACAGTTAACCAGTAAACAAAAAAAGTAATCTTGGTAAAATTAGATGAATTATGTAACTTCCAGTAACTGAGTTTGAAAAACAAGCATAAGAAATGACTAATACAAACTATTGCTTCAGGATTACTGCAGAAACATATTCGGTCACCATCCTCCTTTCAGTCTTACCACCTGTTTGCTTTTCAGTTTTGAAGAGAAAGAAACTTCTACTCTTTCCAAGCAATTATGGAGAACATATTCAACAGAGAAAAAAACCCCAATTATCTCCCATTATTCCTATACTTTAAAAACATGTTGATGGATATTTGCAAGAGAGATGCAATTAGCACTGTATAATCGTGTTTTTCCTTCCCTGACCCATTCCCTATTTATTTTTTGTCATATATAATGTTCTATCAATTTGCATTAAGACAGCCATTTTAGTTTATTCTCTCCACCAAGAGTGGACATTGAACTGCGTGTTTGCTGTGAAAGCGAATACATTTCTGCATCTTTCAAGGATGCGTATGCATATAGTTCAGTTTTCTTATTCTCCCACATTAAATTAATAGATTTTTTTTTTGCTTGCCTAGCCAGTGGGTCATTGTCCATTGTCGAGTCAAAGCATTGCACAGGAAATTATTTATGCAATGTTAGAAGCCATTGTATAATATAAATGGACAAAGTTCACATAACTTGGTCAAAGTTCATAATATCACATCACTTCCGTGTACTTGTATTCTGACTGAATTTGGTTTTATTATCCTGTCTTAGTAAATCCATAGGCTGTATTGTGGTGAATTTTACACTGAAAACTGAATCTTTCTTGAATTAAAACAAGTTACAGATATAACTGATACTCATATTTTTTTAGGAAGATGCTCCGTTTCTTTCTCTAGGTTTTGAGGGACTAGTGTGCAGAAAATAAATAATTTAATTGCTTTCTCTTGTGTACTTTTCATAGCTTTTGACATTTTTGGAGAAATATCACTTGTTAAAATCTGACAGAAAAAAGCCCACTGCAATTTCGTGCCTGGGGAATATCCCAGATAGAGGATGGTTCATTTGCTACAGTTGTTTTACAGCTCACCAAAGAAGCCTAATAGAACACAAGTGGTTCAAAGAGGACTTAGTTTCAGCAAGTTTATCTTCCAGCTTGGTAGTATTTCTTATTACCCTGTGAAGCAGTAATAAATCTTGGGAGTTGGCATTCCAATACAGAGCCATTATACAGATTTTTCTTTGAACTGTGTTAACTAATGTGACACTCCATCCTGAGCAGATTGATGGAACTGAACGTGAGTTATGCATGGGAGACATTTTATTCATATTTAATAGAGAAATTCTTGCATATATTTTTTAAGTTAGGACAAAATAACTAAGTAATGTCTCTCCACAACATCACTCAACAAAGGATTTGCCAGATAAATAACTTTTATGGCCATCCTGAACAGACACATGACGAACAACATGCAATGAAAACAGATTTGGATTCCATAAAACTCTTCTTTACTTTTACTTCTAAAGGAGAAAAACATACTCTAAGCTGTCTATTCACTTTCTTAAAAGCTTAGCTCCACACTTAGAGTTCTGCTCTACAAATAATCAGCTCTGTACCGTCTTTACCAGTATGTAAATCTTTATGAGAAATATGCGCGGATTGTGCATTTGATTGAAAGCACAATATAACTAGTTTCATACATATGGTACGCCTAATTTTAAATCAGTATCAAGAAGAAAAAGGTTGGAGAAGACAGACAAGAACTTGCTGCAAAAAGTGACTTTGCCTTAATCCCGACATCCATTATGTCTGCTAGTTACCGTCTGGAAATGAGACAATTTAATTCAGAAGTAGGTAGTTTATTTTTTGAGATCCTGTGTTTCTTTTAAAGTGAATAACTTGTTGTTTTTAAAGAAGTGAAAGAACATAATGGAATTTAATTATACCACACTTCAGAAAGTGTTTTTAATTTTTCCCTTTAACTGAAGAGTCTTTCAGCCTCTTTCCAAATGAACACCAACTCTATAGTTAGGAGCACACACAGCCAGAGTGACTTCCTCAGCACAACTGTTAAAGAATTGTTTAAGAATTAAGAAAAGAACACCATATTCAGTTAAATATGGGAGCATTTTGGAAAGAGATTAACCCACTATTCTTTTAGGACAGAAAAGATAAAAGATGAAAACCTGTGTTTAACAAGTACCTGGAATGTATGTTAGTGCCATTGTACTGTAGCTTAACCCATTGATTTAATTTTACTTACGATCAATTTTGAAGATTTCAATGGCTATTTTAACTAGCACATGTCCAATATGCAAGCCTGTGGCAATTGAATTAAGCTTTCTTCCACAATTTCATTTTTGGATGAAAAAGACACGTTTACTGTTTCTGTGCTTCCCTGTCTTGTATGTGGAATATTTCCTTTAGAGAGAAATTCAGAAGAGGTTTTTTATCATTCCCCAAATTAGTCAGTTCAGCTAGGTATCTTTTTCCTTTGCAAATTCTTTAATTTTGTTTGGAGAGTTTAAAAATTTTGAAAATAAATAAAAAACATTCAGATTTTTTTTTTTACCTAGATGACTTTGTTCAACTTTTACCTTTGATAAATAACACAAATCCTAAAAAAAATACCTTCAACAGGCAACCACAAATTAATTTTTAATTAATCTGTCTGAAATACTAATGACTTGGAGAAAGTGGGATGTAGTTCTACATATATAATTTGTAAAGTGCTCATTTGGTTTCTATTCTCATATAAGAATAGGTATGAAAGTTTCATAGTACTGTATCAGCCCCTCCCAGGTAGGTAAGCATCTGGGGCTTTTCTTGGTGGGTTTTTTTTGGTTGTGTTTTTGTTTGGGTTTTTTTGGTTTTGTTTTTTTTTTTTAAAAATAAGACAGATGTTACTAAATTTAAATTTCTGTATTTCTGATATGACTGGTCTGGCTGATTCTCATGAAAAATTATTTCTGTGATTCAAGTACATTTTATGATTACTTATGATTTCCTGCATAGTTTCCAACTCTCTTTGTGACTCCACACATTAAAAAAAATAGCATAAATAAAACAGCATGATAAAATCACTGCTTTGTGTGTGTGTGTGTTCAGTTCATTCTATTTGTAACACTGGGCTGAGATATAGGATATTTTTTTCCAAAAGGAAAAGTGCCATCTACTGAATCACCAAAACAAAATCTTGCAGCATCTTGAGAGATTTTACTGAGAGATGTCCTTTCCAATTACTGATCAGGCCAATCCTTACTCAACTTGTGAGCTCTAATGAGATCACAGCTGGCAATGGTATGGTTGAGTGCCACATTACTTCACTAAGTATTCATTTAATGTGTGTTTTGTTTTTGTTTGGGTGCTTTTTTTTCTGGATTAAAAAGCGTTAGTGGAAGATCAGTGAACTGCACTTTGAAGGTCTTAAGCTTTCACTTCCGAAATAACTTTCTCCCCCAAGATTTCTGGGGAGGTTTCTTGTGCATCTTCTGTATCTTCTTAATGGCCTACAGGGGTCAGATTTACAGTATGAATTTACTCATCTTTGCCCTGGTTGGTCACTTCAGGTTTGGTAAAGGTATACACAGAAAGACTTCAAAAAGAATAAACTGGTAAATAGAGACAGAGACAGAAGACAGAAACAAAAGAAACAGAACAACTAGTAAATAACTTTGCTATGGGACACTGCCTGCTAGTTAACTGAGACATCGTTTAGCAAGGTATAGCACATTTTTTAGAGGTATAAAATTGCTTTCAAGACCAATAGGACAATGAACTTTACTCAGGACTTAGAAGAGCTGTCAGTTTTTTTCAGGAATAAGCAATAGATACTTGGATGAACCTGATGTATCTATAATGTACAAAAATTATACTATAAATATATAATATTATTAATATAAAACATTGATTATAATTTAAATTAGAATAAAAATAAAATACATGTGCCATACTTAATCCTGCATAGCTTTTAGAAGTTTCACCACAAACGTGGAAGGATTGGTGAACACAATTTATATCTTCAAAAATTTGGGAAATTATCAAACATGGTCACAGGATTAAGGAAACTGGATAATCACAGGATGATGGGTAAAGTCCTGTCACAACTTAAAACTAACTGATGAGATAGAACGGGAATCGATTTTTCCTCCTTAAAGTAAAATTTATCAGTGAGAGGTGCCAAGGCTTTATACAGAAAGAAGAAAAAATAAGCAATTGTGTAGGAAAAATATGTCTAATCATGAATGCTCAATTAGGCCAGACAAAATTTGGAGAGTCTGTAGCAAATCTGGTATTAATTTTGTGACAATGTTGATGATTTCTACAAAAACATAGTAGAAACTATCCCTTACTTATTTATGTTATACATTATCCTTAACTTCTGACAGAAAATAGACTTTTTTTTTAATTCTAAACTGGATATGTGCTGGCTTCTGCATGGATAATTTCACTGATAGCTCTTCATAAATGTTTTCTTTTTTTCTGTTCATACAATGCCTTGGAGGGATGGTATTCGAACATATTAATTAAAACTTACTCAACAACTTGTGGGTTGCTTGCTTCCTAATTTAGTGGTGACTGCAGTTGGGAAATTCAGACTGTATTACTTAGCCTGCTTCAAAAATCATATGATGATGTTGCTCATACAGAAACTGTTAAGCAAAAATAACCAGCTGGAATACTTTTAAAAGTCAATGTTGGAAGGGCTTTTGCTTTGGTGAGATGAAAAAAAATCTACCATGAGACTTGAGGAAAGTCAAGAGGAAAGACATGGGATTTTCTTCAACGTGGCCTCCTTGAAATTGTTTACAAGGTCTGTGAGACACTTGGGGGAAAAAAAAACCCAACAACAATATATGCCCACGAACAGGTTATTTCAGCCAAACACAGCAGGTTTCGTAGTGGTAAAAAGTGGTAAGTTAATTACACCTAACCCAAGACCGTAAGAGGTGCTGTCAGCCCCTGTCTATTCATATCCCAGTCCCACACCATTCCCAGAGACAACTGCTTGTCACCAAGTCAGATTTTTACCCCGTGCAGACACACCGCTCTGGGCAAGGTTTCTGCTTGTCCCCTCCTGCTTTAGCTAGGTTAAAACATCTCAGGCTGCCAAAACTCTCAGAAGCATTTACAGCATCAAAAGTCAGTTGCAGCCATGCAGGGCGATCCTCGAAGCGGGGCTTGGCTGCGTGCCCTCTTCTTGCTGTTCATAGCAAGTGGGAGGTAGAAATACCCAAACCAATCCCTTTTACCTGAACGTGCCACCTTTTTGCAGTGAGATGAAACACCACCAGAGGTGAACGGTACCTAGAAACCTCTTCCTTTTGCCCCGCAGGTCCGATCTCTGAATAAGGCTGTGAGTTCAAAAGCAGCACTGGCCTGGACTTCAGAGAAAGAGCCTGGTAGCATATTCCTAAGAGCTATTCTGGCTCCTGTGCAATTTTATTTCTATCTGATGAGACGCACAACCTCTGCTTCCCGACTCGGACAGGGTCGGCTGATCACCGTGTGTTTGCCGGGCAGTATAGCGGTGGGTAAAGGCGTCTAACTGCCTTTTACCAATTCGGTGCCATTAACACAACACCGTCCTTCCCACAGCCTCCTTACAGCAGCAGAGTCCAACAGGAGCATGCTGCACCCCAGAGGAGCCAGAACGGCTACCTTACAGTGCAGAGGTGTGCGAGTGTCACCTCCCAATTATCACTTTTTTCCCCACCAGAAACGGGCATCATTGACGTTTCCTTCGACAGGAATTTCGCAGCGAGCCAGCCGCGACGAGCCGCTTCCCTTTTTTTTGGGCGCTGTTTTGGCGGGTAAATATTTCTCTCCGGCAGAGGTGGTGCCACCAGCCCCCGTGCGCGGCGACCACCGAGGTTGGGGTGGGGAGACACACGACACTCCGGGGTGACACCGCGCCGTGCCCTCTCCCCTTCCCCTTGCCCCCCCCCAGGTCTGCCGGGCAGGGACGAGGAGGGGGATGCTGCTCTTCCAGAGGAGCCTCCCGGCCTCCCCCGCCCCCCGGGGAGCGCGGGCGGGGGCGATGCCGCGGGCGGCGGGCGCTCCTCCCCCGGTCCCTCTCCCCGGCCGGAGCCGGAGCCGGAGCCGGAGCCGGAGTCGGGGCGGGCGGGGCGAGGCGCAGGCGCGGCGCACGGCGGGCTGCAGCCGGGCCCCCGCGCCGCTCCCGAGAGCCGATGGCAGCTGCACAGCGCGGCCGCCCGGCGGAGCGCGGCGCGGCTCGGCGCCCCCGGCGCGGGATGCGCGGGCGGGCAGGCGGCGGCGGCGGCGGTGGCGGCGGCGGCAGCGGCTGCGGCAGCTCCGGGAGCCGGAGGGACGGGGCCGGGCGGCCGGCGGCCGCCGCGCTCGCCTGACCTGCTGGCCCCACTGGCCGTGCCGGGCTGCCCCGAAGGATGTCCGCCCAGTCCAAGGGGACCGCATCCTCCTCCTCGTCGCCGTCTGAGGGGCCGCCGGCAGCCTCCAAAGCCAAGGTGAAGGAGCAGATCAAGATCATCGTGGAGGATTTGGAATTAGTGCTGGGGGATCTGAAAGACGTGGCCAAGGAACTTAAGGAGGTGAGAAGCGGAGGGCTGCGCGGGCGGACCCTCGCTCTGCCCCGTGTGGGGCGAGCACCCCTCGGCCCGCTCCCCCCGGGGCTCTGCTGACGCCCCCGGGCTCCTTTAACCACTTCTTCACGGCGGGTCGAGCAACTGGTGTCCGGGCTTGGGCACGGGGCGAGCCCCCGGCCGTGCCCCGGGGCGGGCGGCTGTGCCTCGCCGCGGCGCCCGGCGATCGGGAACGGGACGGGGCGGCGGGGCTGGAGCCCCGTGTCCTGGCTGCGGTGCGCCACCGGCGCCCGTCGGGCTCCCCCAGGCTGCGAGGCGGCTCTTCCCGGGGACTTCCCACCTCGGCGCCCCCTTCGGAGGTGTTTTTTTTTTTTTTCCTGGGAGGCCGGGGGTGCCTCTCCTGCGGGAGGAGAGGAGAGTGTTTGGGAGAGCTGCGGGACCCGCAGCCCTGCCCGATGCCGGGCCGGCATCCCGACGGTGGGAGAGGTGTCAGGAGCGGCTCCACTCCCGCTCCAGCGGGTTTAACTTTTCGGCTGCACGGCAGCCCCATATTCACCCCCAGGCAGCATCCCGTCGCGGATCTCCCGGCCGGTGAGGGCTGGGGAGGGTCCCGGACCCCGCGCACCCACCGCCCCGGCGGAAGGGTCGCTGCCCGGCTCGGCAGTACCGGCGCGGCGAAGTCTGCTCCTGCCTCTGCAGGCAGCCTCCCCGAGAGCTGAGCGCCCTGTTTATCTCGCCTATCTGGCAGGATTGCCTTCGCAATCTTTCTTTTGCCGATGGCGAGTGTCGTCTGCCCTCGGTTAATCTGCAGGCAGAGTGCGATTACCGCCGGCATGTTCATCAGCAGGGAAACGCTGAAGGAAGAGAATTTGGCTGTCCTTTTGGAGATTTCGACGTTATCTTGCTTTTGCTACACAACTGGTCGACAGATGGTTGGATTATGCACTGAAATTCAAGTCCAGAATCTCTGTGCATTGCTTTGTAATCCTGTATTTGACATTTATAACAGGCTGTGTTTTTTTGCTATCAAATATTAGTTTTCTATTTTAACAACATTGTCAACAAGTTTCATTCAACAGACTTTTGCCATCTGAGGCAGTCTGAAATTCACCCGGTGCTTCGTATAATCTTGAAAGATGTATAAACACACGGCTCACTAATCACAGCTGTTAGACTTCTTTCTCACCCGCAATTCCAGATTTCTCCTTTTTTGAAAATATATCTATGGTTTCTCTTTTCCTTAATGTGCTGCTGTCCCTGCTTTCTAATTTTTTGAGGTATTTTGAAGTGGAAATAAACATTATTTGTAGGGCAGTTCTTTCAACGTTTTAAAGACTGATAGAGCAAACTGGCTTCTGTTGCTGCAGAAGCACATTTTCAGGACCTGTAGAGGATGTACTCATATCTGTCCCATGAATGTAAATCATTCTCTGCACATAATCAGTCCTAGCTTTCCTTTAGTGAGCAAACAAGATCACTGTAGGTGGAGGTCGTATGTCATCATTTACTGTGGCATGTTTTAGCTAAGCAAACTTGCCTGTTCTGGTTGACTGCATCTATGAAAGAGAGCTGGATTTACCTCTGCTTGATGGGGAAATGGCTTGTGTGGAACTCCTTTTGCCAACTAGAGTGAAATGTAAAAGGGAAGTTGTAGAGAAATGGTGCGGTAACTCTGTTAAGTACTGTGTACCTGTTGAAGGGTGGAAGGATTGCCAAGAGCATCCATTTTGAGAAAATAAAAGTATTTTTTGTAAAAAGGATAGTCAAATCTTGTTCGTAACCACACATGAGCTTTTGAGTAATGCTTTTCTCTAAATACGTCTTACAGACATGATACCTGCGATACTCTGACAAACAAGGGTTGCATATGCAATTGTCTGCTTGCTTGCGGTATTATCATTATGTGTTAAACACACTTTGCAATATTATCATTATGTGTTAAATACACTTTGTATGACATTTATTTTGAAAAGTCCGCAGAAGTTTGCCATCTGGGTACCTCCAGTTGTCCGTCTAGGGACTAAATCTGTACAAGATCTATTGACGCATCTGCAATGTATACCTTTTTATGTGAAAATGATTTAATTGATGATATTGTAAGCTAGTGATCAGTCACTTTCATAGAGGGAATGTTAGAAAGCATTGACGGTTCTTTCATTAAAGCACATAGGAGGTTGTTCTATAGTCAGTTTTGGTGTATTACACACAGAAATGTACTTCATTTGTGGTTCCTTGCTGTAGGACCAGGCAAAGTAATAAACTAGAGGATGTAAGTTTGCGCTTTCCATTTTCACTACGAATTGTGTTTTTCTGGGAATGTTTTGGCTCCCCTTTTATTTTCACTGGGTGTTTGCTATAACCTTTCCTGTCGTTTGTTCCTCTTTTTTTTTTTTTAATTAGGAATATAGTACCTGAAAACAGGTTTTCATTCGTTTTATTACTGTTATGTTAAAAAAGACTAAAATTCTGCTACAGTGCTAGGGTATGAGGGCTTTTTTTTTGTGCAGCTACAGTAATATTTAGTTTTGGTATTGAAAATACAGCATTTGTAGAACACTTTTTTTTTTCTATTTATGTCTACCTATTTGTTACCCTTAAGTATAAATGATTTATTTATTAGATTGTACTTAATGTAGCACTTCAGGTATTGGGATAGACTGGTTGTCCTCTCCTAGCGTCTTTCAGTCTTCTTGTGTAAGATTTTATGTTCAAAGTACTGTCAAGTTGAAAGATGGTTTCATTGCTTCGAAGTGAACTGTTCTATAGCAGTACGGAGTATGGCTGTACAAGACTTGTATGTCTTGTTATATTTAGCTTGTTATAGTTCACTTACATTAATGTATTTGCCTCTGCCCTTTGTTCCAATGCTTTTTCTAATTGATACTTCAGCATTTTCTGTATTCAAAAGAGGGGAAGGGAGAAGTGGGAAGAGGATGGGGTGTTAAATCCAGATGCACAAACCATGGAGGTTATAAATTTTCTGTAAAAACACATGACCGAATCATGTGGATGAAAACAAGTACTGTTAGGAGTAGGAGTTACCGTGTCTCAGAAGTGGAACATCTGTCTCTTTTTTTGTCTCTTATTTATTGGTCTGGTCTGGTTAGGCGAATGTAACCACAAAAGACTAAGGATGGAGAAGGGGGGTGACTGGGAGACGTGTTAGGATGAAGTGGTGCTAGGTCCAGAGTCTGAGCTCATGTATGGCTAATCCTCTCTTGGGTGCAGTTAACTTAGGAGAGACTTGGCCACTTTTGTCTCCTTGCTAAAAAGAAACACGGGGTGGGTGTGTACCAACAGTAGGATGTGTTTCATGCTGGAAGAAATTAATGTATTTAAAATGGGTTGAGTGGCTGTTATTTGATGAATATTCCAAAGAAAAATCAAAGGGGTGCCAGAGGATTAAGCAACACTGTCTGTTTCTTTAGTCCAGGCTATTTCAAAATAAAGTTGGTGAAGCCTTAAGCTTTGATTCTCCTCCAGAGGATTGGATAAAAGACCTTTTTCTCTGGAGTCCCTCTAGAAAGATGTTTATTATTAAGTCTTGCTTTGCAGATGATATTTATCTGTCTGGTACATAAATAACGAGGTGATGAACACTACTGGAAACCAGAACACATGTGGTAATTAAAATATTTTGATTCTAAAATGCATGAGGTAGCCCTAATTTTCTGATGACTTCAGAAGGGATGGTAGGGGGTGTGCATGCACACCTGTGGACAGCAGGGCACAGAGATCTGCATCGTCTTAATATTGATATTATAATTTTTAAGACTTCCCTGTTTCACATTTTATGATAATGTTGCACATTTCTGTAGCCTTGCACTTGTTTACATTAAGGAAATACTTAACTAAATCATTTGATAAATACTTTTTGTAGTAATAAAAATTCATCATGCGTAACAAATTCCTGGAAGTTATGTGTGAAACATTTGCATAGCTTTTAATTGGCTAAGTATGTTTCAACTTTTTATCGAAAGGAAGCAGCTGTGTAGCTATCGCCAGTGTTTAGAATAATCCAAAATGGAGGTACAGGAGGAGCAGAAGCCCCCATAGGCACATGCATCAGTAAATTTCCAGTCTTTCCGAGTCTACCTCCTCTGCTTCAAATCCTGCAAAAATGTCTTGCTGACAGAATGAGTGAATAATCCTCCCTCATCTAGCTGACGTGTTTATTTGCCATGAAGATGTCATCTATAAAATTTGGGCGTGACTTAACAGGTAATGTTTTCTAAAGGATGATGGAACCATCAAATGCCAACCCCCCCCCGCCCCCACCCCAAACATCACAACAAAGTTTGTTATGGAGTAGATGACCTGATTCTGTTACCATGCCAGTCATTCTTTTAAATGCAGGGTGGTCGTGTATTCCATGGTCTTCAGTTCTGGATCAGGCCTGCAGGAGCATATTACAATTACAACAATAATGTTTTCCATTCCGCTTTTGTTTTTGTGTTCAGGTAATGATCCAGGTGGCAGGAAGGCGCTTCAGGTTGTTGCCAGTTAGTCCAGAAACTAGGGAGCTGCAGTTTGTATCCACCAAGAGGATGAGAGCAGCAGCAATCAATTGTGTTATCAGTATCTCTGATGTGCAGGCAGCAATACAAACAAATACAAAAAATGTTTTGGGTTCATATTGCTGCATGAAGGCGAGGTGGAGGAGGTATTACAGCACAGGTATATAATATACTATGTAGAAACCTAAAGGTAAGCAGAACAATAACAAAACATTTTAATCCGTTCCTTATTCTGCTGATCCCTGCCTCTTCTCCTTTTTGGTCTCTCTCTAGATGTCAAGGGCTTGCTTCTCCTTTTGCTAGATAGTGGCAGTCGAAGGAGGAGGTTTTTGAGCATACTTGTTCCTACTGTTAGGAATCCAGTAAATGCAGATGCCCTTCATATGCATGGCTTCTGGATGCTGGCCCTCCTGGAGTCTCGCTTCAGTGGAGGCACTCTCTGCGTATGCACATTTGGTCAGTGAGACGTGAGAGGGACTGAAGCTTTCTTGTGATTTTTATTACTGTACCTGGGATTGTGGTCCGGTTCAGTCACCAGGACCAAGGCATTGTATGACTAATGGCATTGCCCATTCCAAAACTTGATAATCTCTCCGGCAGCAGGCTTTTTTTTTTTTCTGATTTCTTATTGCAGTCCTTAATGACAAATGCAATCATGAACTCTACCTCCTGGATGTTTATTGTAAGTGCAGAGTGTGATCCATTATGTAAGAGCAGTACAGTGTATGTACACTGCACAGCAGCTGTATTGTGATGTGCCCAGGGGTCCAGATAAGGCCATAAATAGTCATTACAGGTAACTGAATCATAATTTTCCTTTCCTTTTATTTCTTGTGGTCTGTGAAGCATTTTTACAGTTACACACAACAAAAAAGTGCAAATGCATTAAGATAAAATTCTTACGCTGGTAGTGTCAACAAAGCTAATTGAGCTAAAAGGGAACTGTGAACCTTAAGAAAACAGCCATGTGTTAAGGTTTCCAGGAACATCTTAAATGCTGATATACGACAAGTTAAGGTTGCTCCACAACTGATTTGTAACCAAAGCTACCAAGAGTTAGTAATTGTATTGTGTGACACAATGAGAAGAATAACTAGTGTACATGTAGAACATTGCTTGTTCATATCAAGAGGCTTGACAGAGGGAGGCACACTGTCAATTTATGCTAGCTATTTTGTTTTTGTAAACACTCGTCAGCTACTTCATTCCTTTTATGCAATACTAAGCTCCTGATAGTAATGTGTATTGTGCAACCATGAGCTAAATAGAGCATATATAAATTCAGTTTTCAAATAAAAACAGTACCACAGTGCAAATACGTATTTTTGTGCTAAAGTTTGGACTTCATACAGTCTGTGCACTTCTGACCGTGATACAGAAAACAAAAGTAGTGAGGCACGAAATTCAATCTGTTGCAGTCAGATTTTTCCATTGACTTCAGTAGGACCAAAAGTAAGTTCAGGGGTGACAGAAGTTAGATTTGGGCTGCTTCATTTTTATTAAAACTTCAGAATTCAGAGAAATCGGTTGCTGCCATGTGTAGGTATAAATGTGTCATACAAAAACAATGACTTGGTTGAGCACTGTCATTGAAGTTTTGCAGATTTTTACGAGTTTCCTCTGGAAATGAAGCAATGCTTCTGTTCCCATTACTCACATTGGACAAAGTTTTGGAATAGCCTTCCCACTTCCAGTCCAAAACCTCCATCCAAATTAGTACTCACAGTCAATTTGTACACAACTAATTAATAATCCTCTTGGGGGAGGTGCAGGAGAGGTGCAAATGTTGTCCCCGAGTTTTAAAGAGTATCTCAATGAAGAGCATCACTATCCTCTCTAGTTTTCATTTCTTTTAAGGCTGCAAAGTATTGGTGGCTTATAGTAGTCTCTGCGTATTATAACTGTTATTTGAGAGGCAGGTGAACAGAATGGTCAGTGACCTCCTAGGTAGCTCATGTGTATCCTGCCCAGATGTCCCCATTTTTTTTAATTCAGTGGAGGTTGTTGCTGTGAGGCAGACAGAGTGAAGGGGTCGAGTTTGCGTATGGACGGCTGTCCTTGCCACGTAACCTGTGGGTGACATTCACCCATGCAGGTTAACACTAGCTTAATTACCTTTACATAGATAGGGCTTTGTTTTATTCTATCAGTAGTCAGGCTTTTTGTTTTGGTTTGGTGTTCTAGTTGTTTTTTTGTTTGTGGTTTGGTGGTGCTTCTTTTTCATAGCAGCTAATGTATGTTGTTTTCTTAACGTACATTACTGAGGTAGCGTTTCATTCAAATTTCAATGTAGGGTGCATGTTTTCTGTTTTACTGGATCTTTACCATGTTAGCCATGAATGTATGGTACGGGCTTCAGCCTGTACATGCCTCCTTCTGTCGCAGCTCATGTCCAGCTCTGCACATCATTAACTCTGGTCATTCTTGCTGCAGCTACCTGCAATGCTTCAGAATGCCCTTTCTTATTGTACACGGGGGAAGAAGAAAAGCAGACCCTGCTTTCACTGTGGAAGGGCTGAGAAAATCCCCTCAGTACAGCTTCCCTGTGTCAGGTCGTGTGTGTGTGTGTTGAGTGTCTGGGGTGGGAGGGCTTGGTGGCTGAACACTCGCTTTGGTTTCGAACTGTTGTACTACAGCTGATGGGAGCAGTGAGGAGCGATTGCCTGCAAACAGGAGTAGTACTGTCAGTTGTTGCTTTTGCAAAAATTATAGTATGTTCCTGTGTCTTTAAAGGTTAACAAACTCATCCGTTGTCTTATGCAGCATGTGCCACATCGCATTATGAAGACTGAAAGCACTGATGTTGAGTCATTTCCAGATTTCATTGCAGATTATTTCTCAGTAATCTGAAAAGTCCTGCAATTTTAAAACACTTTCAGGTTTTTCTCCTTAAATCTTCCTTGTTAGATCTGCAGTAATTATTTTAGTCTCTCACCCATGATGGTATTATATTCTTCTGTTTGTTGTGGTCTGTTTACAGTTCTTTCAGTGAACACCTTCAAGGTAGAAGCAGAGTAAGAAATTCTTACTTGCACTGTAATAATTTGTGTTGTAAGTAGGAGAAGATGATAATTTAATACTTCTGAAAATAGTGTAAGAAGTTTAGTATTTGTTTAAAGTGAGACCATCAGTATGGGGCTCCAGGACTTCGATGGGGAACCAAAAACTAGATTTGGGCTTTCCATCCGACTGCAGAAAGTGAGGTAAGTGCTTAAAGTATGCAAAATTTTGGTATCTAACAACATTTTATATTTTACTGGAGATGGCACTGTGTTAAAGCAGGCAGCTTATGTGGCCTGAAAGATGCAGATTTTATAAACAAGCAAACTGAAAATATTAACAAATGAACAGTTTGCACTTGCTTCTCTGTTACAATTCTTTGGTTTATACCCATGTAAGTGTGTCCTTTCTGTATAAAATTAATGTGAAAATGTGAAAAATCAAGGTCGTTATGTTTCTTCTTTACTGTGGCGTAACAAAACCCAAGTATAACTCTGCCTTTGCATGCTTTGTGATTGAGATTCTCTTCTTTTTTTTTTCTGGTATGCCTTCAGCTTTTTCTTGTCTTTTTGATGAAACTGGGCTAAAAGAACACTTTTTCAGTGTTAGTTCTCTGAATTCTTGTCAGGGCACATACTAATGAGAGAGTAATTGTCCAGCTAATTTAACTGCTGAAAATTCAGTAGTTATGGGACAAATATTTGGAACAAATATATTTATTTTAAATATAGAATCACAGGCTGGTTGAGGATGAAAAGGACCCCTGGAAATTGTCCAACTCATTTAAGTGTCTACCAGAGCAGGTTGCTTAGGATCTTGTTCTTGAATATCTTCAAGGATGGTGACTCCACAACCTTTTTGAACTGCCTATTGCAACGTTGAATCACCCTTACAGTAAAAATGTTTTGTCTTTTGTTTAAGTAGAATTTCCTGTATTTCAGTTAGTGCCTGTTGCCTGTTCTCTAGTTTAGCACCACTGAGAAGCGTCTGTCTTCGTATTTATACACATTGGGATAAGATTGCACTGAGCCTTCTCCTTTCCAGGCTAAACAATCCCAGTTCTCTCAGCGGCTCCTCATATAACAGATGCTCCAACCCCTTAGTCATCTTCCCAAACTTTTTCTGGATTAGCTCCAGTATGTTAGTATCTGTCTTGCACTGGGGAGCCCAGAACTGCACACAGTACTCTAGAAGTGGCAGCAAAAAATCAGGTATATATTCAGTAAAAATGCTACGTTGCAAACATTAGCTTCCCTCAATGAATATTTCTTTATCTGAAATTTTCAAATCAGCTGAAAAACGCATTATCTACTTTTTCATTAAAGTTGCAGTAATAAATGGTTATGAACTTCTCACTGCCTGTGATCTGAATCTGGATGTCACTTACTTTCAGACAGAAGAATAAGTAACAGATTTGCAGTATAACTCCCTATATGAGTATAATGGATGCATACAGCCAGGGTGTGGAGCTGGTGTTCGTAAGTGAGTGCAGGCACTGGATGTGACATTAGGGATGATGGGAAGGGAGGGCTGCAGTTTCTTCTGCTTGCACAGGAATGCCACTCTTCTGTAACATCTCTCCATGGAATTGTGGTACATCCTTTTCTTCACCTCCTAATGAAATTGTCCTGGCAAACCCAATGTAATTATTCAAATTAATTTTGTGAAACATTCAGATCAAGTTTGCCCCTCTGCTCCAACCTCTGCAAATGTCAGTTTCCACTTTGATTTGTCATCTGCTGTTGCATCATACTGATCCCTCCATTTCTGTGAGGCTTTTTGTTTTCTTTTTCTAGCCCTTTTCCTCTTTTCTGTCATAACAGCTTCTGGTGCTTCGGCAACTTTAACTACCTCTCTGCTAGTGGCTATCAAAAGGACATCTGATTGTTAAAAGAGAATGCTTGTCTCTCAATTCTTGAATGTTGACTCCGGAAAGTCAACAGCAAAGTTTTAAGATTGGTCTTAAGAATTTCAGGCGACTCTGGCATTCATCTTAGTAACACAGTTGTTCTCCTCATGCATATTTTGCATGCCAACAGGAGATTCTCCTATGTAGGATCTGGAAGCATTGTTAGTATGTTTTTCTAGCTCAGTTTCCAATCTGGTATAGCAACTGAAAGCTGTGGTGTTTGGATTCCAGAGTTACCTGGGTTGTTATTACAAGCAAAAGCTTTTTGTTTAAAGTCCATGATAGGTTAAGTTAACATTGTTTTCCAGCTTTCCGGTTCAGCATCCAGAATATTTAAAATTCACTCCATCTTTTCTCAAAATACTACAGTGCTTCTTTCTTAAATAAATTATTTTCAGTTACCGACTGGAGTGTACTTTATTCTGTAGGTGTTTTTACAGGTGATTGCAGAGACCATTTGAATGGGATGAGTCTATGACAGCGGGTAGTCTCTGCTAATGCTACTGAGTTTTATCTGTGATAACTGGAGTGGTACAGTCTAGGCTTATTTGACTTTAATTGCTTATAGGTAATTTTATGGGGCTGTTTTAAGGATCCGTAAAACTGTGGCGTTTGGAAAAAGAAATGTCCCATGTATGGACACAGTGTCTGTTGTGTAATTTATTAAGGCTATGCTACCATACAAGCATACATACCTCTCCTGAAGTAATAACTTTTATTTCTTTCAGTCAAAGTACAGCTGCTCTGGTGAACCTTTAAGGCTTACAGAAAACTGGTATTTGACCAAACAGTTTATGCTGAGGCAAGAGAATGAGGAGGTTGTGGTTCTTAGGTTTTGTTGTTACGTGTGGACAGTTGATTTGCATGTGCTTGTTTTTCAGATGGTGGTTATTTGATTCTGTCTATTAGAAAAAATCATAAAATTTGAATGGTTGGATTTAAGTACTTTAAATCATGTGCAAACACTTCAGTTAATTATTTTCATTAGCTGTTTTAAATCTTCACATGCAGAGCGTTTGCTGATGTGATACAGTGTAACCATTAAGGTGTTTGACTAAGCTGAGGCTTTAAATTGACTTGATGAGTATCATGGAAAATACAGTGTACCACTAAGAAATATGAGACAACATAGCTGCACAAAAAAACCCCAACCCCCAAGCCAGCATATTGCTACACATCGTAATCTTTAAAGTAGGGGTGGATGGTTGGATGGTTGGATGGATGGATGGGTGGATGGATGGATGCGACGGGTTGCACAACAAAAAGTCATAGTACTTCAGGTGCTGAAGATGCTGAACTAGGAAAAAAAATCTACTGTAGAGGAGTGAAAACTTTCTTTTTAGTACAGGCTTACATAGGTCTGTTTCTTTCTTCCAATTAAAACAGTAACAAGGCAGAAAAACTGAAAATACTCAAGTTTTGTCTTTGAGGAAAGTTTGAAGGGTAAACTAAAACTGAGGACACTGTAATACAATTAGAACAGTGGCTTGAATGGCATTTTTCCATCTATTTCTAGGGGAGTGTAGACTGAATAAACTTAATTTGACTTTGATAGAGCTGTGCCATCTTGTGTTAGCTTGTCTTGTTGTCCTTAAGCGGTGCCAGTCATTCTGGAGGTTTGAGATGTGTGTGTGTGAAGTTGGTGTCCGACACACGTGATTCATGTTCTTCATTTCAGGAGAAATTAGAACCCCGGCACTTGTATAGACAGTAATGTGTATGAATTGCATTGAAGAGGTTCTAGTTCTTTTATCTAAGGTTTAAGTTCATTGCATACTGAGGAATTACAGTCTAAGATTGATTAAAGCTAGACATACATAGGAATTTTACATTTAATGTTAGGCAGCTGATGGAAATGTCTTTTAAAAATCTCTAAAAATGTGTTCTAAAATCGTAAAAGTCCTTAAAAGGACGTTTAAAATGTGTTCACTAGTCAGTCTTCTCTGAGTTTTTGTTGCAAGACTGTAAGTATTGCAGGTAGCATCCTAGTAGAAAACCTGACTGCATCTTAATGAATGACTGCTGTATACTATTTCTAGGAGATGAACACTAAGCTAGCATTGTGAATCTCTAATTCGAGTTTCTTATGAATTAAAAAAAAAAAATCAGCTCTATCAAAGTCAAAGATAAGTGTACATCAAAGTGTACATCTTAGAAACAGGGACCACTTTTATAATACTTTGAACAGAATATTAGATGTACATAGTCAGTTATTTTCTCCGTAATTTGGTAGCCTGATGCAAACTTACATCTGTTTTAGAATAGAAATTATTTCTGAGATTGAATGTTTAACAGATTTTAGTCAAACAAGAGCATAAAATAAAATTCTAAAAGAAAAAGTTAATAAATAACCGTCTGGACAACTTCTTTGTGAAAAATGTGAACAACCTTGACTTCATGCTTTGTGTTGTGGAGTCAGGTGTAGTTAGTAATAATCTATTATGAAAAGAAGGAAGGACTTACATTTCTGTAGATCTTGTGGATCTTTTGCTAAATGTGAAGCATTTAGTTTTCCCCACTTCTGACAACGACATCTCATGATATAGCATTAATGTCCTGGGATTATGTGACAGCTTTTCAAATGATTTTTTGTTTCTTTTATAGCTATCTTTTGAAAGAGTGGCAAGGCTCAGAGGGAATTTGAAACATTATTGAGCCTTAATTTTCTAAAGATCAAGTTCTTGTTTTCATAACTGCATGTTTTGTACATGCCTGTACTTCTCACATGTTCATCTATTATTTCTCAGCTTAATTTATTAATCAAGAATGAGGCATCATTGTTATCACTGTGAATTACAGCTATGATATGTCTTCCTTCCATGCATGGTTTCTTGTACATAATGACACAAAGTTGTCTGTTACATAAATGCTAATATACTGCAATTAAATCTTGATCAAGTGCCTTTTATGGTAATTAAATATCTATTTTGAACAGATTAAATTGTTTCCTTGCTATTTGTACAGTAGCTGTAGTCTTGGAGCACTTCATTACAATTTTTCATTGAGGAACTTTGTGTTAGACTGTGTTAGACTTAGACTCTAGCCTGTATGGCTAGAGGACAAGATGTCAGTACCTTGCTTTCTTCTGACATAGAACAGTAGCAAGTGTCTGTGTCTGTAAAGTTTTCTTCCAGTGAAGGAGATGTTCTTGGGAGTCTTCACGTGCTTCCTACTGCAGACTGCCATGTAGTACAGACATAGGAATTATAGTACAATGCTTTCGTGAATGGAACCTGTTTAATCTAGGCAAAAAATCCAACAGGCAAAGAAATGAACAGTGACAGTAAAATTTTCTTAAAATTTTAGTAGTAGTAAGATTAGGAAGAGGTTTATCACGAAGTCTTTTTCCCTTAGCAGTACCCTTATCTTTGATTTCCTTCTGCTTCTGGTTTTTGTATGGCATTTATTTGAGATGCAAAATATATGTATGCTAAATTAACATACACAGAGCACTGTGTTGTTGTGGCTAGACTACTTGCAGAACTTGTCCCCTGTGACATAGACATGACATAATTTTCTCTGTTCATGCATGTGTGTCCTCTAGCGGAAGTGATTGCAGATAATACACGAGGCATCCTCCTTTGTTTTAGGAAGCACATCCTGTTTCTAGCTCTATAGAAGGAGATTTATCTGAAGTAGTGATTTTCTTTAAGGACATCAAAGGGGAACAAATTACCTTAGTGTTTTCTGAACCACATCTGAGGAATAATGAAACTGTAAAAGCTCTGTAGAGACTCACAGGCTAAGTAGAAGTATTCGCAGGATGAGATAGCGGTGTGGGCCGCTCTATCATTGCAGTGTGTGTTATCAGGAAGGAAATCTTGAAAATGAATAGTCTACTTTCCTAAATGAGAAGGCAAACACGTTGCATTAAATGCAGCAAGAATTTAACAGTTTCCGTTTTAGAAAGGTTCTGCGTTGTTATTCTCCGAGGAATATGTCCTGGATGAATGCTGACACAGTGTTATCATCTTAATTTGCAGACTGCTCTTGTCCTTTTCTGCTCATCCTTGCCTTGTGTAACAAGATTGGTAATTTTCACTAGAAGTGTGAAGACAATCGTAACTATAGAAAGTAGGAATAAGAATTATTTGTGAATTTTTTTAATTCTTGGCAAAACCTCAGGATGTCACAGGTACTGGAACTGTTGACATAGAATGAAGAACTTGGAGAAAATTCAGGAAGAAAGAAAAGAAGAAAAAGAAAGGCAGATGGTGGGGAAAAAAACCTTTGCCTGACAGTTTTTTAAGTTAGAAAAGGAAGATGAAACTGGAGTAAAAGACATTCCAGCCTTAAGCTCAGTTTATATTATCTGAAATGTCATGACTTCTCTGTGTGGTGGTCTATGTTTTATTGAAGAATAGATGACTGGAAAGTGCAAACTATGTCTCTGAATCCAAGACCTTTCTATTGGAGGCAGCTCACATGTTTCTTTGTGAGTTTATCTAGCTCCATTTTAAATATATAAATTTTAAATTTAAATCAATTTTAAATATAAATATATATAAATTATATAAACATAATTTAAATCTATCAATTTCTTTTGTTTATCTCTTCTTCCCACTGTTCCCATTGGAATATTTTTTTATAACAATTGATGTAACAACTCAGAATAGTTTAAATTTTTTTTTTAATTTTTTTTTTTTTAAACACTCAGGCTTATTTTGCTAGTTTTGCCACTCAGCTAAGGTAGCTCTTGAATATCTCCCTTACCTGTACTTGTATTGGTACATGAGTAAAGAAAGTCTCACTTCCTTTATTAATTTAATAGACTCTCCATTTGATGAAACAGGGAGCTGGAACTATCCCTTTCGCTGCATCCTGAAGTTGCATTTCCATTTTTGTGCCAGATTGGCAGCTGACAGCCATGCTGTGATCACCTTGTACACAGGGGGTCTTTTCCGCATAGGTCTATGAATTAATGAACTTCCAGTCTGTAGCACAAAGCTATTTAGTTTGTTCTCATGGTTATGATCTTGCATATTGCGCAATGGGAATTTTATTCCGTTTCTAAGTGTCTGTGAGATTTATTTCATCCCCTGTGTATTGCCTCCTAGCTCTGCTGGATCAGCAGATTTCCTCAGAGCATTTACAACATTTTTGACAGGGTAATTAATAAAAATATTGTATGACAATAGCCAAAGTCTGGTTAAGGAGTTTCATTGCTTTTTCCTCCTGACCCAAACTACTGCTGTCTGTGTATCTAGAAAACCAGTAAACTATAAAGTCATCAGCAATCCACCTGGAGGTGGGTTTTCAAATAGTATGTACTTAAGTTGTGGAATATCTTGCTGCTATACTTCATGGAGAATATGAGTTTTCAGGCGTTGAAGATGATAGTGGACAAAATTAATGAGAGGGAGCTCTCTAAATGCACAGAAAACCCTAGAAGCCAACTAAATGTATAGAATGAAGCACACGTCTCAGGGAAAACCCCAGGCCCCAGGTGGTTGTAGCCTGGAGAGTGCTTAAAGAGACTACTTATTGTGCTCTTCAGCATCTGTTTTTGATCAGTGTCGGAAACAAGATGATAGGCTAAATAGAGGCTTGATCTCATCCAGTATGGCCATTTTTATGCAGTTTGATTATCATAGCTTAGCCAGTTTTATTTACTGTCTTTATTTCTTTCTCACAGGCATTCCAAAGTTAAGGGATTTCATTTTAGATTTATCAGCCTGTAACTGCCATTCTTCCATTTAAATATAAATATAAAAGTAATATAATACTTTTTCTCCACCACTTGGTATCTCATTTGACTGTCAAGATTAAAAAGTCTTGCTACTGGCCCTGGAGATAACTCTGCTAGCATTTCTGTAGCAGCCCAGCTGAGCTCATCCCACGCTGCTCACCTCAGCACGTTGAGTTTCTGGGCTTTTATTTCTGTCTCTGATGCTTGGAGTTTAATTTCCATTGTCCGTGTTGCTGCTGGATAGGCATAACTGATATTCAGTGTAGGAATAAAAGCCAAATAGTTCAACCAGCACTCTTGTAAGCTAATACAAATTCAAATTTGAAGGCCGCCTGCCTTTAAAGTATACTGGCAACCATATTCCTTACTTTTCTTTAGAAAATTTCAAGAATCTTTCAATACTTGCAGTTGCAAAGTCTAATTCAGGTTGTTAATTATCTCTTTAACAATAAATTCTTCCTTACAATTCTTAGTTTCATGAAGTTTTGGTGGATTGTTTATTTCTGTGTGCTTTTGGGGGTAATTTCTTACCAAATGACTTTTGGAAGTGAAGGGCTATGATACTTCTGATCGGTTTTGTACTTTTACTTGAATAAATTGTACTCCTCTGTATCCAGATTCATGAGCTTAGTTAGTCTTGTTAGTAAGGCCCTTGTATTCTCTCAACATCTGTCTTTTTCAAATTCAAGACCTAGGTCTGTCTGTTTGTTTATTTATTTATTTATTTTAAACTAAGTTTGTTAATCTGCTGTCATTATAGGCAGGGTTATTCCCATGATTGCTGTTTCTACAGGGCCTGAAAGGTCTGAAAGGGTATAATCTCCTGCTGAAATAGTGACTATCTGAAAAAGATGTTTCTGGTTTCACCCTTAGGGATACTTGTGTATGACCATTAATGATAGCAAAGTTGCACGTATTGTTGGACATCCTTGAGTTAGGAGGAGATGGGAAGTGCAAGTGCCAGCAAATGAGTAGTTTACTGGACAATGAAGTAGATTCTGTGGGTTTAGTTTGCCCGATAGGTTCAAAGGCTAATAGTTACCAAACATTTTTGTGAAACAATGGTTACACCACTGTAGTGTTACTAAATTATTGTTACAATAATTTAAATGACAGAATTTGAGACTGCAAAGGCAAGAGCTGAAAAAGACAAGACGCAGTGAAGGAAACTGTTGTTGGTCTTCAGAGTCTGAGTAATGTCTGTGCAGTCTGGCAAGGAAATCTGAAATGTCAGGAATACAACTTCAGGAGGAATTTTCCCTGAAATTTATTCTGTCCTTTTTTCCCACCTCCTAGAAAAGCTTCCTCTTAGTCACCTTAAATTGCAGCTCTTACTTGCATGAAGGAGTATGTCCACTGTGACTTTTTCCACAGTGGCAGTCTCCGGTTGTTATTTATAGACTTAAGCATGTTTCCATTTCTCTTGGGATTTTTTTTTCCTTGGATGTTAGAAAATCATAGTATTTTTGTATTGTGCTTGATTCAGAAAGCATATGTTGTGGTTCTTTTTTTTGTATCTGTCTGTTTTCTCAATTTTTTCCCAAACACGATTATTTCCCAAACACATACTTCGAAATATCTTTCCTCTTCTTCTCTGTTATTTCATTTTACAGGAAATGAAGGCTATTTACATCATTAAATTCTGTCCTTGTTCTAAGACAAAGTGATGCTTCTAATAAACTACCTTAGGTATGCTGGCCTGTTTTGTCTTGTGCAAACCCACTATTCTCTCAGCGGTGGAGTGAACTTTCTGAATGTTTCCAGTCTTCCTTGAGGGTTAGGTTTCATCTTTTGTGAAACCGTGGCCAAGGAGTAACACCTCATTGGAACTGGAGAGTCCTACCTAGCGGATTTTTCCTCCTCCCCGCTCTCCAGTTAGTAGCTTGTTTTTTCAGGCTCTGGGAAATGTTGTATCAAGATACCCAATTAAAAGCAAGAGCAATAGTAGCTGAAGACAGCAATTTAAGTGGTGTTCTTTTATGAAGGAGTGACATTAAGCATTTGTCTTTGCATGTTGTTACAAACCTACTCAATCAGTGAAGTAAAATAATGTCTGGAGGACAAATTTGCTATAGCACGCTATATATTAATGTAAAAGGAGCACTGTCCAAAATGGCTGGGTACATTTTCAAAGGCACAAAATGCCATTCTGAAGAGTTTACTTGGTTTTATTCATTTAATTTTGCTTTGTTTTGCTTTGCAGACAAAAATAATTTACAGATTGTGTAACACATCACTGTCTTGCCAGATGCTTCCCATTATAAAATACCATCTTCAGTTATTTGTAACTTTTTTGTTAATGCCAGATAGTTCAGACAGAGAATTTCAGTGCTGAGTTCTGCATCATGCTGGCATTATTTTTTTTTAAAGCTTTATTTTAGACTAAGTGGTTGATCTGCTTCAGAGCAATAAGCATGGGAAAAGTTCATTGTTTTGATCACAGAATCATAAAATCATAGAATTGCCTAGGTCGGAAGAGACCTTTCAGACCATCTAGTCCAACCAACAACCTAACTCTGACAAAACCCATCACTAAACTACATCTCTAAGCACTATGTCTACCCATCTTTTAAATACCTTCAGGTATGGTGACTCAGCCACTTCCCTGGGCAGCCTGTTCCAATGCATAATAACCCTTTCAGTGTCAAAATTTTTCCTGCTATCCTGTCTAAACCTCCTCCGGCATGACTTGAGGCTGTTTCCTCTTGTCCTATTGCCTGTTACCTGGGAGAAGAGACCAAGCCCCACCTGGCTACAACCTCCTTTCACGTAGTTGTAGAGAGCGATAAGGTCTCCCCTCAGCTGTCATGCTTTCCGTCTTCATGCTTGAAAGCTTTTTTCCCCCTTTCCTTTCTTTACTTTCGCAAAGGAGTCTAGCCTTTGCTAGCCTTTGCTATCGTTTGTTGTTGTTTCTTTTTTATCATGGAAGCCTGTATGACATGACCAATGAATGTAGATGCCCCATCTGAGCTGCTATAGCAAGTCTGAGTCCAGGACTTCCAACTTGTGAGGGAGGAGGATTTATTTTTTTTTCCTCCTTCCCTGAGTAAGCCATGCCACTCTGCTGACCTAACTTGGTGGAGAGATGCATGCCTGAAGCGAAAGGAGAAGGTTAAATAATAGGTCGAAGGTAAACTGGGGTGAGGATGCTGCGATGCACATAAACTGCATGTACAATTTACCTTTGCATAAGGAAGGGTTGGCAGAGGGAGATGGGAAAATGACTGTAAATGAAAAACTGTTATGATGATAAGGCTGTGATCAGAGATATGCTCTGGGAAGAAGATGTCAAGTTTGAGAGTTTTGAGAGAATCCGTGTACTGAGGTCCTTTTTCTTCAGAGTGCTAAGTGAAAAGGATCCCAGGGTCTTGGACTCTCTCAAACCTTGATCTGGAAATGTGTGAAACCCTGTAGTGAAAGGTCCATTGCTCTCTCAGATCCTTCATATCATGTCTTGTCAGTTATCTTTTTTCTTTGTGTACCAGTAGTCATAATGATCTACATGACTCAACTATCAGTATGGTGCCAAATGATAGAGTTGATCTGTTTTAGATTGCTTTTAAACTAGGAGATGCAATGTAAACTTAGGGTGTCTGTTCTTAAAATGTTTTCCTTATTGGTTTTGATGCAGTTTTCAGTGTCATTCCCATAACTGTTTTACGTGAGACTCTGCCTTGCTTAGATCATGTTGTGATGGTTCATGCTTGCTTTATAATTAGCTGTGTGATACTATGTCGTTGTAATTATTTGGTGCGGTAGCCCATGTGTTATACATAGCATGATATTCAGAGCTTTTCTGAATGAAGAATTAATTTCCTATTGGGCTTTTCTGTGATAAGCATCATTATGGTCCTGGAAAGTATCATAAATGTTTAATGAATTTACTTTCATAATACATTTACGAGGTGAGGGAGTATCTCCAGTTCACAGATACAAGACTGGAGGGTGCCAAATACAAACCAGTAGAAACCTCATTTTTCAGTGTATTAAGGACTTTATAGCTCCACTGACTTCAGCTGTAATAGGTTTATCTTTGGCAAATCAGAGATGAGTATTTCAGTTCAGAAAATAAGGAATATACATCTGCATGGTAGGTTAATTTTGACGGCAGTGATTTCCTACAGTATTGCCAAGCTGTGTGGCAGAGGCAGGGGTAGAATCAGGGTATATTTGAAACTCATTTATTGAATTAGCTACTGGATCATCTCTGCTCCCAGCCCCCTGCCTTTTTTTTAAAAGTCTCTGTTGCTTCTGTACCTTCCAACACAGTAGTCCAGGGCTCTTTTACCAAATGAAATTGGTCTAGTCTCAGGCCAGCTTGACCTTTTCCATTCAGTCAGGTGGGACTTAAGTTAAAAATACTGTATAATCCAAGTCTGGACTGTAAAGTATATTTGCTAGGGGCTCCAACTAAAGTTGTAGGGGCTATTTTGTCCCAGTGACCCTAATTTTTACCCTAATTTTTAAGCTTTAGATTTTGGTAGAAAGGACACTAAAAGGGTGCAAAGTTTGTGTTAATTTATGTAATCTAGGAAAACTGAATCATATACATTGAAATGAACATCTAAAACCAGATCCCTGACTGAAATGAGGCCACTAAAAATGGTAAGTTCGGAGATGGTTTATGCAAAATGAATCAACAGCTAGCTGAAATTAACTAACTGAATTATGAAGTGTAATAGCGTGTCTATCTGTTAACTGTTTTCAGCTGAAGTGCTATTGAAATTTGCATGCATTAAAGGAGAAAATGCCCCCAAAAAGTTAAGTGGTTTTGGGAGGAGATTTCAGCCTTGTTATTTTCATGATTCTGTTTTTCTCAGAATCTCTTTTGCAGAGCCATTTGCAGCAGGATCTTCTAGTGCTCATGTAGTGCTCACTGATCACAAAGGTGTCAGGTATAAGCATCTAGCTATTTAAAAGGTATTTCAGGATCTGTGGAATCTAATCAGTCTATGGAAATATTTTTTCTTATGATTGATTAAAGCAACTGTAAACATTAATTTTAAATTTAAATTAAGTGATATGAGATATTATTTTCTCTCCTTCAGTCTAAATTTATATAGATCTGCTGGTTTAAATTTCAGTCCTGTTTTATCTCATGGCTCAAAGATAATCTAAATTATTTTCATTAAAAAATTAGTTATGCTTTTGAAGAAATGTGCACTCTTTTTACTGTGTTAGCTTGATCAATAATCACCTTTAGAGATACTGTGGCACTCAAAGAGAATCTTTTATCCCCTAACTTTCATAAGAAAGTTGTTGTTTTCTGTTGTTTGGGTTTTTTTTTTTTTAAAGAAAAAAAGAAACCAAAAAGAAGTAAGTGGAATTTGCTTGCTCTTCATTATAATATGTACTGTGAAAACACACTGGTTACATTTTTTCACTGGAATTTTAATGAAGCAAAGCCATCAAGGAACTAGGGTAGATGCTTTTTAAAATTGTAAATTGAAATCCATAAAAAAACTAAGCCTATTGCAAGAAGGAAATTCTTCCCATAGGTGAACTATGTAATACACTCTACTTTGTTTCCATGGCACATTTAACTTTTTTGTAGTGTACTTTTTATGTAGTAAAAGGACACTGAAAATTAAGATATGAATCTTTTACAACACTCACTCTTTCTATCTCTGGTGTTCCCTCATTTTTTTCACTGGATATTGTCAGCATTTTATTTCTTATTATGAAGGCAATACAGCTTCTGGCATAACACGGCATTAGGGAAGACACTGTTCAGCTACCACTCGAAAATGTTTTTCATTCCTGAATTGTGTTGCAGCATAAACCCAAAGTCAGTGATGTATTTAGTTTCACATGTGTTGAAAGGCTCATCACAACTTGGAGAGGCAGGAGAGGGGAATTTTTTTGATGTTTTTGTTATATTTAGAGGTGACAAATTGCTAGGTTACATGTAGCTAAAATTATGCCTAAATCAGCAGTTGAAACTGAAAGAAGTTGATACTGGTCCTTTGTTGATTTTTATATATAGCTTGTGTGTTTTTAGGTTAAAGATTTTAAGCAAAAAAGAGTTTAGCGTGATTTTTATTTGAGTATACTGCTGCCTGTTCTTTATGTACATCCGTGTACAAGTACGGTCTCTGTCTTATCTGGGTTTTTTTTGTGTTTTGGTTTGTCTTTTCTTGACGTGATTTCTTTCAGATCTTCAAGTCACCGGTCTAGATGATCATTGCAGCAGTGTTGAAGGTCTGGCATATTTGTCAACTTTCTTGATAAAGAGTTGCTGTCCTTCCATTGAATCTGCACCTGTTCAGGTGCTAGGAAGACCACCTTTGCAGTTTCAATAGCTGAATGAGAATTAGTTTTAAATTCAGTGGGAATTGGGGATTATCGTTGCAACAAACAAGCCCTGGTTCACGCTTTAAACTTGGGCTGCAGTAAAGTCTTTTTGAAAGTCATTTTAACATCTGAAATCTATTTTATATTTGAAATGAAACCCTGAAGTTAATTATTTTTCCTTGGTTGACCTAGTTGTAGGTTTTATTACAAGTATAGTGCACCTGGAAATATCTCCTGACAAAGGATTTTGAAAATGAAATGCTGTGTAACATTATAGCCTAAACTCAGCCTCATGTCTGTGCACTTGGTTTGACTGTATTTCCCTGACCTCACTTGGGTGTTGTAAAAATAACTGCACTGAAGATTGTAAAATGCCTATATATTATGGTAATAGGGGCCATGTAAGTACCTAAGATAGATGGATAGACAGATAGCATTAGTGCATTAGCGGGTTCCTTGAGAACACTAACCAGATTAAGTGCCAGTGTTCTTCTATGTAGCAATGTTAATTGCCAATTTTTGGCAGTTGCACAGGCGCTAATTACTTTTTAATAGAACCAATGGAAGAAAATTTTCCACTAAGCTTTTATGGATAATTATTGCAATTTTTTTTTCTTCCAGGAGCTTGAAAGTTTGCTCTTACAGCATCCATCAGATCTGTCTTCCAGATAAATGGTAGCATTACAGCACGTGCAAGATTGTATTCTGTAGCTTTATACCATCCCTGTCTGCTTTTTAAATGATACCATTTAGAACCTACTCCCTCACTGAACAGAGAGTTTATACAAATAACACATTAACACATTGCTTTGTCTTGTTCAAATGCATCGTGTTTCTACACAGTGCGTTACTGAACAGACACATCTGTAGGGACTGTCCACTGTACTCAGAGCTTTTGGAATGAAGCTTCATGACCGTGCTGAATAAATATACAAGAGTGCTGGAATTTAATGCACTAAATTTGCCAGTGTCTGTTTCCAAAGGTTTCTCGGATTTACTTGTATGGCTCATTCTCTCATTATGTGTTCATGTTGTGCTCAAAATGAGAAGAAGAAATTGCTGTATGAATGGTCTCAGAAAGACAAGATCCATGTAAGATGATAAACTTTAAATCATGTTAAAAGATGAGTGAGTCATTGCAGTTGGACTGAAACGGTATTGGCATCATCTTACGTTACCCTTCTGTCAAGAGTCTGTTACAGTTCATTGGGATTTTAATATAACACTCATATTTCATAATAATTCATAAACCAATATGCAATGTCTTCTCTGTGGTAATGAGTGAGGCTGAACACTAATGTTTTTGGCTGCAAACCCCACTGTGGCTTCAGTATTTCCCATTGACTACAGGGCAAAATACCAGGTCTTCAACTGTAGGGGATTCTTTGAAGGACAAGACCTGCAGATTTAAAAAGGGAATGAGGGTTTGTGTTGGTCAAATTCTGGTAGTTTATGAGAACGTCCTCAAGGTAATAACGATATGTAAAAACAAGACTGTTTTGGTGGGCAGTGGGCAAGTAAGGACAGTGTGCCCCAAACCACCCGCTCTGCTGGGACTGAGGCAGAGTTCACTCAGGTGTGTGTGGGTCCTACATTCACTCTTGTCCTGCGTTTGGCTCTAAAATACGCCTCGGACAAGCCTGATCCTGTTTGAAATATTACCAGAATTTGGACAAAATTTTTTCATAGTTTTTTTCTTGAAGCTTTTACTGGAATAATTATCTAACCACTAGTTAAAATAAAGAAGAAAAATGAAAATGAGAGAGCTATTGTTCAATTTGCACTGTTATTCATAAGGATTTTTTTCTTACTGTTTGTTGTATTACATGTGATTTATAACTTTGGGTGTATAGGTTGAAATTATTACATCCTGATATGAAATGATGATTATAGAGTAAGAAACCTGTGTTTTAATTTAAAAAATAATTTAAACATCAACAATTGCTAAACCTGGTTGAAGCAATGTTTGCCTAGAGATCCATTAAAAACATCTTTCTAGTGTTTGTGTGTGTATAAGGATAATGTGTTTATAATGTAGTATATGCTCATTCTCTTCTCTGGAGCCATCAGTTGATTTGCATTAATTGCTCTCCACTGCTTCTTTCTTGCTTCTTTATGCCTGTCATTTAAAAATAAATAAGTAAATAAATTAAAATCACTCTTACCCCTCCCAAAATCACCTTTCCCTTCCAAGCTGTCTCTTTCCACTGTCCTTGCGACTTGGTAATGGAATAGTCAGTATCACAAACTTTGCTTAGAATACTTCATATGGCATTCAGTCACACATTTCAAGGGGTTTAAAATTGCAGCTCCTTATGATCTTAATCATGATGAAAAATCTTGTTGTTGTACTGAAACTTAAATAAAACTGCAAGTTACAAGATTTGTTGCACTTTTTGAACTCTTCTCCAGAGTGAGGATATTTTAAACAGCTTGTATTGAAGCATTTTATTTGTTTTATAAATTAGTATTTTATGCAGGCACAGACATATGAATAGATGAGAAGGGAGAGAAGTGGCACTGGGAGAAGAGGCTTCCAGGGAAAGGAGAATGCTCGTAGCAGTTGGAATAGATGGAAGATGTCAGAAACATGTCTGTGTGAAGTTACCCTCAGCGTTGGGTGTAACTAAGTTGACTGGTTCCCTCATCTCCTAGTGGTAGAAACTACGACAGATGGTTCAAGCACATGATGTGAGTAACCTGCGCAAGACTGCTGGGAAGGTGTTTAAATCTAAAAAATGCCATTTTCCAAGACTGGGCAAACATGAAACATGGAGCAGGAAATAACCAGCACCTATCAAAACAGGCAGACGCAAGAAATCCGAGTAACATTGAGGACAAGAAATGACACTCCTTACAAGTCACTCTACATCTTACAATAGCTTAATCCAGAACTCCCATTAAGGTCTGGCTGTTGGGCTACATGGCTAGCACAGAGAGCAATAATGGGATTATCTTTTCTCATAACTCGTAATTCAGTAACAGAATATTGCAGAATACTGATATATGTAGAAATTCATTCATCAGAATGACCGTAAGACTGTGCCATCATTGTCCGCAGCTGGATGTAGTCCAAGGCACTCCCTTCAGTTCCAGGCTCTCGATTCATGGACTTCATTAAATGTTAGAGCCATCCTGCTGTACGTTATCAGATCTGCTGAGGCCACTGTTCTACCACTTCTCTTGCAGTGTGTGGGGAGCAGGAGTACACCAGGAAATTTGCTATATTCACGTCCTTATTTAAGACTTTAGATGTTGATTTGCCATTAGTACACCAAGGATTTTGTGATGGGTGTGCAGAAAGTATGGCATCTCATCTATGGCAAGAAACATCGCACATGCAGAAGGGTCTTAATTGCGTACCATAGCCCTCACTGTTTCAGAAATTAGACTGTCGTTCATTTGAAGCTGGGTTCAAAGGCATTCTTAATTCAAATGGAGATATGAAATAGCTCATGGTTCTTAGCAGGAGTGATTTCTTACAGTGGTAAAATGCTGCGGTTTGTCACGCGTACAATTTTAAGCTTATAGGCAAAATCAAAGTAAGGACAGTGGGTATGTTTCAGGAATTGACGCAGTTTCTGAAATCTAAGTTTGTAAAAGCTGACTAGACCCTACTACCCCCACTGACTAGACCGAAGGCTAAATAGGTGGTGCTAAGTCTAAGGAAAGCCTAATGCTGGTTCTAGAATAGGCTGGGTTTCTGCTGATAGAGAGACTACATTCTCCTTTTCTGTAATAGTGTAAATTTATTAGGTACAAATCTGCTTTGTATTTTTTTAAATTATAATTTCAAGCAATTTGGGGACAAAATAATTAAAAATGTAATACTGTTTTACAGTCAGAAGCCATCTTTGATGGTTCAAAATCTGTGTTTCTCTGTTTGGTTTTGATGATAACCAGAAGTTTTCTAAAGAGGTATTTACTTGTGGACTGTTCTTTAAGAGACCCTTAATTAGATTTAATCTTCCTAATTTTATCTCATTAGATGCTGAATAAGTTTGTCTCTAGTGACCACTTAACATCCTGGATGATTTAGATTTTATTCTTACTCTTTTTTGGCTCTTGCCTGAGATAAGAGAATTGCAATGGCTTTAGAGGTTTCTGATTTTTTTCATGCCGGTTCGGTTTTAAAGAAATACTAAAATTGCTTGAGTCCATGCTTTATAAAATACTTTCCCATTGAAAACACAATAATTTATTCTAGAAACCTTAATATGCTAAGAATGCTATTAAAATGTTTTTCTGTGGAGTTTCTTTTAGATATAATTGTTATGATGACAGCAAACATACTTGTCAGCAAAAGAAAACAAGCTTTGGTGGATTGACCTCGGGTGGCTGCCAGACCCCCACCCAGCTGCTCTATCACTCCCCTTCCTCACCAGGACAAGGGAGAAAATAAGACGAAAGAGCTTGTGGGTCTAGATGAGGACAGGGAGATCACTCAGCAATTACTGTCCCAGGCAAAACAGACTTGACTTGGGGAAATTAATTTAATTTTTTTCCAGTTAAATACAGAGTAGGATGGTGAGAAACAAAGGCAAAACCTAAAACACCTTCCCCTCACCTCTCCCTTCTTCCAAGCTCAATTTCACTCCTGACAGTTCCACCACCTCCCCCCAAGCAGTGCAGGTGGATGGGGCATGGGGCTTGCAGGCAGTTCCTAACGCATCATCTCTGCTGCTCCTTACTCCTCATGTTCTTACCCTGCTCCAGCGTAGGGTCCTTCCCATGGGCTGCAGTTTTTCAAGAACTGCTCCAGATTGGGTCCTCACCATGGGATACACTCCTTCACAAGCAGACTGCTTCAGCATGGGTCCCCCATGGCTTACCGGTTCTGCCAGAAAACCTGCTCCTGCGTGGGTTCTTCTCCATTGGCCACCGCTCCTACCAGGAGCCTGCTCTGACATGCGATCTCCACTGGGTCAGAGCCTCCTTCAGGGCACATCCACTTGCTTCAACATGAGGTCCTTCACAGGCCAGGTGAATTGCACAAGTCTGATGTGTGATCAGCCTGCTATGCTGATACCTGACAGGTTCCTTCTTGCTGTGATTTAATTTTTTTTCCCTGCCCCCTTCAACTGTATTATTAGAGCATTGTTATAGCAAACTTAATCATTTTTCCCCAAATAGTTTCTTTCTTGAAATTTAATGATAAATGGTTTGTTGATTAAAATTTTAGCAATGCTTTCACTTCTTAAAAAAAAAATAAAAAAATTCATAGTGCGTTAGACATCTTAAGTGTTACGCCAGTTTCAAGTCCAAGAGGGCATTTGGTTTTAGGTTGCCATAGCTAAGGGGTAGGTTTGGGTGAATGCTTTGTTGCACCTTCAGAGGGACATTTCAAGTTTCCTTGCAGGAGCAATTTGTGGTTCTGATACTCGGTAAGAGCAGTGAATTGTCAATGCATTGTGATAGCATCTACCCTGGGAGCTAAGGGACTTCGTTAGGCCATGAAGCTTATCCTGATGGTCCTGAAATGTAATCCAGTCTCCAGAAATGGAAGATTGTGTTTGTTAGTACAAAATTTTAACTATTTTAAAATTAATTAACTGTACTATTTTAACAGGTCTGATAATAGCAAGCTGTTAAAGTGAATATCCTGAACAGTATCATTTTCAAAGTCTTTATAAGAAAAGAGCTGACAGCTTACAATAAAGGAAAGAGAAGCAATACAAAATCAGTCATGTCACCCTTGTTTCCAAGAAGGTGATTTTAAAATTATTTTTGTGACCCAAAGTGAATTTGATTGTTAATTGAAGGATTTTAGAGACCCCTAATATTGGTATTGTAAGGGACAAGTATTGGGGCAGTAGAGGCGGGGAGAATTTACAGCTAAGGCACAGACAAAAAAATACAATGCAGAAATTTCAGAAATAGACAAGAAGTGGCAATTATAAACCTTTATGTATGATTCCTTGAGTCCTTTCACTTCAGAAATATACACAAAGTATTTTATGTTGAACAAAAATGCTGTTTTTCTATTCACTGAATCAGAATCACAGCACGGTGGGGGTTGGAAGGGACCTCTGGAGATCATCTAGTCCAGCCCCCCTGCCAGAGTAGGCTCACCTAGAGCAGGTGGCACAGGAACGCGTCCAGGGGGGTTTGGAATGTCTCCAGAATTGGAGACTCCACCACCTCTCTGGGCAGCCTGTTCCAGTGCTCTGCCACCCTCACAGGAAAGACGTTCCTTTTGAATGTGTTTATCTTGTGAGCAGGTGGATGCTACAGCATGTCCTTGGGGGAGAGCGTCATTCTGAAGTAATGAAGTATTGCAGGGACTGGGTGGGTTGAGGAGAATAAAGTGAAATGGACTTGGCCTTTTTAAGTTCTAGATGTGAAACATTTTAGTTCATGAGGGAAAAAGCAAGACTGAAAACAGCAGCTGAGTGAGTCTGTACACAGCTGCCTAATTTTGCTTCAGGGGCAACCATAGCCCGCCACAAGGCTTCCTAAGTTTTGTGCAAGTATTTACATTGCTGCTTAGAACAAAATACCTCAGGCTGGAAAGTGTAATAGACTCAGGCAGTAGCTGGTTGGTGAAGGGAAAGAAATCCACAGGTTGCTTCCACAAGTACTTTGTGATTCAGGAGGATTTATATAATTGGGTTATGTATTGGGACCATATTGTACCAAATACTATAGAAGAATATTCCCAGTGGTTTGCGGTGTAAGGATAAGGCAAAAAACAATGAGTGAGTTTTAACTGGAAACACAGTAAAACAGTATTAATCAGTATGATTAGTTCAGCTATGGGTTTTCACATATTTTGTATGAGGAGATAGAAGGGAGATAATGGTTTTCTGCAGAAGTATCTCCCCTACCTCTGTGGGATATCATTGGAGAAAGTTCATAGATTCTCACTTGAAAGTTTAATGCTGTGGGTTAATCATGGATACTCTGCTATTGCTGTTCCTGCTACAAGGCTGAGTGATGGCATACAGTGGAGGATGGGGAAGGGAAAACAAAACAGGTAATGCTTGAAAATGTGTTCCTGTAGAGAGGAGCCTCTTTCGAAAGGACTTGTTAGGTTAGTCATCTTTGCAACAACATTCTGGATAGTTCAGGATGAGGCAAGTTTATCTTTCTCAAGGCTTGGGAAAAGGATGTCACAATTATCTGTACAGTTGCTGGTGACTACTCTCTCCCTCAGCACGCACTGATGTTTTCCATAAAAATTCTACCATCAGAGCATAACAATATTTTTTGGCCTGTAATGATTATGAAAACTGTTCAGCAGGGTGTATGAGTAAGAGTGCCCAGCACAATACATGGATATTATAGATCATGGAATAACTACCTTTGTGTCCAGTTCCCCTTTCTCCATCAGTAATCACTGTCTCGAGGAATGGAAGCCTGTATTTGTCAGTGGCAGCAGAACCTGTCTCTAAGAACAAGTGATTGCAACACAGCAAGAACTGGATGCTAGAAGCGGTACGGATGACTCACCTGCTCCCAATTAATTACAGCCTTCTCTAGTGAAGCCAGAAGTCCTGGTGGACAGACGACATCACTGCCCCTTTTTTTTTTTTTTGTCCCCCCACTGTTTACCCACCCACCACAAGACTATAAACTACACAAACTTGTGAGTAGTTTCTCCTCTCTCAAAGCCAACCCCAAGCATGCCAGCTCCATTCCAGCACTGCTGCGCTGTCAGATTCCCCCAGTTTACCAGCTCCCACTGCAATACCATGCTTCGTGGTTCCTGTTACTTGGTTTTCTTAAAATCTCCAACCCCAGTGTTAAATGCTGGCATTCCTGACATAGTGGGTGAATACTGAGAATTTCAAGATTTCGAGCTGGTATCATTGCAGTAATACATTTGCTGCAGAGACCTGAAGGGTGTAAAGAGCTGGGAGTAAGTGTATTCAAATGCACTGCTGGAAAAATCTATTTTTTGAGCTTTGTTGTGAATTTTGGGGGTCTGGTTTCTTCATTGGTTTGGTAGGATTTTTTCGGCTCCTTATTCAGAGGTAAAGATATCCCATATGTTAGGGCAACTGGCACATTTTTGCACTGATCTCATCAGTTCCTCTTCTAGTGTAGTGCCACACTCCAGGTTTTATGGCCACTGATATCAGAAGCCCCCCGCCTTGCCGATAAACAATTCCAGCAGCTGTGAAGAGGTTTTCTGGAGGAAGAGGAACTGAGCAGCTTCAGTCAGGATAGCTTTAAGATTTTCAAAGCAGTGCCTTTGGATGAAGTTGTCAGAGTGGACCTGATCCGATGGGGCAAGGGGAGAACATGCAGCTGTGATAGTGTCGTGTGTCACGGGAATGAGTATTGCATCATCTAAGGTTTCTGTAGGTGCAAGGCCCCGTAATTCTCCTTTCTTCCTTTCCAGGTGTGTATCAGGTTCTATGCGCTATTTCAGGAAAATTGTCTGCTGGGTTCACTTCTGTGTATGCACAGATTTGTTGCTCAAATCTGTTGCCTTTTGCACATCGGTTTTGAGGCACGTCCTCTTTATCTGAAGGCTTTAAAAAAACAAAAGAAAACAAAAAAAACAAACTGAAATTTCCTTCTTGGACAAGCATCAGAAATGAATTATGCTGAGCTCCAGTGAATAACTAGAATTAGTGTAGGGATTAAACTGGCCATTAATTCTGTACCTTTTTTTTTCTAGACCATGCGGGCATAATTTTTTCCTATGAAATTTCTTTTAAATTCTTTAGTACTGTAAGTATGGCTTTGAGGGGAAAAGTGTTTTTCAGCATTTCAGAGTGTTTGCTGCATGACTGATGCAGCCCGATATGACTTATCACAACATGATTTGTCATCAGAAAAAAGCTGAGAAAACAAAAGTGAGTTCCTGGAAGCTGATGCAGAGAAAACCGGTGTTAAGGGCAGAGCAAGAAAAATGCATGCTTTTAAGAATGGCTTCTTTCTTCTCCTCTTACTCCCTTTCCACTTAAAGAAAAAAAGCTGTCCAACAGAAACATGGCAAGTAGTAAACTTTTAAATAAGATCCTGGATTTGGAGGTGGTTTTCTAGTGATCAGGCAAAGGAGGGAAAAAAGAAAGAGGATATTGCTTTGACTCTTTAGGGGGGCAGTTAATCTCTTAATAGGGAAGGAAGGCTAATAATTAGCAAAATAACCGTGAAGGCTGTAGATTTTAAATGCTGTTGTAGTCTGAGTGTTCACTTGCAGTAATTTGAAGGTTGGAAGCACTCATTTGCAGTAGCCTAACCTTTCAAGATTGTCTTATTAGCATTGAATTTTTATTTTTTATTATTAATTTTCTAAGTTTCTGTTCTTATGGCTGTTCTGCTCATAAACTTTGTGGAAGTCAAAAAAAAAAAAAGCACAACTCAGAATATATTCTCTATAGTCAAATAGAAGTGTTTGATCATTTTATACATATTTTAGCATGTAAATACACTGAGGAGCATAATTAGTTTACTGAGGTTGTACAATGCTCTTGTATGGCAAGATGAGAAGACAGTGATAAAAGGATTGCTAACTGGTGTCTATAATGAGTTGAATTCTGTATTTAACTTGGTGAGTTTATCTGAATACTAATTATACTGGAGACAAATTTGGAGCTTTCAAGGCCTCCCAAGTGTTTAAGGAGAGAAGCTGAAATGCAGTCACAACCCTATGACATCTGTCTTCATGTTTCAAAATATAGCCTGTGCCCTTGTCCTTAGTATTCAAGCATGAAAAAAGCAAACTGCTGGAAAGGAGACCTAAAGAGACATAGCATGAATTCAGTAACCAGCACTATTTTATTTCTGGCATATGATCTTATTTTGTGTATCATACAGTGTGAATGTGTAAAATTTCTCTTCCTTCCAAGAGACAATGGACACAAGGGACAAATGAGCAGCAGTTTTGGTCCAGATGACCTCTAGAGGTCCCTTCCAGCCCAAACCATTCTGTCATTCTGTGATTGCATTAGCACTTGTGGTCATTGGATCCTGAGAGAAGTTAATATCGAAAATGAAATTTTGTGCGTGGTTTTTTTTTTTGTTGTTGTGGGTTTGTTGGGATTTTTTTTATATTTTAAAAAATTAATGTGCTTGAACTTTGCTAGCATGAATTTAAAAAGAAAAATGATTTTTATTACATATCACTCACCAGCATTTTCCAATTATATATTTAACTGTAAAGTGTATAATCGCATAATATTTCTTAGTTGCCATTGAATTACAGAGGAGGAACAGCAGGAAACTTAAGACACGTCTTACAAAAAGTGCCTATATTAGAAATATTTTTCAGTTCAATTTCCTTTCTATACTGTAATTTAAATGTGTTATTTACTAGTTAGGGGAATTAAAAGAAATTGGCTTAATATTATTTTGTAATCCTTTCTCAAATAATTCAAAGTGAGTTAATATCCTAAAAGGCATGTGACTCATCAGGAAAAATTAAGAGTCAGTCACCTCTTTCAATGAATTTGATTCTTGTTCTGTAAGCATTTCTTTTGTTAGTGAAAGCTGCCAGCTGCCTACCATTTTTTAAGGAGTTCTAGTGCATTATTGGCTAATAATTGCCTTGAAGCTTTAAATAGGTTCAGAGTTATTAAGAGTAAATCTCAGACTGATTTTACAGACGGGTCCTTTGACTTACATACTGGAAGTGTTGAATGTCAGCTCTGGAAATCTTACTGAACTGTATAAATAAATCAGGATGCATTTGGGCTAATGTTTAGCCAGTCTTCTGCAAATGAGATGGAAAATGTACCTCGAAATTTAGGTATAAGGTGTTATTGTCAATAACTTTTCAATTGGGAAGATGAAACAAATTTCGTACCAATGTCACGTGGGTATATTTTTTCATTGCTTATTAGAAGCCTGGAGAGAAGTTTCCCACTGTGGATGTATCAGAACATGCTGAAAAAATCCCACTGATTTGTTTGTATTTCCAGTATTAGTAGAGTTTTGGGTGGGTTTTTTTTTGCAGCTGGAAGATATGTTTTATTTTGACTGTGTTGCTGCTTGTTTGGTAGTTGGCAGCTCAGAGAGTTCAGGCAGTTGCTCTTCACCCTTATGAACACATTCCTTTCTGAGCTCCCTATGACTTCTCAGCGTGGCTGTAGCCAGCTTAATTTAGTTCTGTGAAATACGCATCAGCAACATGTCAAACCAGTGACTCCTGAAGAAAAATACCTTTAAAAACCCTATTAAAAAACATAAACCTGTAAAAATGTGTCACCTAGAAATATTTATTTTTCAAGTATTTTGAAGTGTGATTGTTCTTTTTCAGATTGTGTTTTGGCTCTGTGCAAAATATATGTGTGGAAAATGGTTTTTTTTTCCCCCAAAGGTTTCATCTAGCTTAAGGCGGGGATAGAAAAAGAAAGGGTAAATGGAAGAACATGACTAAAATGCAAACACAGCTTTGAAAACAACTGTAGTGGTTTTACTGGTCCAAGTGTTTTTTGCAGAGGTAAGCCTCCCTTTCCTTTTCTAGAGTTAATACATGTTATCACATGGCTGGCATCTGTTGTTTCCTCAATTACCCTTCCTCCCATCTTCCTTGCAAGTGGAGAAGAAACATTTGTTCAGGAAATACTTTTCAGCTTGCTGGAGTGATTTGACAATTTTAATATTGTAATAGGTAGTGTTTGAAAGCTCAGTTTAGGCACCATCTGCAAGTATGTAATTCATTTTCAGACAATGTAGATAAATACTCATAGAAGCTACCTATCTTATTCATTTAAACTACCATCTTAGGCTTACCACTTCCTTATTTCCATCCTTGTTTTCTTTCATGTCTGCATATCAGTTGGGCAATTTGAGAAATGCAAGATCTCTTTGGAGCGCTTAAACAATTTCTTGAATGAAACTTTTTTCTTTTTTTTTTTTTGCGTGACTGACAGTGCTGAGTAACATTATTTTTCTTTCTTCATGGGATTCATGGATCCATCTCTGGTATATTGAGTCCTATCAGTTGCAAGGTCCTGTAACGAGATTATGGGAACCTGTTGGTGGTTACTGAGTTCCCTTTTTCTGTTAAAATGTCATTAATTTTTTCTGTGCTAAATTTCATTTAAATATATTAAAAAATGTAAGTCTGAAAAATGCTATATTTCTCCATTACTCAATAAAAGATAAATTATTATGATAGTTAAAAGCATTTATCTTGAGGCAGAGATCCTTATGCATATGTCCTTAGCGCTCCAAGAGCAGGATTTCCAAACATGGAGTATACAAGGTGAGTAATGAGGCCTAAAGAAACAGACTGTTTTTTGAGAGGAGAAAAAGGAATCAATTTGAAATACTTTGTGTCGTCCCCAAAGACAAAGCTGCGATCTTCCAGAGAGCATTGGCTATAAGTCCTGGCTGTGTTTTCCTGCTCTCCTTGTGGGACTCACTGAGGTAGGCAGCTGTAAAACATATTTCTTCTGCATCTCATGTGTCTTGTCTAAGCTTTACTGATGTTCAGTAAAGCGTGACCTGATGTTCATAAAAATAGTATTGAGGTTTTCCAGGAATTATGTTGTCCCATCCATAGGGAACTGCATGCCTACTGTTGGAGAAGATGATATTGGGTCAGGCTGGTGTTCCTGAGGCTGTCCTCTGCCTCTTACCTGCTTATCTTGGCAGTGCCCTTCAACAGCCCTAGTGGAATTTGTTCATTTGGAAAGGGTGCGATGGCATACCCGATCTGTAGGAAGTTTCACAGGGGGCTTCCTGTGTGGAATTTCTGCCTTGCAAACCAAATAAAAGAGCAGACAGACCTTGCACAACATATGTCATGGTGGGTTCCAGGTCTCCTGGGCAGCCTGCCCTTTTCTCAACACAACTGCAAGCATTGTAGTTTTCCATCCTCACAGTGTAAGTGGTTTTGGCAGAAATACTCCAAACAGCACCAAACATGCACATAAGTAGGTTCTGCTTAGCCTTCAGTTTGCTCCCTGGGCCTGCCAGAGCGCTTCGTTTGAGAGTTTACCCAAAACTGCTGCTCTTCATAGAGGTTTGCGTGGAAATCCTGGCAACCACCTCTTCTTGCTTAGCTCTAATGATGAGTTATAAACCAGTGAGGAGTGTGTTGTCATTCATGGAGTGCTGTTTTTTTGGGGGGTGGGTCGATCCTTTTAGCAACTGAGGTAGAATGAAAATGACAAAAATTCCAGATGATACCACTGATTCTTTAATTCATACCTTGTAGAGTATGTGCAAGCAGGATGATGGTGAAGGAAAATGTGCTTACGCATATATTTCTCTTTCACAGATATGACTAGAGGCAGGTTAGCAGATACAAACTGAAGGACATCTGTCTGTGCTATCCATGTATGCCTTACTATTTAATCTCTTTACAAAGTATTGCAGATGTTCAGTGCTTGATTTAGAAGGTTAGAGAGGAAAAGGATAGCAGCAATAATTAAAAAGGATTTATTCTCTGAACATTGTTTTTATTTCTTCATTTCCTTCCCTTGACCTTATGTCAAGGATGCTGAATACCTTCAGTTTCCTATTAAGCAAAATGGAGGCATCTTCCAGATGCTCAGTATTTCTCAAAGCTAGCTATGCATGATTTGCCTTCGTTTTTTTAATGATACGTGATGGTGGTAGTTTCTGAGATAGAAATGTTAATAGTCATTTTGGAAAAGAAGTTGTTTGTTCTTAGGTTAATAAGCATTTTAGGGCTAGTGACCTGGTGTATTTCACCAAAGGTATTGAGAAAAAAAAAGGTTTTTAATGCCTGAATGCCTGGAGACTGGTTTTGTTGTGGGGTATTTTCTTTTAAGGTTTAGAAAACTTGAGATGGCTTTCATTGAGTTGCCTTTACATCATCATCATTCTCATGACATTTTAGCAAAACCTTTTTGTTATTTAAAAAAAAACAAAAACAAAATAAACTTGCTCATCTTACTTCAACGAATGACATTTACCTTAACTAGATGTCAAAAGACATAAAACTATGGAACCTAGATAAAGTAACCTTTTACTCCCTCCCTTCCCTATTCTTTTCTTGGAGCATGGGTCAATACAATCTAAAATTCACAGATATTTAAAGTTCAGAAGTGTTCTGAAGTCAATATAGTCTGTGAGCAAATCCTTCTTCTTTTTGTAGAGTTCATGCTAGAAGGAAGAACTGAGGGGCTCCATTGGTCCCAAGGCTCTTTGGGCCTCCGTGATGGTAATGGCTTAATGTAGGGACTAATCTCCCACTTGCCAGTTGGCTGCATGTTGAAGATGAAACAAGAAGTGTCTTAACAGAGGGTTGTCCTAAATGAAAAGACATTTTTAATCCCTGACTGTGGTGGCTTGGCCTTAGCTGTCTGTTAGGTGCCCATCAAGCAGCTCTATCACTTCCCCTTCTCAACAGAACAGGTGGAGAAAATATAACAAAAGGTTTGTGGATTGAGATAAGGACAGGGAGATTACACAGCAATTACCATCATGGGCAAAACAGGCTTGTCCTGTGGAAAATTAATTTAATTTGTTGCCAGTTTGTTACTTAACTGGCATAACAGAGTATGATAGTGAGCAATAAAAACAAAATAAAAACTAAAACCACCTTTCACCTGCCCTGTCTTCCCAGGCTCAACTTCACGCCCAACTCTTCTACCTGCTGTCTGTGAGTGGCGAATGGGGGTTGTGCTCAGTTCATAACACTTTGTCTCTGCTGTTCCTTCCTCCTCACACTTTTCCCCTGCTCCAATGTGGTGTCCCTCCCATGGGATACAGTTCTTCAAGAACTGCTCCAGTATGTGTCGTTTCCGTGGGCTGCGCTCCTTCAGGTACAGACTGCTCCAGCATGGGTCCCCTGTGGGGTCACAGGTCCTTCCAGAAAACCTGCTCCTGCATGGGCTCTCCACGGGGTCACAGTTTCCTTTAGGGCACATCCACCTGCTCTGTTACGTTGCCTTCCATGAGTTGCAGGGTGGATATCTGCTCTGGTGTGATCCTCCATGGGCCGCAAGGGGACAACCTGCTTCACCTGGTCGTCTTCTTGAACTGCTGTAGAATCTCTGCTCCAGCATCTGGAGCACCTCCTCCCCCTCCTTCACCAACCCTGGTGTCCGCAGGGCTGACATTTTCTTACTCTTTCCTCCCAGCTGCTCTTGCACGGTGTTTTTTACCCCTTCTTAAATATGTAATCACAGAGGTGCTATCAGTGTTGCTGATGGGCTCAGCTTTGGCTGGTAGCGGGTCTGTCGTGGAGCCAGCTGGAACTTGCTGTGTCTGACTTGGGGGCACCTTCTGCTGTCTGCTCACAGAAGCCACCTCTGCAGCCCCCCCCCGCTACCAAAACCTTGCCATGTGAAATCGATACACCGAAAAAATGCATCACAAAAGTAACGAAACTTCCTTTTTGGTAGCAAGTCAGTTGCTTAGAGCATCCTTTACGCTGTGACTCAGTGGGGAAATAAACATTTTGGTTCGTGGTATGAGAGCAAAATTCTACTTTAGAAAAAACTATTATACATTCCAATTAGATACTAAAGTTTTCCTTTGTCCTCTTTTTGTCATATTTTAAAAGTTTATTGTAAAAGACTATCGTGTTAAAAAAACCCCACAATTTCAACTTTCTGTCTTGCAAATTAAATAAATGAGGTGAAATTTGGTAGATTTTAATCATCTGGCAAGGAGGACACTAGGACTGTCAAACCTGGGAGCTTATTAAATCATTATTTGTAACACTTTCAACACTGGGTCATTAACATTTTGGTGCAGAAAAGCTCTTCCTCAGACTAGTAAACTGTCGGTATATATGCTAATGCAAGTTTAAAGTCATGACAATCCATGTGAATTCTAACATGGAAGAGGCTGTGTGAGAGGTTGATACGTCTTCCTTCCACAACTTGTTCGTGGAGGGGAGCTGCTGAATGGTCGTACATCATTGTCTGGGTATGCGCAAGAACGGTCTGCGCACTCTCGGGGGTTGTTGTGTCGTGTCATTTAGCAGAGCTAATGAGATTTTTGATGACTGACCTCTTTTTCTCTTGTCATACAAAAATGGATGATTTGGATATTTTATTGATATGGATAATTTACAGCCATTTTCAGATTTCAGTTGGATCTAGAAACAACATTTAGCTAGCTCTATATATAGCATCACTAGAGCTGTGTTAAACAGTGAAAAGTTAGTGCAAGTATAGGTGGGAAAGGTTACAGTGAATTTTTAAGAGGTGGGGAGGAAAGAGGAAACTATTTTACTGTTCTATAGCAGTGCACATTCTAGAGGAAATTTTTTTGTGGGAAGCCCTGGGACTTGTCTGTGGTGGCAGTGTCATTCATTCTGCACCACCCATTGTAAGCAATGCAGTATTTCCCCTTCCATTTTTCTCTATTTCAAGATGGGAAGTCAGGAGGGAGGAGGCTGGTATTCAGACTGTAGGTTATTAAACAATTTTTTGACTTACTTTGTGTTTTTTTCATAACCTGCGTATCTTTATTAGAAGGTAACCATAAGTAGCATACATTGTTGTAATTTACTTCCCTCATACTCTGCTTTGCTTCTTCAGGCAGCCTTTTTTTCTCTCTCCTAGCTCTAAAATGGGTACAGACTTCGTAATTGCATGTTTTTTCTTTTTTTTTTAAAAGGAGATGAGATCTGTAAATAACTAAAGTACTGTTTCTTTCTTCTGGAAAGATAATATGGTTTCACTTTAATGGTTTTGTAATATAAATGGGCAAACCAAAATGCCATTTGCAAAATATTTTAAATTCTCTCTGTTCAGGGTTTGTTTGACACCCATAATACAGATCCAACTTCGCAGATAGATTCCAGTACCTACCGCCCATCTTACTCAGCAGATATATTTGTGAATTTATTTCATTACTGTTTCTTACTTTTCATGTCTCGTTTGGCATGTTACATTCTTTAGAAAAATCTGTAAACAAAAACATTTTGCTGGAGTATTTGTGTGAAAAGACAAAGTATCAAGCCTTTTTAGTGAAGTATTCAGTCCCATTTGTTTTTTATAAGGCAAGACAGTGGGAAGCTTGGCAAACAAACATAACTTAATTTGCTTTCCAAGATGTGAATGCCTCTTGAAGTGAAAAGACCCACTCTGTTGCAAATCTAAAATTAGATTACATATAATACATTCAAAGCTGACAAAATAAAATTGCTCCATGATGAATGTCATTTTGTTGATATGAAACTTATTTTTAAATCCTTTTTATGTGGGCTTTTTTGTTTAAGTTTAAGCTGGGATTGACTACCTCAGACCTCGGAGTCCTGTTCTCTGATGGATTTATATATCTTTTTATCTTAAAATAAAATAAAAGGCAGGGGAAGTGAGGATGTGACTGGAACACTTGGTGCACATTCCAGTATGTGCAAATTGCTGGATTCTTGACACAGCTTCCACAACCTTAACCCATGAAGATATTCAGACCCAGCAACGGATGAAAGAAATTACGGAGAGAGAGCAGAACTTCCTGCCTGAACCAGGCTTTTCTGTAATGAGTCTGCTCCACGTCAAACCACATGGAACATTTTTACCGATACTTGCATTTTATTTTTACTTCTGGTTTCTTTCAGGTTGGCTCATGTGGCACTAGAGATTTGGAAAAGCTGAGTCTCTTAGAACATGTTAACTGTGATGCAGGTGCCACAGGAACAAGGTCAAACCAAGTCCAAGCCAAAGCAGATAGAGCTGCGTGATGCTGCACCACTTCGCGCATCTTGTTGGCCTGCTTCTGAGCCTTCTGGGAATTTTCCAAACAAGATGTAGTGGCTCTGTAGGGTGGATCTCTTTGACACCGCTGATTTAAGAAAAATGTTGCAGTCTTTGGTTCAACATAGCCATATCTTGCATTCTCTGTACTGCACTGAAGCATAGTTTACTGGGACTGAAAGCACTTAACCTACTGAGTTAGGTAGGAGTTGAGAAAATGATAGATCTGGTGGGAGTGCACCCTAATTCAGGCATGCCTGTACGGTGCTTGATCCAGGCTCACTATTTGTGGCAAAAGGAAGTGAAATACAAACGTGCTGTGTGGGCGATCTCACACCTACCTGTCCCATCTTTTTAGACATCTCTTCTACAATACATTTCCTTCCTGTTGATTCATCTTGCTGAGAGCTAGATTGCTGTTTCATAAAGATCCACATTGTGAACATTGTTCCACTTAGCAGTGGTAAAAGACAAAGAAATTAAAAATGAACAGGTATAGTATTTTGCAACTTCCTCACTTATTGTCTTCAGCAGATACTGGTTTTGCTAATGGTCTTCTTGTTCATAATCTCATTTCCTTTAACCCTTACATCATTTATTGTAGTTTAAATCTTCATTTGACAATTTGTCTTTCCCCAGACGGTTCCCTTTATAACCTCTTTGGTATGCTCAGGCAGATATCTGAATGGATTACCCATGCCACAGCTTGAGCATGAGATTGATTTAGGGACAGAAAGTGGGTCATGTCAGGCTAGCCTGAAAATTATAGTAAGGATTTAGATGACCTGCTTTACCCAGTGTTTTGTTTCGATTGTGATTTACTAAAATAATTTTTAAAATAGATACTACTCAATTTCACCTTTTCTCGAAATGATACCTTTGCCAAGAGCAATATCAATTTAGAAGAATATTAATATATATCCCCTCCCCCCCCCGATTTATTAAGGAGGTGAATCAGATATCTTTTCACATCTGAGAGTGATTCTCTTACTTTAATGGCTTGTGTTCAATATGTGTATTAAAATGAGGACTTTCTGCAGAAAAAAGTTCTTGTCCACTCGCAAATATACCTATTTTTATCTGGGACAGCAGTGGTGGCACACACGGTAGCACAGCAGTTACACAACCTAGCTCAGCAGACAGACTTACAGGTGTAGTTTGCAGAGCAGACGTTCCTCATTTATCAGTAGTAGAGTTCCTAAATTCTATCGTTAATTACTTTTCCATATTTACTCTAAATACAAAAAAGTATGGTTTGCACTTATTACCTAAAAATAATGATAAACCAAGCCTCAGGGAGCAGAATTGCCCATGTAATATGTATGGAATTTATCGTTTGTATAATTACTCCATATACGTAGACATGGTATTGACTTACAAAACAATTAGTACAAATTTACAAGACTTTGTCTCAGAGATGCTATACAACAAAACAATTAGGTAAATGCTTAGCCTGTGTTACTCATTGATAAATTTTGTATTTATATAAAATCTTCCACATCAAATTTATTCAGGTAAAATCTTTATATCATGTCATATAATTGTATGCACGCATATGCATAAGGCACTAAGTTCTGCCTGAAGTAATACTATTTCCCTAGCTTGTTGGTTTTCTTGTTCTTGTCAGAATGAAATTTGTGCAAATAATTTATTTGTAATTAGACTGAGGCAGTGTAATTGATCTAGTTGAAGATGTCCCTGCACATTGCAGGGGGCTTGGACTAGATGACCTTTAAAGGTCCCTTCCAACCCAACACATTCTATTATTCTGTGATTCTGTGATTCTATAAACTACGTTGACTGTGCACTTCCTAAGCACCTAAAACCCAACAGGAAAAGCGGAGTATGTTTATGCAACTTATGGGCTGTATATGCAGGCTGTGAGGTTCAAAATACTAACACAATATAATTGTAATAGAAAAAAGTTACTAATGCGTAGCTGTAGTAGAATGCATTACATGACTATAAACCTTTGGCTTCTCAGAGTTGGATCAGCCAGGGAATTTCTGTCACGTAGGTTCATGCAGACGTCTCAGAAGAGTGAATAAAGTGCTTGCTCTGTCACTTGCTTTGCACTTTAAAAAAAAAAACAACTGTTAACATGAATGACAGAATTTTTAAAATATTGATTTTGGTTTAGGTGAAAGGCAGGAGGTCGCTGTCAACCTGTCTGTGCTTAAACTGGATATAAAAGAAGGTATTTGAAACTCAAATGTTTTGAGAATTAACAGCACACCAGTGCTAGTTCCCTTATTTTTCTTCTCTGCAAAGTGTAATGTAAGTTCTCTTTCTATTTGATAACAGGGAGTTGTGACCTTTGGAAAACGTAAGTTCAAGAAGAATGAAAACTTGTATTAAAAGTGGAAGGTTTGCTGCAAATACAGGGAGAAAGGCATACACTTTGAAAGCTGATGTTTACATAAAAAAGGCAAAATGTTAAGCATATGTTTATATGATAATTAATTAACATCATGCCAGGGTTAATCATAATTCAAATGTCTTGTATGTTGCCTTTCTAACTGCTGTATTCTGTTCTTTTTAGTACTTGGTGACTTCCATTTAGCCAACAGCCTTTCTGAAGATATTTTTGGCGCAATACTTGATGAAAATAGATCAGTCTTTTTTGTAGAATCCCCTTTACGTTTGTATATTTTTTTTCCTTTTCTACATGTCTACAAAGACATTCTATAAATTATCTCAAGACTAAGTCAATAGCATTATAAGACTTTTTTTTCTTTAATTTTTGAAGCATGTTGTGACATATTATATGTAATCTGAAGTGTATGTAAGTAGAGCTGATTTGAGGAGAGCAATGGTGCACAATCAGGTCTTTCTTGACATTAGCACATTGTTGTATTGCAAAATGGAGTGCAGTGCAGAGATTTCTGAGGCACTGGAAGCTCTAAACTCAGTTGAGTACCACAGGAGAACTCTTCCACCTAGACAGATCTCTTCATGTAATCACAGAATGCGCCTGAGTTTTATTTTATTATTTTATTTTATTTTATTTTATTTTATTTTATTTTATTTTATTTTATTTTATTTTATTTTGAAGGAATGGGGTCATGCTGTCAGAGGTGGTGTACTATTTTGTAAACTGGAATGGTACTTCAGTGCCACAGTGATAAGTTTTTATTAAATGGGTAAAATAAAAACAGCCTGGGCATCATGGTATAGAGTGGAAATCCAGTATTTGTAAGGGATGTCGTTGATGCAGTTGTTCGTCCTACTCCTCAAGGCATGAAAAGATGTCAAAGGAAGCTTCTCCCTCTTGCCAGCACTGAAACAGGATTCACAAATACAGCACAACTCCATTGGGGAACAAGCTTGGGAGGTGCCTGGTGCAAGGAGTTGCTCGGAGCAGGGTCAGCCATAGGGTCAGACCAGGCTGCTCAGGGTTTCGTCCTGCTGGGGCCTGAGAAACCCCCAAGGATGCACAGCCCCCAGGAAACCTGTGCCACCACTTATCTGTTCTCCTGGGGAAGGGTTTTCTCACAGCCAGTCCTAGCCTGTCCTGTACCAGTTCCTACCAGTGTTTATGTGGCCAGTACTCTAAAGGAAAAACATAGTCTGGCAACAACGAAAATCCAGTGTTTATATTACCAAAACGAGGCTATTGCTAACTGGTCCTAATGTGTTAAATGTATTCAACAAAGGTGTTTCTTTCTGCATTGACAGCCACTTCTGTGCGTGCATCGTTCTCTGTGATGATACTGATGATATAATTGCAATAGTTACAGGGTCACTGTTCCCTGCAGTGAAAACATCACAGCTTGATCTGAACATTAACTACATCTAGCAACAGGAGTTGACAATGCAAGTAGAATTCTGAGATGCGTTAAGAGGAAGTTTGAAACTAAAAAATGTGAAAGTGATATGTTAGAAATCATTAATTTGGAACACCGTGTCCAATTTTAGGCTGCTTTTTAAAGGGAAAAAATAACAGTCTTAATAGGATTGGGTAAGATAGATTACAATGGCTACTGCATGGTGAGATTTACTGCATATGAAAGTGGAGATTACAAATAAATGAAAAAATACCAGGATTTGGGTAAGCATTCAAATTGTAAATGCTTATGAAAATGAATGGCTCCTTTTTCTTCTGTTGTATAAAGAAGTGAAATTATTATGGAACAGAATTATTTATGTGCACTCTCGGTCTGTAACAGCCGCTGCCACAGTGGGTCACTGAGAAGCGATCTATGGATGCGTATTTTATTTTCAGTATTAACCCATGCGACTAGTTGCTGAAGTTTAAAACAACTAGGTTTACCAGTTTCTATGATTCATGTAATAGACTGAAGACTGTGGGGTACTCTGAAAAATTGAGCTGCTGTAAAGACAGGATTTTCCTCTTTTGTTTGTCTGGAGTTCTTCAAAACCTGCGTCTGAGAGCAGAGTATCAGGTAAAATAGTATGATCAAGTGTGGCAAGTGCAATGCACTGTGGAAGGGTAATGTTATAGACATTAAATCTTTTTTGTATATTTTATTAGCAGTGAAATCACAAATGTAAGTTTTAATTGTTATGCCGATGTTGAGCTAAGCATCTCACATTGGCCACTTCATAGGCTTGTCAGGGAATCCACTTCTGGGCTCTTGCATGTTTTTAAAACCTGTGAAGTCTGTGAAGCAACTCTGGGTGCTGCCTGTCCCTGCTGCAACCCCTGGCTGTGCCCAGGTGCCTCTGCCTCTCACCTGCAGACCCATCTGATTGCCTTTTGCGGGGTCCCGAGATAACCCATGGGCAGGGAGCTTGGGATCTTGGGATCCCAGGAGGGTCAGCCATGGGGTCAGACCAAGCTGCTCAGGGAGGGAGGGAGCCTGCACAGCCACCAGGCAGCCTGTGCCACCGCGCGCCTCTCCTTGAAGAGATTTCTTTACAGGTTGTCCCCACCTCTGCCGTCCTTCACCCTCTTACCATGCCCCACTGAGAAGAGCCCAGCTCCCTGACAGCCCCTCAAAGGCACTGGGGGCTGCTGTTAGGCGCCCCTGGAGCTGCCCCTCCTTCAGGCTGAACCAGCCCTGGTCCTCCAGCCTCTCCTCACAGGGTGAGTGCTACAGCCATGACCATGTTGGTGGACCTCTACTGAGCTTACTGTGGTTTATGGATGTTTTTCTCATGGTGGGAGGCCCCAAACTGGACACGATATCAAGATGTGGTCTAATGAGTGCTAAGTAGAGGTGGGGAAATCCAGTCCTTTAATTTACTGGGCATTCTGTGCATACATCCCAAGATGAGGCTGGCCTTCACTGTCTACTGGTTAAAGCTTCAAATCCAAGCCATTGCTGAAGAACAGTCTTCCCTAGAGGTCCACTGAAGATTTACATTTCAGCTGCTAAAAGCAATGGATTTAAGCGTTAGATATAATACATTATTTACCAGCACAGCATTATCTCTAGCTGATAAGAAAAATTATCATAGTGAAAATCACATATCCTAAATACAGTCCTTTTGTCCAAGATCATTATTTCCATAGGAGTCTCTGAGGTCTGCTGGAGTTTTGGGGGGTTGTCACTAGAAAGCTTCCACACAGATTGAGTTATTGAAAGAAAATAAAGAACTCAGATTTGGCAATCTTGCAACTTTGCAGCCCTTTTGTGCCAATTTGTGTGACTTCCCTTCAATTTTTCCCTTTTGTGATTATTCAAGATCCTCTGTTTTCTGTAGCTGGGTTGTGATTTCTGCTTTGGATGCTCTGATTTACAGCTGGTTAATCAGAAAGGTGCAGTACCAGTATCAGAGAGCTTAGTGACAAAAAAAAAGCACAGAAGAAACTTGCAGAGTTGCTGTAGCAGAGATTTGATAGGGAGCCAGACCCGCTGATGGGCCAAATCCACTTTTTTTTTAAACTCTCTCTAGTGCCAAGAGTCGCTAAATAAAATATCTTGGTAAACTATGAAACCCATAAGAGGCAGTTGAGAAGTTACTATTTCTGTGCTTCAAAAGCTAGCAATAAAAATGCTAAGATAGCCTTTGCTGCCTTTGTTGTTCATTTTAATCTTTAAGACATCATGGTTTTTGTGATGTTTCTTCTGAATATTAATATCTTTCCTCTGAATATTAAATACTAATATATTTAAATTGTTGAGGTGTTTATTCTGGTGGAAGGTGACTACCTCTTCTGTAGTTCCAGGAGGCTCATAACACTCATTACTTTAGATTTTTCTATGTTCAAAGTTTTTTAGAGTCATTAATTAAACAGGTAACAGAACCCTTGGTGGAGCTGGATTCAAAGTATAAATTAAATGCAAAGCTTAAAAGTAAAAAATTGGAATGTAGTGTTACGGTAGTGGCAAATTCTAATGGTTTCATTTTTCTTCTGTTGAACAGAGGCTTTACAGCCATGACAGATTCCCTAGTTTTGATTTAGTTTCCACAGGTAAAGTTGAAATTTTGAACAATTTAGTGTGCAGAGGATATTTCTAAATTTAGGCTGCCAGAACCACCTTCCCAAACTACCTTTTGTTATTTCTTTTATTGACATTAAGATCGAAGTGGTGCACTATTCTGAATGTTCCTGTAACTCACAGTAAAGAAACACGAATGTATATTTGAATATAATTTTATATGCAATGCAGTCACCTGTCTCATCTTGTGTTAGCATTTCCAGATATTGTAAAAAATGCAACATTATTTAAGTGCAGATTGGTGTGTCTGGTCTGCTTGTCATTTGTTCGAAGGCAACGCACAACTGAGTTACACATTTATAAACTAGTTCCAGTATTTCCATGTTCCACGTTCATATTCAATTCCACTTCAGTATTTCCATATTTTTTAACTTTATTATGAATTTAAAACCAGGAAGTTGAAGTATTGGGTTTTTTTTTATATAGTAAAAGATAATTTAAATTTGTTTCTGTAAACTGGAGAAGGCAGTTCTTGAGTAATTTTCAGGTAATTTTCATGTTTGTGACTGCTTGAAGTAAAACAAATCATAATGTATCTTAAAATTGTTAAATATACGTATTTATAGCAACAGCTGTTCATATGGGTCATTTATACTCAGTTTGGAGGGGGACAGTGATGCATAAAGTGTGTTCATACCACATTGCAGTATTACCACTTATGAAAATATTTCATTTACGAAATAGAACATACTGGGTATTTTGAAGCTCTTGATGCTTTTCCTGTGTTGGTAATCCTGATTAAAGCAACATAAGTAGGAATTGACACAGGCTGGTGTAGTCCGTTATGCCAGTAATCCATGGTTTAAGGTTCCCCAAGATATTGTACACACTGGTATGAAGGAATTTAGTAGTTTAACCATCATGTAAGTGCTCTGCAGATAGATTTTATTTTGTCCGTTTCTGCTAAGCCTCTGTTTTGTGTCCATGGGGGAAAAAGTTTTACGGAATGATTAAAAATTTCTATCTATAAGCAAAGCCTCTGTAAGTAACTGAAAGAAAACCAAACCAGATAAAGAATTCCTTAGGTATTTGCAACCATTAAATAAGTGCATATGATCTATTAAGAAATGTATTCTATTTTGTAAGAAATAAAGCTTTTATATTGATTAATAGACTAACAAAAATAATTGGCAGACCCCTCTTAAGACTGTCACAAACTGTTGCAGTACTTAAGCACAACAAAATGAGGGGAGGACTGTGTGAAAGTGTAACTTGTGTTAATATTTGTGATCCCTGTAACTTTAGAGAAGCTAGGTGTTAAAGGCACGTGGTTTAAATGTAAACCATAGCATTTACTCCTGTAATTAGCAGATGGCACTTTTAAGTTGTATAATGTATCAACATCTATGTAACTGATTACAGGTGTGGTTTGGAAGAAAAATTATCTAAGTCCTGCCATTTGTGCTCATCATCTCTTGCAGATACAAAATTCAAAAGATACTTAAAATACTGATTGCACTAAGTGATAGAGTAGGAGATAGTTGCTGAGTTTTTTGAAAATGTCAGGCTTGCGTTAGCATATGTGGCTTTTTTAAGGCAATGTTGTGACTATTTCAATCTTAAGACTTGAGTTCCTTGGACAGTTTAAAGAAAAAAAAAAACACTTAAAATCAGATGGATTGATTAAATCTCTGTTTATGGACTTAGCTTCATCACGTACTTTCAGCAAAGTTTTGTGATCCTTATAAAACAAGAAACTTCATGACTGAAATCTGAAGAGCATCTGTCACAGACAGCAAAGCCTGAGAAATATTTTGGTATAGTAGACACAAAGATTTAGAGAAGATATAGTGGGAGGTTTTGACTAAACCTCTGTAATGTATATTCACTAGCTATGGGAAAGTAGGAAGCTTCTTGATATAAATGAGTTGGAGGTAGGCATTTCAGTGTTTTATATGCCACCATCTGAAGCCATAAAAGGCAAAACTGGTTTGCGTGTTTTATGGGCATCTGCTGATTCTGTGGTTTCACATGACTTCTAGAACCTGGGCATCTCAATAGCTTCAGTGCCTGAAAAAAACATCTGTGAGTTTTCAGATGTGGTGTAGATATTGTTGTCTGTAGCTGGTTGAGCATGAGTTTTGCTGTGAATTGGCATCTAGATCAGCATCTTGATCAGTATGTACATATATGTCTAAACAGTGTGATTTAGGAATACTTCTGGTTTTCGAGGTCACGGTGAGCATGCTGGCCGTGTTTCAGTTCCTCAGCAGAGTGGGAGCAGGGTGCACGCTGCTCCTGGAGCCGTTACCCCTGGGAAGGACACCTACATGCATGGGACAGCCTGCTCTGGCTGTTGAGTGTATATGGTGGGGAAGGGAAAAGAATCAGCATCTTCCAATTCTTTTATGAGTATCTGAACTGACAGAATATTGTTACACTTCCAGATTTTTCTCGTGAAGATCCCTGAGTGGTGTTAAGATGATTTGTGTTGCTGAATTAATAACTTAAATTGCTACTTACCTCACCCTTGGTAAGAAAGTACTTACCAGTTTACTTATTTCCACAGCAATTTCGGTTGTATGAAATAGGTACCTGTATTTTGGTTTTGGGGAAGTAAAGGTAAGGTGACTGATCCGAAGCTCAGTGAAGTCATGAGGCTGTTCTTGAGTTTTTGGTGACGTAGGCAAGATGACTGTGTTGCAAAGACAGGATTTAGCTAGATTTCACGTCTCAGTTCTGCTCGTAGCTGTCTCCTTCCAATGAAATAGACAAACTCCCCTGAACGGTGCAAATTCTGCTCTGAATGGCAGACAGGCTTACTGATTTTTTTCGATTCTGTGGGGTTCCCAGAAATGAGTAGCAGCACCAGGAGTGCAAGAGCTGAGAAATGCATGCCTAGAACCCAGGAATTCAAATATCCTGTTCAACTCAGAGCCTAGTGAAGTCATAACAAAGTTACTGTGTCCACATAATATACAAGGGACTGGGAAAGCAGATCTAAAAGCCCACAGTAATTTAACTCAGCCCCATCTTCCCTGGTCAAGGACTTCATCATTTCACCACAGAGAATTTGTTCTTGGATAGGAGAACCAACCCATTGCTCAGGAGAGGATGTAAAGCAACATAAATTGCTTTGAGAACCTTTTCAGCTTCCACATGCTTAACTGGTAGAGTCCTACTATGAACAGATGCTCTAACAGATGTCATACTTCTCAGAAACAAGAAAGTTGATGATTTAAGGTTTTCTTGACTGGCAAATATCGCTGCCAGAAGATGTAGAGCGTGTAATGCAATACCGTGTTAGCTGATTGCTGTTTATACCCATCTAGATTGCACTTTCAGATAGGTCATTGCCAGCAGATAGGTGATGGGCATAATTAAAAGGAGGCTAGCAGAAATGAAATGCATGAGCACCAAACACAGAATTATTCATTTCCTGATTTCAAGAGTCTTGATGTATGTAGGGTATAACACATCTCAGAAACAGAAACAAAATTAGGCCCAGGATCTGGGCTCTAAAATTCACAGCTGCAGCTAGGCGTAGAGGTACCGCACATCTTCCAAAAACTTGTCATTCTCAGTGTGCAGCTTAGGTAGTTGTAGATCCTAATCCCAGCCTGCAGATGTGAATCTTAGTAGTGGTGAGTGTCCTTCTTCTCTTAGGCTGCACTTAGTATTATTTGTGAAGCGCAGGCAATGGGAAAGATGACTTGTTCTGTCTCGTGTAACAACAGGGCATGGCCTTACAGACACAAAGCACTGCTGGCAAGAAGGAAACATAGTTTGTGGGAGGCGGGTTTTAAATAACGGATTTTCCTGCACATGAGTCTGCAGAACTGGATTGAAGGCCAATAAGCAACTCTCCATCCTAATGAAACTTCAGAAGAGGACAAAACTCACGAGTTAGGGTTGGCACTAAGGTTGGGTTCTGACTCCTTTTGACCAAATTGGAAACTATGTCAAGCATGATCAGTCTAAAATAAGCTTGCTTTTTCCCCCCCACCCTCCACCCCTAAAATGAGAAAGTATATGTTTCAGCTTCATAAATTGAATAGATTGCAAGACTTAAAGAACCCACATTATATGGTAACTGTGTCTGTCCTGGTGACTTACTTGGAGGTCCCACACAGCGCAGACCATGGGGCTACCAGGCAGAGCTGCTGTATTTTAACTAGCGGGGAAAGCTGTTTTTTTTCATCCGCTCAACTGGTGGACATGAAGCTGGAAAATGGACTGTCATCACATGAGAGCTAACAGTGCAGTGGATTTACGTTTAATAGAGATTGGGGAGTTTGTGGGGAGTTTGCTGCGATGGAGTAGGGTCTCGGGCTGTTGTTCCACTCCGTGAACTTGCTGGTAATGACAGTGAGTTCATCTCTCCAGCAGATGTGGACAATGGATGAACAGATCTCTCCAGCTTCAGGGAGGGCTGACTGAAAGGCAGTAAAAGTGATATGTAAGACCATAATGCTTGAAGGGAAGAATTCCTGTTGAGCAGCACCTAGAGGGAACAGAGGTAGTGAATTTTATGTTGTATTTATTGAGGACAAATACACCAGCGGAGTGAAACTATCATTTTGATTTACTGAATAAAGGGCAATTTCCATTTGAGAGATTATTAACTAACTTTGTTGATGGCATTTAGGACTAATGATGTAGATGTTCTGAAGCGAACAAACAAACAAACAAACAAAACTGCTTGATTTGTTTTTGCAAACTTGAATTCCTCATAAAATGTGTAAAATGGTTGTTTTAAAATGGTTAAAGCGTGAACTGCTGTTTTAAGAAAAGAACTAAGTAAAAGTGGAGAACCTTTTTTGTTTGAATAAATGAATGCATATTTTGCGTTTGTCAGTGAAGAAATGCAATGAACGTTTAAAGAAATGTCACCATGTTGTATCTTTCCACCTTTAACTGATTTCCATGAGTTTAATATAGGTTTTTTTTAATTGCTGCTTTCTCAAGGCAATTCTGTTTTTTAGTACAAGTACAGATGGCATTAAAGTAAACTCAATCAATTTATTTAATTCTGCCAGTCTATTACTCCTGTTCCTAAGAGCCTGCAAATCAAAGGGTTTTTTAAAAAGAAATATTGTGGCATAAAAGAGTAAATTTCCAAATTTTCTGATTGAAAATTATTTGGAATTTTAAAAATGATACACTGATATTGTAAGGAGGCAATGTGCTTGCTATATTTAAAGAACTGCAATTCATTTGGGAGACAACTGATAGGAATTCAGCTGCAGAAGCAAGGCATTTATTACTAATAACTGGGCTAATTTCTCCATGTTATTCTTTTACAGGTATATCTATGTAGAAGATTGAGTGTTTTTAAAAGAGAAATTAGTGCATTACATTTTCCTAATGAGTTATGAATGTTGAGCTGAGGTTAGCAATCCTTGCCGCAGGTATGAAATGCAGTTTTCCATGAAAATTGGCCACTGCCCTTTCTATATAGCAGAAGAGCGTTGAAAAATTTTACAAACTTATGGGAGCCCTGTCTCATTCAAGGTCTCTTCCTCCTACAAGAGTGAAATATGGAGAAAACAGGCATGTTGAGTTTCTGGCCAAACCCAAGCCGATCCTGCATCCCTAGCAGAGAATCAGCTGAACGGCAGCTCCATCAGGTGGTCACGGGCAGCACGGTTGGGTTTGAGAACTGGGGAAAACGCAGTTCTTCCGTGAACACACGCCAAAACAGGACACTAGCAAAGGGCAGTGAGAAATAATCATGATGTGGAGGAGATGATACTAGTGTAAGTCATAAATTATATCAGCAAGTTAGAAATAAATTTTCTTGGGCTGTTTTTTACATTTTTGCTAGGGTATCCTACTTAGTTTTGATTTTATCCTTAGAGATGTCATTTTTGCCAGCAAATGGCCAGTATCTATAGGCAAATCAAGTCTGTGCTGGAAATTCAGGACACCCGTTTCATACATGGAATTTTAATTTTGAACAAGTGAAACAAAAGTGTTTCCATCATTTAACACTATTCACTAAGGTCTCTCTGTTTTCTCTGAGAAGGCCTACCTGTTTTCTCTGAGACAGTCCCTTTCTCTTGGAAACCTTAATTTTCTTTATCATGCAAAGTCATTGTAATGGATATTTCTTTTTTGCATTTGCTGAAAACTCTAAGTTCAGTAAAAAGAAAATGTTTAATCCTTCCCCTCCCTCCCCAGTCCTGGAAACCAAGCTAGCAACTTTCACAAAGTTAACGAAGGGAAGAAATTTCTAATCTTTATCAACTGCTGGAGTGTGATAATGGGCACAATTTCTGGAATAAGTGAGCTTATCGACATTTGACAGCCATTTCAAACACTGTAGGTCTTTTGTATCCCTTCTTGCCAGCTTCCAGACTCTGTGTTCGGGTGCACGGTACTTTTAAGAATATAAATTGTGAAGAATAAATATTAAAGGGAAAGGAGAATGTCAGTGTCAAGGCATTTGCTAGTGCTTCATTAAAGCCCTTCCTAGTTCTAAAACTGGAACATCTAGGAAAAAAGGCATATAGTGCATGCGTGCACCTGAGGTGTGGCTTTAGCTGGAACAATATTGTTAGTTATCTGTACCAGCAGACTTATTTACTCTTCCTGCTAGACTGGCTAAAGGAGATTGAAACAGCTGCAGGAAGCTTGGCTGAGAAGGGAAGAAAGCTGAGGAGAAAAGCTGCTTGCTCAAGCCGGGAGGGAAGGGGTTTGGCTTTTTATTTTTAGCACAGGAGGAAGACTGCTGTGTGTCATTGCCTCACTTCAACCTGAGTGAGCAAATTGTCCCTGATCAGTAAACACTTAAACAGCTATGGGCATCGTAGTGGTCTCTGTATTGAATAAGATTTAAAGATAAGGAAATAAAAATGTTTCATATCTTGCTCAAGTTAACACTGATAGTCAAGATGAGTCAAATTCTATTACAGTAAAACTTAAAGGGAAAACATTATTTAGAATTTAGGCTTCTGTTCTCATAGATAGAACATACTTAATATTTGGAAGATGGAAGATGCTTAATATTTGATTTCTACCTTTAAAAATAAATAATTTGAGATTCTGAATTTGACAGGAGGGGAGAGAGGTTTATGTACACTAATGCATATTTCTCTCTGTAGGCATGATGTCGTGATTCTCTTCTGTTGTTCTTTGTTACTCTTGATCAACCTTTTGATTAACACGGTTCTGTTCAAAGAGCATTGGTATTATCTGTCATTTGACTGATGACGGAAGGGAAAAAATGGTGCCACAGACTATGATTTGAAAAGGCGTCTCAGTTAATTTTGACAATGAAGTTGATACTGGCTATAAACCTCTCAATTTTTCTTCTTTTTTTTTTTTCTCTTTTCTATTTGGTGGTATGACCATCTAAACACATTCCACTGTTTGCGATTTTAAAATGAAAATGTTAAGTTGTTCTTTACATTTTATTGTCTCTTGAGATGTTCTGCCAATGCACGCGAGCATTTGTCTTTGCAGATGTGGTATAGATGCAACTTCAATGAGTTAAGGATATAGCCATTAAAGATGTCACAGATGTAGAGACCTGCGCTCACCATGGTTTGCTGTATGAGGTCTGGCAACAATTTATTTTTGTTCATCTGACTGTTGCTGAAGTGTAAGCCTTGATCTCAGCTTTTGTCATGTCATGTGAAGAAGCAGGGCTTGTACGTGTGCAAGGAGCCTCAGGATCTCTGCGTTCTGCACCGCTACACAGTGCAGACAGAAGATGCTGCAGCACAGAAGAAACCACAGACCTGAGTACATAAGCTCCTTGTGTAACAATTCAGGAGATTTAGGTGCATTTAACCAGGGACTGCAGCAATCAACAGGCAGGACAGGGCAGCTGAACTTGTGCAGGAGAAAATGGTTTTGACGCTGCATGTGTTTTAATCTTGCCTCTGATCACAGGTTGGGTGTCCAGCTCCTTCCTGGTGTGAGTGCTTCCTTTCATGAACAGCAGAGGCATCACTTTGTTATAGAAAATGTCAGGAAGTGTATGGGAGGTGGTGTCTAAAAATAACAGTGATAATTGCTTTCTGCTGGTGGGAGGTTTTATTTTGGAACACAGTGAAAGGAGGAAAGAATGGAAAGGCAGCAGCCAAGGGAAACTGCAGCAGGCTTTAGCCTCCATTTGGTGTTACCTCTCGGCTATTGCAGATATTTTCTGTGCTGTCTGCTTATGTGCACACTTGGTGTAAAATTTCTTAGCGCAGATAGCTGACCAGCATCTGATGAGACGTTTGTTCCATTCTTGGTTGGAATCGCCACTCTCCCTTGGCCACTGAGCCAGCGCTAGTTGGCGGGGAGGCAGCTTGCTGTCGGGTGCTGAGCAACAGCCTGTGCAAAACCCCCAAACGGTACTGGGGAATCCGGGCACGTTTATGGGAAATGCTGCGGGGGGAGAGTAGGTGGAACATTGGTAGATCAGGAGATACGTGTCCCATTTTAGTCTGCAGGATTACAGGGCAAACAGTTGAGACTAATCTGCACGACTCCAGTGCTAGGAATAGACAAGATTACAGACAGAGAGCTGTGTGTCTTGTTGATGTTTAAGGATCATTGAAACAGCAAAGCATTTCTTTTCGTATTGTTAAAGATAAGTATCTGTTACTGTTCTTCTTTTTCTTAGTTCTTAGTACTTTAAGATGTTGCAGATATGTGTATTATCAATGTCAAACTGTATTTACCAAAACTAGATGTGCTCAAGTTTGTAAGATACACTTGTTATAACACTTGCAGTCACACACATACCCACAAAGTGTTAAAATGCATAGCATAGGTAGCAAGATGCAAAATTGTAGGCTTTTTCAATTTTCTCTTTTTTTTTTTAAAAAAAGAGCTTTCTGCTACTCTAAACTGATTTTCTCAGATCCATTCTGCCTAAGTAATTAAATAATGTAGCTTCCCAATCCTAAAATCAAAAAGGAAATTAAGAGATGATCCTTTCCCATTTCTATGCTCTAAGGCTGGAACAAAATAGTATCTTCTAATCTCAAATGATGGAGATTACACAAAATTCCTGGTTGATGCGGTCCAGTGCTCCACTGTCCTTACTGTTACAAAGGTTTTCTTAATGGAGTCCTCTTTGCTGTGTTTTAAACTGATTACTTTTTCTTTACTTCTTTGATGTATGGAGCACTTCTTCGCTCCAGCTTTCTTTGCAGGGACATCTTGCAGCAACATTGGAAAACTGTTCTCGAACGTTCGGATCGCTTTTTCTATTTTTCAGTGTGCTGCACTGGGACTATGCAAGACTGGTAGGAAAGAGAGTCATAGAAAACAAAAAAAAATATGCAGCAGAAAAACATAAAGAAAATGGTGAGATAAAGATTACAATATTACTGGGGTTAGTGATTGATCATTCAGCGTGAAGGATTGGTAGTTTGGATGACATCTAGATTAATACAGATTGGAAATTGTTATCTCGAGCTTTAGTGTGTCATGGTTTCAGGTGGGATGGGGTTGATTTTCTTGCTAGCAGCTGGCGTAGTGCCGTGTTTTGGATTTGGGATGAGAATAGTGTTGGTAGCGCACTGATGTTTCTGGTTGTTGCTAAGCAGTCAAAGCCTTTTCTGCTCCTCACACCGCCCCACCAGCGAGGAGGCTGGGGGTGCACAAAAAGTTGTGAGGAGACACAGCTGGGACAGCTGACCCCAACTGACCAAAGGAATATTCCATACCATCAGTACATAAAGCTGGGGGAAGAGGGGACAAGTTTGGAGTTACTGCATTTGTCTTCCCAAGTAACTATTACGTGTGATGGAGCCCTGCTTTCCTGGAGATGGCTGAACACCTGCCTGCCCATGGGGAGCAGTGAATGAATTCCTTGTTTTGCTTCGCTTATATGTGCGGCTTTTGCTTTACCTATTAAGCTGTCTTTATCTCAATCCACAAGTTTTTTCTCACTTTTCTGATTTTCTCCCCCATCCCAACTGGGTGGAGTGAGAAAGTGGCTGTGTGCTCCTAGTTGCCATCTGAGGTTAAACCATGACAGTGAAACAGCCTAATGATTTTTGCTCGGTTTATTTTGGACAGATAGCTGTATTTGAGAGTTTGGTCCTTTTTTGGTAAAAATTTGTTCCCCATTTGGCAATTTTAATGAAGATACCAAAGAATTGCAGATTAAAGACTGAATTGGCCTCTCCATAGGTACGACTGAAGTAGATTAGCAGTGAAATTTCTAGGGCACATCTTCTGTCAGCGTCAAACTTGTATTGGGCAGAAATACAATATTGTTTCTGGATCTGTCAGTCATGCAGCTTTCAGAGGTAATGAAATGCAAGACACGCTCTTCTGAATTAGGTTCTATTCTGACACTCATCCCACTTTTGAAATTTTACTGCTGATGTAGAAGTGCCCTGTTTCTTTTCTAAGATGGAATGCCAGATTTTTCCTTCATTGTTGCTATGTTGCTTTAATAAAGGTGGTGAAGGGTCCAGAGCACAAGTCCTATGAGGAGCTGCTCAGGGAACTGTGGTTGTTTAGCCTGGAGAAAAGGAGGCTGAGGGGAGATCTTATGGCTCTCTACAACCACCTGAAAGGAGGTTGTAGTGAGGTAGGGGTTGGCCTCTTCTGCCAAGTAACACGTGACGGAACAAGAGTAAATGGCCTCAAGTTGCACCAGGGGAGGTTTGGATTGGATATTAGGAGAAATTTCTTCACCGAAAGGGTTATCAAGCATTGGAACAGGCTGCCCAGAGGAGTGGTTGAGTCACCATCCCTGGAGGTATGTAAAAGACGGGTAGGTGTGGTGCTGAGGGACATGGTTTAGTGGCGGACTTGGCAGTGTTAGGTTAGCGGTTGGACTCAATCTTAAACGTCTTTTCCAACCTAAACAATTTATGGTTTGTTGTTAGACTACTGTTAACTGTTCATGTTATTAACTCTTTTAACATAACATGTAGTATGCAGACAGCCAAAACAGAAGGACGTATCTCCAGTAGCTGCTTCATTTTGACCCCTCCAAACGTGTGCTTGTTTTATTTTTCAGTGATTTAAAAAAAATGTTTTCTTTAGCAGATGTGTAATGCAAAATCACAGGAGCTGACTTCAGTCTATGAAAGGATCAAGTCTCTTTTTATCATTAAATCTTCATGTGTTTTTCCCATCTTGTTAGTTAAAAAAGGTCACAAATCAAGAAAAGACACAGATGAAAAAGGGTACTCCACATTAAACACAATTATTTGAGACAGCATGTAGTTACTGATTACATGAGACTTAGAAAAAATAATCATATAGACATTTAAAAAATTGTTTAAATAAGTCTTATTTTAGTTTTTAATTTTGATAGCTCTGCCTCTGATCTGGAAATATTTCTTTTTCCCTCTAACAATCTCAGAAGTTACATGGGTGTGGTTTTTTGGTAAGGATGTCAATCTTCCCTGGCTTTGAAAATGTAGTATTCTGATAATGTCATTGCGGAGGTTGTGTATACAGACATGCAAGGCAACAGTGTTCTGTTTGTGAGGTGTTGACATGAGAATGTACTTTTACATCCATTCCCTTCTTATATTCAAACAAAATTACAGCTCATGCAAATGCCTAAACAAAATCAGTTTCTTATCTACAAAATCTCAGGTATCTCCTTTCCTATTCTGGATTTGGGACAGGGATATAGCAGCACCAAAAGCATTATGCCCTACTTTCTGCAGAATTAGTAAGCACAACATTAGCATCAAGAGCAGAAAGTTGCGTTTCAGGTGTGGCCTCTGCAGCTCACCTTGACTTCTGTGAGGAGGAGCCCCCCAACACAGACCTGCTTCTGGAATATATTAATCAATGCTGGCATCAGTCCCCTTTGCTGCTCTGTGTGTGCAGGAGCGTTGGACAAAGCACGGTGATTGTGCTCTGTGTGAGGCTACTCGGTGGCAAAAATTACAAAAATTGTTCGCTATGTCTGCTAAACCATTGTCTGCACTGAGCATAATATGACTCAGGCGGTGTTTTTTGACACTGGGGGAGTATGCCAGCTACACAGCAACTCATGGCACTCCCATGCTCGAAGGGAGGCTCCTGTCCCCTTCTGTTTCAAACGAAAACAAAGTCAGCCAAATGAAAATTAGGTTTTATTTTACTGTTTCAGTCCGTGCAACACACTTCCACCTTTTCATTGCGAACTCTTTCAGCTGTGTTGCTGTGATGCTGTACATCCTGTGACCCTCTAAGTAAGCTCTTTCTACCCATCTGCCCTGCCTCACATCTGGTGTCTCTGAATTTAGCCAAGAGTCTCCTAGATTGTTTTGAGATTTATTTTTTTTCAGCAAATCTTCTAGAGCTCTCTGCATATAGACAATGTCAATCTGCAGTTAACAAGGTCAGATAAGATAAAATGTTAATATTTCTCTTGGCTTGAAATTTGCAACAGGGTTCAAGTGTCCCTGAGGTGTTTTCAGGAAACAAGAATTTCCGAAGATTAGTACAGAAATTGTTTTAACTCTTTAATCTGTCTACCAGGGTAAGGTAATCTCAGCAGAAGACAAAATATCCTAGGACAAGACGTCTTAGGGAACTATTTTAGTTGGTCTGACTTACTGTGTATCAGATATAGTGACTATGCAGCGGAGAGAAATTTTTTCTTTGATACAGCATGGCTATATGTCAAAATTTCTTGTAGCAGTTTAATGGTGTAGTGTCTTTAAGCACTGGTGAACGCTTGTTGCACCTAGAAGTTGGTTAGGCTGTGAGGTAGCTGAAGGTAGCTGTTTCTGTAAACATCTGGGGATTGCCAGATGCATCTTCTGTGTCTTACTGTGGAAACAGAAATTTAAAAAATTGTGTGTACTTTTCATAGATAAAGAGACACCATATTTCTGCATAAATTTTCTAGTAGCTGTGCACTACATTCAGTCCTGGTTTTGCTCCAGTGTCACCTTCTGTGAAATACAAATATTTATTCTTTTGCTGAATCTCCTGTCCACTTCAATGTATTATAATTGCTGAAGGCAGAGGTTTTGGGGGTGGGGTGGGTACTTGTGGGGGTTGTCCTATGAAGGTGGAGCTTCAAGAACTGGTGACAAGTAGTTTTTTAAAGGCATTGGTAACCTGGCTAGCATTAGAAACTGGGAAAGAATTTTTCAAAAAAGTTGAATCCATTGAGCAGCTGTAGCTTTGATGAAATCTTGTGCATTGTTAGTGGCGACACTTTTTGTTGTAACCTCTTTCTGATATGTTGGGAATTTTGGAGAGGTTTGTGTTTTTTTGGTTGCATTTTGTAAAAAAATGCTTTGATGACTAATATATGATTTACTGTGGATCCAAGATCCTTTCTTCAGATTGAGCTGGTTCTTCCCCATCTTGTATTTGTCCAGCTGAGTGTATTCTTATCTAGAGGCAGCATGTCATTGGCTTGCATCCTGTCTATTTCAGATCAGGTCTCAAGCTTGTGGTTTGAATTCTAATCCTCTTCTACAAAATAGCCAAGTTGTCAGTGTCTGCGAACTTAAAAAGGATATTCTCCCTTTCTCTAAGTTATTAGTAAAAATGTTAATGATCGTTTTCCCAGGTCTGTCTGGTATTCAAGCTTATCCTACATTTCAGCTTGTGGGGCAGCAGGGGTGAGTGGGGAGGATTTTTTTAAGGCAGTAGGATTGTGGCGGTATTTCTGACACGGAGAAACCTTCACGTCTTATGCCTCTTACTTTGGGCTCCAGCCTCTGAAATGGGAGGCCTGCATTGAAGACCTGGAATACTGGGGAGAAGACCATAGACGTAACTCAGGGGCTTACAGGGTCAGTATCAAGTGGGTATTCGTGACCTTGATGCATTGTGCAGGCAAAAATCATGCAGAACAACTGTACCACTGGGTGTTTTGCAACACATGTCGCAGTGCCATGCAGTAGACATTATCTGTATATTTCTTTTCCAAAAATATCCTAGTCTCCCTCTTCCTTGGTTAATGAAAAAATATTTTTGTGTTCCTTTATTAGTCGAGTCCCAAATAGGCACATGTGGGGAAAAAAGAAATAAAACTTAGCTGTATCTGTTGCAGCCTGTGTTTTCCTAACTAGTTTAGGAGGATGACACATAAGGGAAAAGCCAAGAGTTATTGCATCCTTGTGTCTTTCCTATCCATTATTCCTGGTACTGTGTCACAGAATCAAATTAGATTTGTTTTGACATAGCTTGCTCTTGACAAGCCAGCACTGGCTATTACTAATCTCCCTGTTGATTTGTCTGTGTTTACAAGTAGTTGGTTTGACTGTTTCTTCCAGTACTTTTTTGGGAGTTGGAGGGGTTTCAGTAATTCCTTGGATTGCTGTTCTGTACATTTTTAAAGGTAGGTATTCTTTTTGTGCTCTTCTAGTCATCTTGGATCACAAATTTTCAAGACAGTCATTAAATGGCTATGTCATTAGTTCAGGCAATTCCTTAAATGTTCTAGAGTGATTTTCCATCATGCTCAGGTAACTCAGAAGACTTTAGTAGACTGCAGACTCTCTAGCTAGTCTAAATTGGATTCTTACTCCTCGAATGTTCTTTTTTTTCTGTTTATTTAATTAAATTTATTAAGAATGAAGTATGCTAGCTTTCTCAGGGTCACATGTTTCTAATTTCTTTTGCTACTGACTAATAAATAAAGTATTTCCTTGGTCCATATGTTAGTGTTCTCCAGGAATTAATTTCTCATTCTATTTACTGTATCCTACAGTTGTGGATTTTTTAATTTAATTTTTTTTTTAATCTTTGGCCTGTGTGATTTTACCCATATACTTCTTTTGCTATAGCTTTCATACTTATACATAATCATTTGCTCTATTTTTCACATTTTAACAGGGATTTTTTGAGTTTCAGCTGAATAAAAGGATCATGTTCTAGTCCATTTGATTTCCCTTTATAAATTGCTTGCTTGCATTGGGATAGATTGTGCTTGTATCTTTTATATTGTTTAAGAAATTAGAATATTTTTTTCTTTAATCCGTTTTTCCCATGAGATCTTGCTTATCAATTCTTTGAGTTCATAGAAGCTTATTTGCTGAAGATGATTGTCTTTATGCTTAACTCCCCCCCAAAACAAACAAACAAACAAACCAAAACCAACCCGAAACAAAGAAAAAAGATCTGAAAGGCCTCTGGAGGTCATTCAGTCTAACTTCCTGCTCTAAACAGATCTAGTTTCAAAGTTCAGTCAGGTTTCTCATATGACGTTATTTCTTTTCCTAAGAAACATGTTCCCTGTTCTGTGAGCTGCCATTTACATTTTGACCAGCTCTTCCCTTTTATTTAGAGTTAAATCTCACAAAGCAATTCTAACTTTTATTTTCAGTCTCATGTATCAAAAATTTCCAGGAAGATGCTGGATGTGTATTGTGCACTGCCATGTTCTTTTTGAAAAGGTGTCATTAAATGGTTAAAGCCAAGTCCCGCAGTCCAGAGTGTTCTATCTGTGGCCCCAGAAAAGCCTTTTCTGTGACATCTCCCCACTTGCTGGGCTGGCTACAAGTCACTGCTGGACGGTGCTCTTTTTCTTCTCTTCTGTCCAGAGATTTGGGTATTGAGCATGCAAAAGCATGAACATGCTCTTGAATGTGCTCTGTCCTTCTGTATGGATTTCCAGACATGCTAATAATCTCATCTGTTACTGTCACACTGCCTAAATTACCCAGGTGGCAGGTTTCTAGCGTGCTATAAAGCACTGCCCTCACCATACCGTAAGGTTCAACCAACTCAGCAGATCGAACGTACCCACGTACAGTGATCTGGGATTCATGTACTCCTGCTAGAAAATACAGTTCTTCATTCTTCCGTGTTCCTCGGGTTCCTGTTTACTGCCGCTTGTTTGCTACTAACACCATGTTTGCAGTGGCAGCCTTACAGAAGGGGAAGAAAAGAAAATACAGCAAAGTGCCATAGACAGCTGTATGTTGCTGTATTATTTGTTTCTAGTCAAGAAAGATTAAGTTATAATTCATGAGAGTCAAGACACCAGTGTCAGACTTTTCTCAGCAGAAACAAATTGTGGGTTATATATGGTTGTCCACCATTTTTGGCAGTAACTACTACTTACCAAGCCAGCTGTTATATTCTTTGTTTTGTCACTTCAGTTCATGCTGAGAATTTTTTGAAGGTGAAATTGCTGATGTTTTGTGTCAAGGATGAAAAATCCCCCAAACCAACCCAGAATAAGGAATTACGGTCTGGGCTTCAAACACCTCAGAGTCCTTACACCTGTACAGAAGTCATTAATGCAATTGCATGATTATACATATATTCAGCTGCACAAGTCTGACGTTTCATGGCTAATTGATCTTTTAAAGTAAGGATCCAGTTGGTTGTTAAAATACTTATTTTATATACAACTGTTTCACCCTTGAGTTGAAAATATAACCACAGAAGTAGACCGTAGGTTTTCCAGATGGAAAACGGTTTTCTGTACAACCAGTATCCTTGTATCCCAATTGACACATAATGCCTCAGAAGTTATTTTAACACAAGGTGGGAGCTGGCACCAGCACGGTTGGCAATTTAATGTCGGTGGTGGTACCTGAGTAATAGCTGTCTGATAACTTCTGCTGTAGCAGTTTGCATTCTTAGCCTGTGGACTGTTAGGATCAGACCAAAAAGCTTACAATTAAGCTGAAGAGTTTCTAGGCTCTCAGCCAGGTAGTTAAGAGGTCTGGCTCCAGTTTTTCAGCTTCATACCTTTACTCTGTCTTGTATTTGAACTGTTGAACTAAAACAGCTTGATAGTCTTACAGAAATACATAAATTAGTTTCCAAGAAACTAGAAGAAACTGTAGTTTTTCTGAGATGGACTGAAAACTTTTTCACAATTCTGATTTCAGAAAAAGGGAAAATTCCAGATTTCATTCAGCTCTGAAACCAAGCACTGTTGTTGACAATGTTAATGAGTAATGTTTATTGTATAAAACAATAAGCATGCCTGCTTCCTACAAAAAAAAAAAAAAGAATAGATTTATCTAGGCAGACAGTTCAGTTTTGAAAATTGTTTTCAGCCTTTTTGGTATGTTCTACAAATTTCCTTCAAAGGTTCTTAAGTTGTACTAATCCACAGTGCTGTCAACTTGTTATGTATTTAATAACTAATATTTTGGGGTTTTCTTCTCCAAAGTCATAGTTTTCTATGTGAAGGTGAAATGTGAAAGTCAAAATAATTTTGGATTAATGATTTTCTAAAGACCAGCTAACTGACAAGCTGTGGAGGTACTGATTGCTTTCTAATCTCTGTTCTTTCACTGTAGGTTCCATCATATTACCTTAAAAAAGTAGCCATAATTGATAATAGGCACGTGGGGTAATAATGTTTAATGTAAATTGCCTGAAGAAATTGTGGAAGACTGAATTAATCTCATGTGAGATTGAAGCAAATTGTACTGCTTTTGCTAGACAAAAAGGCAAGAAATGTAGCTCTTCAGTGTAAAAAAACCAAAACAATCCCACAAGTAGTTTCTCCTTAGAAAATTATGTATGCTTTCTGTGACCCTCTTGTCATTCAGGTATAGACCATCTTTAAAGTGGGGGCTGTTTCTGTGTGTCTGCAGCACACGCACTCTTCTGCGGGGAGCCAAACCAGCCTTTTTCAAGTGGTATTTCCAGTGTAACTGTTACAATTCTTATTTGGAAAATACTGTGTTCTAAAGTGATTTTGGAATTACGATTTAGCTGCTTGTTGCATAAAAATTAAATAGCTCTTTTTTTACAAGAGGGTCTGTGTCTGTGTAAAATACCATAAAACATTATTGTTTGTCTGTAATACGTTCAGATGCTTATCAAAGGTACAACACTCACATTTTTTCTAGCTGATACAGGAGACTGATGTGTTGGCTCACGTGAGAAGAACGTGTGTTAAGCAAATGACACAATGAGAGAGGAACCGCAGTTACAACGTGTCTGTATCTGGGAAAAACACATCTTTTGTCCTCTGAGTGCAGCAAAGCTTCCAGGACAGTGAAGCTTTTTCTGTGACCTTATTCTCCAGGTGAAGCTGAAGCTTACTGCTGGAGCCAGGCGACGGTTTCTGTTGTACAAGGGCTCAGAGGGTAAGGGGATGGTTAGGACAGCTGGCAAATGCCCAAGATGTGGGAGGTGCAGCAGGGAACTGGGTGGTCTGGTAGCATGTGAGGCTACCACATCTGCGGCATCTGGTTACTGCATGTATGATACAGAGGAAGGAAGTTTAAGCTGGAAATGACAGTCTGAATAACTTGACAGCATACGCCAGTCTTGGATTGCTTTCTGGTACGATCTGCAAGCAGTGGAAAAACACAGAGTGAGGCAAGACCTCGTTCTTTCCCACAGCCTCACTAGTTTCACAGGACAGCAGAGCTGCATGGCATCACCAAAAAAAAAAAAAAAAAAAAGTAATGCAAAAAATGCGAGTTGTTTCCTTACGGTTTAAAATGCAACACCATCTAAATTCTCTGTTTTATTCTAGTAAGCGTCTAAAAAGCTTCTTGTCTTGCTCGAGCTTTAGTTTGGTCTCTGTAAGCAGCGTTGCTATACCAGCGCAGAGCAGTGCAGGTGCAAAACCCACCCAAGTTTTATGTAACTGATTTATTAACCATGGAGATGGTTTGCAAAGGCTGAGCTGTGTGTTACCGTGGAGACCTTGTTAGCAACTTTACTTTAAGCTGGATTGGGTACATCCATGCGAGCTGCAGTTGCAGCAGTAACGGCGGGGAAGAATACCCTGAAGGAGAGATGATGGGATTTTTCATTTTTCTTACACTTAAGTGCAGTTTTGCTCAGCTTCTTAATGAACAGTGATAAAAGCGTTTAGCTTCAGTTCTCCCTCATGCTGGGGGGGGAGCATGTTTTGTAACAGTGTTTGTGTCCCCATAAATTCTGGAATTTCACATGAGCAGGTTGTTCTGCTCTCGGTGACAAGCTGCTGCCGCCGCCTCACCTCTGCATCTCTGTCTTGTAACGTGCTTTCCTGCGCATACCTGGTCTCTTGCACCTGCGCTGATGAAGAATAATGCTTATTGCACCGTATTTTAGCCCCTACACGGTTTTATGTCCCTGATTTCAAGACTGGCAGCGGTCGTACTGGCTCATATTCACAGACATTATTCCTACCTGCAGGGGCCTGCCCTACAACCTCTGAATTACAGCCTGAGATATACATAGGAAAGAAAGTGACCTATTTTGATTCTCCAGAGGATGCTCCCAGCCTTTTCACTAGGACTATTCTTTGCTTCTTAAAGAGAAAGTTGTTTTAGACTGCCTGTAGTGGTACACTGGAGGTAAGTTTGCTTGCCTTCTACGCAGGTAGGTGTTATCTGCAAACTCTTGACCACCTTTTAGAGACATTTGAAATGCACAGATGGAAACCAGTGTTTGAAAGGTGCAATCGCTGCCGGATTTATATGGTGAGGGAGGGAGACCTGCTTCAACTGTCACTGTTTTTCTGTGTTTCCAAGCAGCTTTGGGCCCATCAGTTGGTGGGATATGTGACCCAGATAGTCTCTTGGTATTATTATTTCCGTTATCTAGTCTATTAGTGGGACTCAATTGCTGGTTGTTTATGGGAGTATTCGTTTTGTATGGCTGTATAGCCTTTGGCTGGGTAGTAGTCATTCTGAGTGAGTCCCTTCTTTGTTAGTGATTGTTACTACGTCTTACACACTAGCAAAAGGCTGTCTTGCTACCTTTTCTGGCAAGGATTTGCTCCACCATCTTTTAGATGTATTTTGAATAGGAAAATATCCCAGACCCAGTATGCCAGACCATGCTTTTTTGCATAATCTTTTCCTTTCTGAAGGATCACACTTATGTTTAGATTGTAACTGCAGGGGAGTTCTTAGCTGGCAAAGGGCCTCTTCCTTAGCTGTGCAGCTGTCAGATGATTAGTGAAAACCTTTTACAAAATACAGCCTTAAACTTGGCGTTGACAAGCTAGCATTTAATATTGTGATTGACAGCCTCAAAATTAATTTTCAGCCAGGCCCTCTCTTCTCCCACACACAATGCAACAATTTGGGGAGAGTTTCAGCAAGATTGGCTAAGAGCAGTAGTGTATCTGCTCTAGCGTTGCACCTGAGAACCTGAATTGTGGTTAAATTTTATATGGTAGCTTACCTGTCCAGCTGCCAGTTTTATTTAAAGCCTAACTAATTTACATCTTTCACAAACAGTACAAAGTTCTTCCCCAGTTTAAAGATTTTGGAACCAGATATCAAGAGAATGACTTCACACAAACTCTTCAAAACCCGTTGTCTTTGCAGTTAGTCCATTCAAAATCAACAAAACTGAGTCTGCAGTGTAGTAGGAGAAATAAACTTTGAGGTCTGTAGCAGGCCAGCACAGTTGACATGTATTCTTCTTAACAATACTGTTAAAATCCTTATAAAATCTCTTCCTCCTGTCTGCCCCGTTCTTTGGTGTTATGCTCAAGTTTTATCACCAGGCAGTGGGAGGTCCCTAAGGTAGTTGGCTTCAGTTTTGGGTGGGTGGTGATGGCATAAGCAAGCTGTCGGCAGGCTTGTCATGTGCCAGGAGGGGTATGGTGTTGACAGTGCAGGTTTCTTCCTCCTCTTTGCTGAGGGAAGCATGATGTTGTTGGTATCTTCTTCCTCCCTCTTATTTTCATTGATCTGTAACTTCACTTTACATTGGGATTTGATATATGTGGTGGGTTTTCTGTATGTTGTGTAGTTGTGCTTTGTTCCTTTTACTGTCCCTAAAAAAATGCTTTTCCCAGTTCCAAGCTTTTCAATGCCATTAACTGTTGGCGAGGGAGTTGCTTATAGCCACAGGATCTCCATTGTCATCCTCTACCCCCTCTTACCATATAGTGCGCATACTCCTCTGCACTTCATACTGTGTCCCTGCTTTTGAGGCTGCTGTTGTCACACCATGCTTTTTTTTTTTGCATGTGACATCATTATGACAGGGTCATAAGTACGTAATTCTGTGCAGTCCATCCACTTGTTACTACCAGCTAGATAAAAATTAGGGTTATACCATGTGATCATGCAAAGATAATTAAAAGTAAAACAAAATAGACTGTAGACTTTTACAGCTAAACCAGCTAAAACAAATCTCTACGCAAGCCAAGACATACTCAGACAAAGCCTGACAAGTCCCAAGGCCTTTCAGAGTCAGTATGAAATCTATTACTAGCAATGGTGATGCTGTAGTCACAAGGCTACAGAGCGACAATACAAAGCATATGCAATGCATATTTCATATGATGAGTAATTTGTTGTATAACAGTCCTGAAGAATTCTTAGCAGTCAGGAGATCTTTTAAATTAGTATGAAAGCCAACTGTGAAGCAATTGAAAAACATGATGGAGGTAGGGTAATAAGAGAAGGGCTGAAAAACTGTCTCTGCCATTTTCCAGCTTGCAACCCAACTTCAAAGGCAATAGACAGAGGAGATATGCATCATCAAAGTTATGTTTTTATTAAACAGGAAGCAACCCCCCCACCCCCAATTGATATAAAAAGAAGTAGATCTAAAAAGCCTTATTAATATTGGCTCAAAAGCAGGGCACCAAGACAAAAGCAGAACAAAGAATAGAAAACTGAACACAGAGCGACTAGAAATGCTTGAAGGCAGGACAGCAGAGTGTGGGGAGTACATCGTTAGCTTTCAAGCTAGCTTTAGAACAAGATTCAGAAAAAAACGGTAGTTATGCAGACAAAATCATAGCTCTTGTGACCGGTCCATGTCTGCTGGACCTTAGATATGAGAAAGTTGGGAGTCTTACTGCTAGAAAAATGTAGGTGAAGATTGCATTTACATGTTATTTTGTCATGCTGTGTCCGCTCTTATAATTGAAGCTTAATGTTAGAACTTCGTGGAATTTCTTTGTTTTTCCTCTTTAGTATGTCTGAAACTGCAAATGAGTCCAAGTGTGATCATTATGGGTGCTCTTATTTATAGAAAATGGATCCAGAACAGAAGTGTTTCCTGCCGTGTTGAAAAGTTGAATATGTGATCAGCGTTTCTGCAGTTTTAAGAAGAGTTATGTCCTGCAGTAAGAGTCTTTTGTACTGTGTGCAGATGGCACAGAGAAAGCCTTGCAGTCGTCAGCAAACCCTCAAGTGTTATATTAGCCCTACATTTTCTAATCCTAAGTAGCCCTATCTTTTTAATACACTAGAGGGATTAAAAGTATTGATGATGGGTTTATGTGTATGTCTTCATTCATGGTGACTTTCAACATCTTAATCTTCCTTATGTTTGGGGTTTTTTTTTGGTAATTTATTTTCAGCTGCAGTCTTTTCACAAGTGTCTTAGACCAAAACTAAATTACTAGGTCTCTGGTGAAAGTAATCTTAAGTGTGTCTTGTGTAACTGTAGGCTTAATTTCTCTTTATGTACTGAAATATATGGATGCTATTATAACTCTGTGGGGAAGGAGAACCAGAGGCCTTGGAAAGAAGAGATTAGAGGTGGCATAAGAATGAGCAGGAAATTCCTGTTGAGTAGCTGTGAAATCTTGTATGCTTCTTTTGCTAAGTTAATTTGGTGTAAAATAGCAAAAACACCTTTTTGAAAGGATCCCTGAACTTTAGAGTAGATAATGGTATCACAAGAACAAAAACAGTGCTTCATAGAATACTGTTTCCCATTTTTTATATGCTTGTGTACTCTTGAAATTGTGACTTTTTCAAGCAATAGATTTCATTTGTTTTCTTGATGCTGATTACAAACTCTCAGGATGTTGCTGTTTTGTTGTTTTTTTTTTTCCCTACCAATCCTTCATAACCAGGACTCCTTCAGATGTGATGAAACTTGAATCTTATTTCACCGTCTGCGACATACAGAAGTTGTTAATTGTTTTCCTCCTGCTGCATCTCTAGCCCTATGTTTGGTTTCCTCCTTTTTTTCATGGAGAAGACCAGAATGAATTCTCAGAATTCTCATATTCTAAGACCAGAATCATAGAATAATAGAATCATAGGGTTGGAAGGGACCTCTGGAGATCATCTAGTCCAGCCCCCCTGCCAGAGCAGGCTCACCCAGAGCAGGTGGCACAGGAAAGCGTCCAGGGGGGTTTGGAATGTCTCCAGAGACGGAGACTCCACCACCTCTCTGGGCAGCCTGTGCCAGTGCTCTGCCACCCTCACAGGAAAGATGTTCCTCCTCATGTTTAGATGGAACTTCCTATGCTCAAGTCTGTGCCCATTACCTCTTGTTCTGGCAATTCTCAAATGAACACAGTAATTGAAAGAGAGTGTCCTAGATCAGATAAGGTATATTTTTAAAATTACCATTTTCTGAAAGCCTTCCATGCTTTCACTAAAATAGGGCATGTCTGGTTTGGGAGGAGCTCTGTTATTATGGGACAACTTTGAGTTCAATAGTACATTAAACCTGTATTTACAGGATAACAGTGGATCAGCTAACAGATAGCGTGAGAAAGAGCTTATTGCCATGGGTAGGGGATCAAGGGAAAGTGACCCATGTGTTTTTTCTTTACTACAGATGAGAACCAGCTAACCAGACTGCTTTAAAGGAGTCACATTTTAGCCCAAGTGTAAATGGGGCAGACGTACTTATACAACACAGTTGGTACCACTTGAAAATAAAACTCACACCTCTCATATCTGAAAAATTCTAACCCAGAACCCTGAGTTTTCCTGTGTTTGTATTCTTTAGGCTAGCTGATGCCCTGTGAATTGAGTCTTAGTTTGTCTCCCCAGACAAGTTAGAGAGCTATACAAGAAGACAATTACGGAATAGTCTTCTTTTGTCCAAAAAATACATGGATTCTTTTATGGGGGGCACAGGACCTTGAGTATGGGTTTGAAGAATCTCATATAGAAAACAAATTACATTAGTGAAATGCAGAAATGTTGTTCTCCATAAGTGTTCTGCTTGTGGAGGGAAGCCTAAAGTCTCTTGACTCCTTCCTGTAAAAATGGGATGAATTCTGAAAGTCTGGCAGACGATTCGTCATGAATTTCTACAGACTGAACTCCTTTGTTCTGACTTCTCATTGCTTTTGAGACAGCAGTGTTAAGGGTTTTGCTGCTTTGACTCATGGTTTTCTTCAATAAAAACAGGAAACAGAACACAACATATTTATTTTAAAAGGGTTTCTTTTATTTATGAACACTTTCTTAAAATATTAATATGGGGACAGTGTTGGAGAACACTTACAGAAAAAGAATAACACTGAAGCTAACATTTTCTGCATGATTAGATAAATAATGTTTAGGTTTCTGAGGTGCTGGCTATAAATACGCAATTTATTTCAAGGAAAGCAGACAGTAATAACATTTAATGGTTCCTTGTCTAAGTTCAGGTAATAAAAAGCCTTGCTAGTCTTGCTGTAAGACCAAATACTGCTTCTGAAGTTAAAGACTGGTAGCTCCTAGCCTTCCTCAGGAATTCCTGTGTATTGTCTTACATTTTTCTGTCATTGTTAATTATCCAAAGTTTCAGATAAATGTGACAGAAATTGTTCAGAAAGTTTTGGAAACCACATATTAAATAAAAATCAGCTATTTAAATGATGTGAGAATATGTGTAATGGTTTTCCTAAATATCTTTAAAGGTAATTTAAACTTAAGTACCATTCTGTACAGACTATTCTGAGTGGTAGGGATAACTGTGATAGATCTCAAAATTAGGGAATGCTGGATTAGAGGTTTAAGAGAATTCAGTGGAAGTACCAGATCCCTCAATAATACTGAAATAAATTTTAAGAGTCTATCCTGCAGGTTTTATATACTCATGACATAAGTCTTTTTTCTTGAGTGTCTCAATATCAGAAAATTGGGAATAACAGAAAATGATAAATCAGAAGTGCCAAAACATGAAGAGGCCAAGGCGACCATAAACGTTCTGCGCTGAAATCAGCATCTACCAAGAAAGACTATCGAAGGCTAAAATGGGATTAATATTCTAATTGCCATGAAAAGCCAGAGAGTTTTGGAAGGCTGATTACCTTTTAAACTCTGCATTTCACATTCTGGCTTATATCAGCTGAAAATGAAGCACGTGCATTTCAGGACGGTAGTTACCGAATAAGAGAATCACATTGGCATGGGAGAACCTGACCTTTTGTGAGAGACTCTGACTAAAGAAAGAGAGAAAGGACAGAGCATATTTCTAGTGGAAAGCATAAAGGAAGAAGTGTATCTCAGTTAATAATTTTGTATCCTACCCCATTCACAGTCATTTTATATTGCAGTATTTGCTTGAGTTTTATATGTAAAAATTCTTATTTTGAACACAGAATTTTTTGTTGCTGACCTGCTGCATTCTGCGTTTTACTGAAATTAGCCAATTTTGTGCTGCATACCAGCATCCTGTGAAGCTGTATTAATAGAATCTGTCTGAAAACCATATGCTGTTTCAACCTATCTTTTTTTTTCTTTTCCTAGGAACATAAATGGCTAGAGACCTTACAAAATGTGTCTGGCAGTCAGGAAAAAGAAATTTAGACTAACTCTCAGGGGGCATATTGAAGCTGATCTATTCAAAACTATGAATTATTTGAATGCTTAACAGTAGTACTTTTTTGCTGTAAATATTAAATGTTTTAAAGTGAAAGACATGCAGGCAGTAGAATGAGAAGCGGAAGAATCCCTTTTATTTTTTTTTGAAAAATCTCAAAGGTCACAAATGGAGGAGCTGTCAGTGACTTGTATGCATTCATATTTAAAATGTAATGAAAATACTTTTCCACTGAGGTTTTGTGGTTTGGTTGGTTTTTTTAGTGTTTGGGGTGGGTTTTTTTTTGGTATGTCAACAGTGCTAATTGTTTAAGATTGTAACTGATTCACTTTAAACATTTAGAAATTTTCAACACTTCCTGCACCCAGCAACCTTTGGCTTCTTGAAATAAAAGATTTATTTCTATCCTGAAGAACTTCTTTTAAGTGCAAAATGAAGCACAGGTGGATATTGCCATGCTGGTAGAAGTGCTTTGTCTATGACAGTACAAGACTGCACTTTGAAATTCCAGTAATAAGTATGAACTTCTCAGACAGATTTCACTGTAAATTATAGAACATGAACCAGTGTATCAGAAAGATATTTCTTAATTACTCAATACATTATTGATGTGAATTGTTAATAGCTTAGTGTCTGAAAATCTCCAGAATGTACTGAACCCAGAAAATCATACTATTGTAAAAACAAACAAACAAAAACCAAGAAACAATTTTGAAAAATGAAACATAAATAATATTACTAAAAAACCGTGAATAGAATACCAGTGTACTGATGTGTCATTCCTATCCAGGAATTTGTCTTTGTGAAATCCTTTTGTGGCTCCGCTGCCCATTGATTACTGCTTTGAGTTGTTGTAGCTATCATAGAATCATAGGGTTGGAAGGGACCTCTGGAGATCATCTAGTCCAGCCCCCCTGTCAGAGCAGGGTCACCTAGAGCAGGTGGCACAGGAAAGCGTCCAGGGGGGTTTGGAATGTCTCCAGAGACGGAGACTCCACCACCTCTCTGGGCAGCCTGTGCCAGTGCTCTGCCACCCTCACAGCAAAGAAGTTCCTCCTCATGTTTAGATGGAACTACCTATGTTCAAGTTTGTGCCCGTTACCTCTTGTCCTGTCACTGGGCACCACTGAAAAGAGCCTGGCCCCATGCTCCTGACACCCACCCTTTAAGTGTTTATAAGCGTTGATAAGGTCCCCCCTCAGTCGTCTTTTTTCCAGACTGAAAAGACACAAGTCCCTCAGCCTTTCCTCCTAAGAGAGATGTTCCAGTCTCCTCATCATCTTGGTAGCCCTTTGCTGTACCCTCTCCAGCAGTTCCCTGTCCCCTTTGAACCGGGGAGCCCAGAACTGGACACAGTACTCCAGATGCGGCCTCACCAGGGCAGAGGAGAGGGGGACGTGACCTCCCTCAATTTGCTTGCCACACTCTTCTTGATGCACCCCAGGATGCTGTTGGCCTTTTTGGCCACAAGGGCACATTGCTGGCTCATGGTCATCCTGTTGTCCAGCAGGACTCCCAGGTCTCTTTCCACAGAGCTGCTCTCCAGCAGGTCAGCCCCCAACCTGTACTGGTGCATGGGGTTATTCCTCCCCAGGTGCAGGACCCTACACCTGCCCTTGTTGAATTTCATAAGGTTCCTCTCTGCCCAACTCTCCAGCCAGTCGAGCTCTGTCTGTATGGCGGCACAGCCTTCCAGTGTGTCAGCCAACCCCCGCAGCTTTGTGTCATCAGCGAACTTGCTGAGGGTGCACTCTATCCCCTCGTCCAGGTGCAGACTATGCAGAGAAAGTTCGTTGTTTGCTCTTGAGATTATTTGTTGTATAGGTGAACCTCACTGTATGTCTTTCCAAGCTGCAGTATTTCTTAAAACATCGCCTAAACTCCACCTGTTGTTTACGGTATTGTGGTGTGCTCAAAGGTACTGATCATGTGGCAATTAAAGGATTGTTGGGTAGTTGTACAGCATTTGAATCATATATCCCAAATGCTGGCAAAACACGTTAGAAACAATATCTAGTAAAACCATGAAAGCTACTGAGCGTTTGAAATGTTTTTTGGCTTCATAATACATCTAAAGGTATTCTGTTTGGTCAGCAGCGCTCTCTGGGGTCTCTGCTCCCGAAAGCAGGTCGAAGCCGTAGGAATTCTGCTCTTGCAATCACGTCTCTTGTACCTGACGGAGGCTAAAGCTGACTGCCTCTGTAAATCACATTGGTTCTCCTGCACTTGGTATTTACTGTTGTTCTTTTTTTCCTTGACAAATGCTATGTTGATAAATTCACTTCGGCAGGCTGTTCCTTGAGGAAGAGTTTTTGTATTTATCACTCCTTTATATACATGATTTATTTTTCTCAAAATCAGCGACTGGTGTCATTCCCAGTCTCCTCTCCCACTCTATCAAATTAGTCCTGGTAACATACATCAGTTGTAACTGTTTTTTTAAACTTAATGCTGGGTTCCAGTGATAGCCAGGTATCTGAAGGGAATCTGATTTTTCAGCAGTATGAAACAGTAGAAGCTAGAAATGGTTAGTAGCACCGCCGTGTGTGTCTGGGCTTCCCGTGTCCAGTTTACGTGCCCAAATACGAGAAAGACGTTGACAAACTGGACAGAGCCCAGAAGGCTCCCCAGGTGATTGCGCGGGGGGGTGAGGAGGGACGGGGGGAACCGTGCGCCTTTGTCCTGCGGGGAAGGCGACGGGTGAGCAGGGCGTGCCTCGTGAATGTCTTCTGGTACCTAAGGGGAGGTTTCAAAGACAGTAGAGCCAGACTCTTCTCACACACGCATAACAAAAGGATCAGGGAAAACAGGCAAATTACAAGGAGAGAAATTCTGATCAAGTGTTAGGAGAAGAAATTTTACAGCAAAGATGGCCAGACACTGGAGCAGGGCCCCAGAGACCAGGGGATACTTACAGACTTCTAAAACCTCATTTATTGGAGTGAAAAACCTAAGGAATGTCGTAATCAACCTCAAACAAGTAGTAACTTCAATTTAAAATTTAGTTTACTTAAAATTTATTTTTAATTGATCCATGGTGAGGATCTTTAACAAAGATAGTTGGACAACTTCTAGTAAAACTTTTCAGTACTTATAGGTGTATATTTAGGTACTAAAATGGCTTATAGGTTCTGTGATTCATAGGCCATTTTAATTTTTTCATGAGGCAATAGCCTTGGTGAGGCTTTTTAATTCAGCCTGTAGAATCCATGTTCCTCCTCTCTCTTTAAAAAAAAAGTTAACATTTTTTTTATTAAACTGGGCTAGTAACTGAAACAGAATGGATTTTTTCTCTGGCTGTTGATTTTCAGTTAGGGTTATTAAGATAGTCTTTCAAAAAACTTGTATCATAGGAATCCAGTTGAATGCTTTCTGATAAGGACAAAATTCGACCATACTCAAGGGAAGAGAGTATGTCTGAAAGATGTTTTTATATTATCTGCTTATAAGGATATTGGTCGTGTTAAAAACTTGTGGATATATTCCAGGCATGTTGGAGTTCCTATGCTGTGGAAATAAAATGGTAAAGAATTAAATTTCAGTATTGAGAGAATGTGATCATTTTGAGGAACAGCAGCACAAGCATGCAGTTGAAGAAGATGCTGTAGTCATCTTAAAATGTGAGTCTACAATTATTCTCCCAGACTCCCAGAGATGTTTTTTCTTTAATGTTGAACATATACATAGACTTTCAATCCACAGGGCTGAAAGATTATTTACGGCCTTCATATTAATGTTTAAATTTACTTACAGGCTACATTACGTTTCTGTGCCAGACCACAGACGACAAATGAGTAAAATTAAAAAAAGAGAGATCAAGTCTCATCTCCAGTTGCTTTGTACAGTGTCTTGTCATTAACCTAACTGAAGTAGCATTGATGTGAGAGAAAATTTGCAGGTTTGTTGTTTTTTTTTAACTTTATTCATTAGGTAGAAAGGAATGTTGCAGTCAGATTTGTGTCCATAACAAAATTTAGACCTCTTCCAGTATTTCTGGACGCCACTATGGATTGATTGTCTCTTGGGTTCTGCATAATGGTCTTAAATGAAACTAGCTTTTCTTTGTAATGAAGAAGAATCTAGCCATTGTGTAAAAAAAATGTAAAAAATAAACAACATTTTAGAAATTGGGTTAAGTCCAAGAAATGCATAGTCCAATACTGAAAATTTTCTAGGCAATTTAAGCCTTAAGCTCCTTCCAGTCCATCAGGATGATTTTTGGCAGTTTTGGTTGGTTAAGGAGTGATTAGGCTTACGATTGACTTTAGATGCTGAGTACTTCAGCACTCCAGAGATGCCTGTCAGATTAACTTGAAACACCTATTGAATCTAGAGGGTGTGATATGTCTGATCTGGCAATGATGTCATTTTTATCCAAAATTATAACCCAAATTTTATCCAAATTCAATGAATTCTAAATTGATATATAACAGCTGTGCTGGCTAAGGCTATATTCAACTCAAGAACCTTCCTCCATTGCCAGTCAACAGTGGGTGTGTAGAAAAGTGACATTTGCATAAAATTAGGTGAGATTCATTGATTTTTGTTATGACATTAAAAGATCTTTCAGATACTGTCTATTTGTACAAAATGCTGTGAGTGTTCTCCTCTCAGTTGTTCAGAGAGGAAGGCACTGCCATAATACCGTATTTGTCTGATGTGCCTGATGAGTCTGATGTAGCGAGACTCAGTCAGCCATACCTAAACCTTGCCAGCCTTTCTGCTGGTAACTTCGTCTCTTCTCACTATCGTATAAATGAAGCCTAGGCTTGTCTCCAGCTATCTTTACTGACCTTTCCTCTTGTGTTTTCCTCTCTGATATTCAGTATCAGAGCTGGTTAGGATCATGTGTGAAATGGCACACTGGATCTAGGTCGCTTTCACCCTACTGCAATGTATGTAAAGAAAGGATGTACATATAATGACATGGGACATGTTGCTTCTAGCAGTACTGCAGCACAGGACCTTCAGCCGAAGCTTACATGGGAACCCTTGCATTTACCAGCACTGCTTCTTGAACATTTACTGTTAATAGTAATATTTAAACTTGATTTAGAAGAATGAAGCTTTTAACAGAATTATTTTTTAACAATCTTGTATTCTTACAGCTGAAACACTTAGAATTTCATCACTTGCCAAGTTACTCTTCAACCAGGCAGCATCTCCTGCCGTGTTGATATGAATCCTTTGCAATAACGGTTAAGCAAAACAAAACAAAAACACACAGAAAGACCCACTGTCTTGTACTGGGGAGTCCAGCACTGGGCCCTAAACTCCAGATGTACGTCACCAGTGCTGAGTAGAGGGGAAGGATCACCTCCCCAGAGGCTGATGGCTTTCTTTGTTGTAAGGACACACTGCTTGGTCATGGTCAGCTTGGTGTCCACCAAGACCACCGAGTCCTTCTCTGCAAAGCTGCTCTCCAGCCGCTTAGCCACCCGGTGCCAGAAGTACTGAGCTTCTAGCCTGCTTTCTCCTGGGACTCCTACCTGGATAATCTTGGACTTGCCCGCTCCTCCTTTGGTACCTCCTTTGGAGGTTCGGGCCTGCGAAGCCACAGGGGCTTGGAAGAGAAACGGTCCATCTCTGTCTTCCCACCTCAGATGCTGTCCAGGCTGCTGGCTTCCTCTGTGGCACAGATGGTCCACCAGTGCACACCTCCTGCAGGCACTCTGATGATAAAACTTCCCTGTGGTCTTCGCCTCCTAGGAGGCTGGGACTGATACTGGTATTTCACACTAGTTTGAAGAAAGGTGAAAGATGTGTTTAAGACCCTTTACCTGAAATTTCAAGTGTTCTCCCATGTTCTTACATTTGCCTTTTGACTGCATGTTTAGCCTTGTGTTTTGTCATGAGCAACAATAGTAAATGCATCTTTGCAAAATTAATTAGGTTCTTTATGATTTTGGGACTTTCTCCATTTGTCAGTCTGTGAACTTGGTTGGATGCACTGGTTCTTCATTTTCTGTCTTCAGCTGAAATTTCACAGATTTCACAAAAAGTTGCTAAATTTTATTCATTTTCTCTGCAGCTAGAAGCGCTGTTGGTCACAATGCTGGCTACTGTGCAGGCCAAGAAGGTTTTCGAATTTAAAGGCTCCTTTCTCAGATGGGTAGCTAAGTAACAGGTTGCTGGATGTGAGAAAATATCAGTTATTCCACCACAGCAAAGCAGCCCCGTGGCTATGAGCTGAGGGGAGATCTACTATAGCTTGAAAATAAGCTCCCCCACTTATGTAGAATTAAACATCAGCAAATAGTAAATAATCTGAATTTATATTACAGCATGTTTTCCTGTGGCATCTGGCTGAAATTAGGTTCTACTCTTCTAAATCCATTTGTTAGGGTAGCCTGCAGCGATGAGGAGAAATTAGAGTTCTTTAATGCTATTTGATGAGAAGTTCATGCGTTTAATTCCAGAAACTGGAATAGCTGACCTCTCTGTAGAGGTCAAATAATACATAATGCCAAATCATAAATTATATCAAGGATGATAATTGCTATCAGCTCCCGTTTATAAATATATGTGCTCGCTAACATCACTAGAAATTTTTAAATTAGAAAAGCCTTTTCAGTAAAGGGTTTCATGAGGCATTTTATTTCCATGCACGAGAAATTAATTGGGTAATTTCACAATGGCATATAAAGACTGTTGATTCTAACGTAAGCTAAGAATTCTTGGCTTTTGCAGTTAGGTTGTAGTGTTTAATATACTCAAAATTACAGCTGTCCATTTTTGTACTCCTGTTTGGTCTGATAGTCCTTTGCTTGGATATCCACATTTCTGAATGCACAGCCAGCTTCTGAGAAAAGGCTGCGCTCCTGAGAGGCTCTTTAGCCTACTTCCCAATCAGTATTATTTTGGAAACCTGAGTTCAAGTACATTCTTTTTAAAAGATGTAAAGAAAAAATAAAAAATCTTGCCTTCTTTCACAGCTATATAAGGAAAGCAATGCTACAGGCAAACTAGGACAATAGGGAAAGACCAGCTCTTTCTTGGGAGGTTTCAGCCATGCAGACATCACATTTGTTATCTTAAAATCAACATGATGTGAATAAGGAGTAAGATGCGCATAAATTCAGTCAGTCCATCTAAGCGAAGATTGTACTGTTTGAAGTTATCTCTTCTATTTATTTGAGTACTTCAAATAGCATGATCTTCGTATTATTGAACATGTCACGTTTTTGCTGCTACAGACCACGATGGTTGAAATACCAGCCTCCAAGTGTATTAAATGCTGTGTTTCTTTTCCTCAAGCTGTCGTGGTATTTGCTTTCAGGCATAGTTTGGGTATGTTTCCCAAACATGGAGGAAAGTACATGTTAAAGAAATATTAAAATGCAATATTTTAAAGTTTCTTCTTCCATATGAGAGGCAGAGGGACTTCATAATTAAAATGTGGATGTTTTTACTTTGATTGCCTTGTAATCTGAATCATCTTTAGGGATAATTCCTGTACACTGGGGCCAAGGCACCCCTGTTCTTTTTTTCATGAAGAAGTTTCCCAGAAGATAGTATTACTTAATTATAGCATTTAAAATAGAGATGAATAATTTTTTTTCTCAAAAGCTAGTTTGCAAAGCGTTTACTAATTCAGAACAAGTTAGGCGAGTAAGGGCATAATATACAATTGTGAAAAGAATCTTTAGGCTTAGCTGATGTGAATTCAGGGTTAAAGGAACCGGCAATTGAGATCACTTATTTTCTTTTTTTCCTCTTGCCAAAGGTACATAGATAAATTTTCAGGAGGAACGCGTTTCTTCCCCTCTGCTGCCTAAAGGGGAAGTGGAAGCAGTACAGAAATCGTGTATATAGAACTGTTACTGTTCTCTGGAAAGGGTAGCTTGAAACTCATCAGCTGTAAGATGAAGTCTAGGAAATTATTGCCCTTTCAGCCAAAGTGTATAAGACACCCAGGAGAGAAGATTAAATGTACTTGATGCTTACAATGTCTTTATCTTTTCATGTCATCAGCCTGCGTTTCATCAAGTTTTATAAAATAGCAGTTTTCCAGTAGTGTCTCGAAAGTCTCACCACATGATCCCAGGCCACATTACGAGCTCTCTAAACGATCCTTGGTCCTTGTATCCTCAACCTGTAGACCTCCAGCATTAAAAAATGCCCACAATGAAAATATAGAGGAGTAAACTGGGGTGGATGCTCCCTTGATCTTCCCTAGGCACCTCCTCATTACTATTCAGCTTTGCTATTTTTACTTTTTCATTCAGATGCATTAGGAAATAAGCAATTATAGCACTGACATCCTTTCTGTCACAAAATCTAACAAGGAAAGAATTACAATAAAACTTAGCTCATCTCTAAAACTCTTCTGTAAGTTCCAGTGTGGCAGGTGCATTATTAAATCCAGTAAATTCAGTATGGTTCATAAGTTTGAGATAGCAGAAGATGCTGCTGACTTGTCAGCCTTCCCTCTCACAGCTGAAACTGGCCCTACTTTGTAGTTACTATTGGCTAAATGGGAAACTACATGGATTTCCACAAATATCTTATGCAATATATGTGCAAGAACGTGCTTTCATTAACACTTTTGGAGCTTGATTTGTGTGAATTAAAATCCCAAGATATTAACTCAAGATTAAGCATGCTGTATTTCCGTCGATATTTTTAGATACAGGAAATACGTAATCACAAAGGGTAAAGTCCAAAAAAATATTATTGTCTAGGATGCCTTCCTGTGTTTTCTTTTTAAAATCAGCCCTCGTACAATATTTCCTTTCAATATTTCTAAGTAAGTTTTTTTCCTCAACTGTTACAACCTGATATTTGTTTCAAGCAAAGCTAAAATTTTTAAGGCCTCTTCCTTAACATGCATGAGCTCCATCAAATATTCTGTTGTTACTAAGGGAGTAGTACCAGTTGATTGTTTCTTGGAATTGAATCCACAAGGGAGCTGCCACACTGCTTTTGCCCACCCTTATAAAAGCAATGGTTGTTAATGCACCTGCGTGTGTTGTTTTAGTTTCTTCATGGAAGAAGAAAAAGTAATTTTGTATTGCTTTGAAAGAAACAGGTAAATAGCTGATGCTTTAAGGTTAATATGGGGGCTGGGCTTGTCTAATTATGAGAGATCCACAGAGATGAGATTTTTCAGTGGTAGAGGGTTCTGTGTTTGCATTGCCTTGGGGTAGAGCACAACATTGCATAAAATAATCTCCAGATTGATGTTGTCTGAAGTCTGTTTGAATTTCAGGCAAAGGGTGTACTAGGCAGAGTTAAAGGCTCTGAAATTGGACTCATTTGATTTCATTCAACCGGGACATTCTATTTTTAAATATTTCCCTTCATCAAATAAGAGCTGTCTGAGTGTGATGAGCACAGTGCCTTGGATTTAGATTTCCAGTTTTCAGTTGTTCTGAGGCCTGTTTTTGTATTTAAAGTCTTCCGAGAGACATGGAAAATTAGAAACCTGAAAGGAAAGTGCATAGGGATTTAAGATACGTTCTGAAGGCAGCATGTACAGAAGTATGTATATCTTAAATTTTGATATTCAGTATTTAACAACTTGCTGGCTTTTTAAGTAAAATACTCTTTCACTATTTTATTCTTTCCATTTCCTTCTTTCCATTAGAGAAAAAGAAAAAGGCAAGAAAATAGTATGTTTTGTGCTAGGAAGTAACTTATTCTGAAGGCAGTCAATCAAAAGTATGTAAAAAAATAAAAGCATATGCTCACCTCTCTCTGTTAACCCAGAATAATTGTATTGCCTTGAGACGTGACTTAATTTACATGAGTGATGTTAAAATAAATAAAGCAATGTGCTATAAGTAGTGCTGTTTTTGCATCTGAATGGTGTTTTTTTTAAGTATTTATATACTATGTTTTTCTGACTGTGCTGATACTGCAGATGTACTGAAATGGCACACAACTTCATCGCGATGAGCTGCTTGTATCTCATTGTGTCTGAAGAAAAGTAGAATATCAGTTGGTGGTTTTAAATTTCATGCAAATATATTTGATTCTTCAATTGTAACATCTGATAAATATCCATTTATCGTGGTGGTCATCTGTCTCTAGGCTGCATGTGCTCAGGGGGAGTTGCTGGTAGGGCCTGTTTGACACACCAGTTAAATCAGTTAGTGTCCTAACGTCGTCTTATCTCTTGACAATGCAGTTTATTTTTTTTCTTTGGTTGGAAAATGCCAAAGGGATGTAATCTTGGAAAGGTACTCGTCTGCAATTCATCCTAGCTATCTGCATTTACGTTCCCTCTTCATGTTTCATTAATCCCTCCTGTTGCAAGTTTTTACAGTTATCCACATAAGAGGATTTTGTGACTCTACCACTCTTAGATCAAGCTTTAGCTTGTATGTCCTTAATTAGATGTCCTTAATTACTCCAAATACCCAGCTTTATTCTGTAACTCATGCTTCTTCCTTTTTGAGGAGAGAGAACAGGGAAAGATGCATGATCGGAAGTGACCAGGGAAGCCTAACAGTTTCCTTAAATCATAATACTGTGCATGTCTTTTTTTTTTTTTCCCGGCCTAGAAACCATTTACTGCTGGAGAACGTATACTCTATTGAAAACATTCAGGTCCTGGTTCAACTTTTTTAAAGGATTTTCTGAACTGTAGAGGAGTGTAGGAAATATAAAAGAATGACTGATTTCAGCCAAGGTGAGAGTTCCAGTTATGCTGTGTCTTGAAATTGCATCTTGATAGTTTCATTTAGTGCTCTTTAAGTTTTGCATTATGAGAGTGAATGACTAATCTTTACCTTGGTAGTGGTGAATAGGAAAAAGATTAGTCAGTCATACTAAGGTGTTGGTGAATAGCAGTTTACGATTTGAATATATCTTCCTTCAGCTGTTGCTTTTCCCAGCTGAAGAATCTTGGTCGATTTAGTGTTTTCCTTTTTTTTTTTTTTTTTCTGTGCAAAAGCCATTTCATTGCCTTTGTTGCCCTTTTGTCTATCTTTTCAAGTTCCACTGTGTCATCTGTAGGATGAGGGACCAGAACTGAGCACATCAGTCCAAATACAGTACATTTTTTATTTATTCACTGGCCTCCTGCTGCCAGTAACTAAATTCTTGTTGCAGCTAGACTTCTGTACCTTGTTAGCTCACTCGGTTTGGGGATTTGCTTATCCTGTGCTGGGAGCCTCCCTGCTGGATTTCTAACATGTCCTTTTCAGTGACAGAGAAAGGCGGAGAAGAAAGGAAAGCAGAAAAGGGGTAAACGTGCATTTCAGCTTCGTGCAGTCATGCTGAAGCATTCAGGGAGTTTAGTGTTCTCTGTCACATGTACGGTTAGAGTTTATTTGGAAAATAGTTACTGCAATAATGAGCTTATTCATCTCAAAACAAAAAGTGGTGGGGGGTGTTCCTCTGATTCTGATTTAAAATCTCGCTGAAGAAAAAATAGAAGCAGCACAGTGCCTTTTATCACATAACAACTGTTGACATCTTATTGATCTTTTTCTTTACCTGTTCTGGGAAGATGCCAGGCATTGTTGAATGTTCCTAGGGGTAAAAAAAAAAAAAAAAAAAAAAAAAGAAGAAAAATAAATACGAGAGAAGTTATAAGGGAAGATTCCACCCTTAGCAAGCTTCTAACACAAGACCTGCCACATCATGCTAAGCAGTTTTGTGGGGAGGTATGTCTTAGTGTAAAACTTACTGATTTTCTAACAAATTGGTGTTGTAACCTATCATTCTAGCTGGAAAGTGGCAATAAGAAACACCAAGAGTAAATACAAGATTAGTCTGAGTTAGCTTTCTCATGGTGGGCAATAATCTGTCATTGATTCTGAGCATCAAAGGAATTTTATTCTGGATTTGCAAGATGAGTGTTTATAGGAAAGTTTATGTACTGATACCCTTAGTATTTCTAGAGATGAATGCATTGGATCTTCTTTTCCTAAACTTTCCTTAGTAAATAGGTCATTTATAATCACAAGTACTTATGAATGAATAAATGCCTATTTGTGAATTCAGTGTACTGATCTAAACATGGAATCACAGTAATTTATGCTGTTACCATAAAAGTAGTCATATAATAATCAACACTGAACTCTGACCTCAGCCTATGGAAATCAGGCTCATTAAGTCATTTGTGATGTTCCTGCATAAAATTTTACTGCGTAAGATCTTGTTAATGCTTTGTCAAGCTTATTTTTTAAATGCCCCAATCTGCTGTGCTTTTTACAAGCATTCCTCTCGGCTGACCTCGCTGCATACACTTTTAGTGTTTTCTGTATGAAGAGATCCACAGAAAACTTTCTGATTTTCTTAGCTCTTTTCCAGAGCAGGGGACTTTCGTTCCCATTTTCCTGTTTCCTGGGCTGGAACTGCCCACGTTCCTCTCATCTCTTCACAGTACCCGATTCCTCCCACCTCACTCACTCCTTTTCTGTTAAAATTTGAAAAGCACAGTGGGATTTTTTGTTTTCTGGTGATTATTTAGGTTCATGGTGGTGTCTGCCTTGGTGTATGCTTGGGGAACCTCTGCAGGTGGTACAGGTGACGCACGTGAAAGCCTGGTTGTCCTCCCCAGAGCAGTTGCTGCTCCAGCCATTTCAATATCCCGTGTTCTCCCACCACCTCCTTCTGTCCAAATCTGCTTATGCTTTCGTTGGGCTCGTCCAACTGCCTAGATACTTACAGATAAGATCTGGGCATCAGACCTGGGGTGCCTTATATAAGCAGATACTTAGATCTGTTTGGTGCCTTAATAATTTAAAGACTTTTCAGAAGCTATTCCTGTCTAAAAACAACTTGGGTGATCTCAAATGATTTAATCTGATGCCTCATTGAGCACATTATACATGTGCTATACTCTGAAAAGAGTTTGCATCTTCAAAAGAGGGGTTTTTATTTTATTTTTCATTAATGAAGTAAAATAATTTCTGGGAGACCATATGTTCCCCACCACTATCACCAACTGAATTTCTGCTTATGTTTCATTCTCTGTTAATTGGCATAGTTATATGCATTTTATGCTTCTGTAGAGTATTATTTTTCTAGTACTTGTATGAAATTAACAGAATACTTCATGTGTTTATATATGTCTGTGTGAACGTTTATAATTTTTTTTATATATATATATATATAATGTATGTAAATTGAAAAATAAGCCTGTGTTAAGGCGAAGTGCATTTGTCATACACAGGAGTAATATGCTATGTGTTAATGGTTTTGAGATGAGGCAGCACAGTCATAAGGATGAAATACTCTAAATGGCTTATTCCCACTTTTCTCGAATTTGAAAGCAGTTAAAATTCCCGGGATTTGACAGACAGCCAGTCAACACATCCTTAGCCATGGGGCCTATTTGGTGGAACAGGTTTTGAGCCTTGTGGCAGCACCCTGATGCTCCTGTGAATTGCCTGGATCTGCAGTTACCATATGAGATGTGGGAGTTGCATTGGGAGACTGTGGTGTACAGGCAGTCCTGATGATGTTCGTCCCTGCAGCTTTTGCCATGTCCTCCTAGGATGTTAAAGTCAGGAATATAGGGTATGCTGTGAATCAGTGGGGGATCATTCATCCTTGGGGGATTAAGTTGTCTTTTGGGCCAAGCATACTGAACCAGAGGTCCAGGTCTTTTCTTTGTAAATGTCAGTTGCTTAATTTGGGGATTCAGAGTAAACAACTGGTCTGTTTTTTTCAAAACAGGCCTCACTTTTTTATCATCTGGGATAATTCAAGCATGAAGAGTGAATGGCAATTTTAATAATTTTTTTCTGTAAACAGGATAATCACTTCTAGTCACCTCACAAGTGCTGTTTGACCAATGAAATGTATTAAAAAGCAAACTTGATTTTGGATATATATTCTCAAAGGAAACAGTAATCACTGTTCTGAGTACTCTTTAGTCTTGTTCATGCAAATCTTCTCTGACGCATAAGAAGGTTTGCAGAGAAATAAACACAGATCATAATATTTTCCAATATAGTACTAGGCCATCATTTCTAGGAGTAGAAGTGCAATATTCTATTGATAATTTTTCCTTCATTCTCTAAGAAAAGTACCTAGCCAAACACTTACATTGACAAAATAAATATTTTCAATGATGTGTGAACTTGCATAATTCTGTGGCGTCGTTATGGGCCTTGAAGGTGTATAAAAATAATCCAAGTAATGTGTTACATAAAACCTTTTACATGGTGCAGCCAATGTTGTAGAGCCATCTTTTCTACCTACAGAAAGTATCCCTAAAATGTATTTACTAGCTGGCTTTCTGTAATGTAGTATCACTCCCAGCACACCACATTCTCATTAAACTTGGTATACACTTAAAAAGCAAATTTATGCAGCAGTAGGAAAAATGACAAGCAATTACAAGGAAGAAGAGACATTTTATGGTTTGGGGGTTTTTTTTTGTGGAGTTTGTGTAGTCAGTCAAAAAATTAGTATCTCATCAGAAATAGTACTTAGTGCAAATATATCTGATGAAGAGAAATCAGAAACAATATTAAATTTGAACCCAGTAAACCAAGATAAAGGAAATACATCTGCTTCTCTCTTCAGGAAAGTAAGAGAAGTTATTTTGTATGTTAAACACAATTGTAGTTGTACAAATTCTTTGATGACTATTCATCAAACCTATATACCCTGTGTTTTCATAGAACCATAGAATGGTTCGGGTTGGAAGGGACCTTAAAGATCGTCTAGTTCCAACCCCCCTGCCCTGGGCAGGGACACCTCCCACTAGACCAGGCTGCTCAAAGCCCCATCCAGCCTGGCCTTGAACACTTCCAGGGATGGGGCATCCATACAATGTAATTTTTTAGGACATTAAAAAAAATCAGAGCAGAAAACCTACTTACTATTTTCAGTACTGACCATATTTTTTCTTACCCTTAAATAGATAGTTCTGTCATTCCAGGCAGCCAGATTCTTTTCTGCAGGTTTAGGATTCAGAAGTTAGTAAAAACCGTGTTCACAGAATCCTTCCTCAGAACAAATTCTGGGTTTGAGCTATGGGATTGTAAGGGACAAAGTAACTTCTTATTCACTGTTCTGATGCAAGAGAAGATGGTGTTCTTCCTCGATAGTGTACCAGTTGTTAAGAGATACCAGTTCCACCTCCCAGGTATCTCAGGAGAACTAAGGGAAAACACAGGATGGTGGACAGAGCTGGGGCTTCCAGGATCAAGGGCAAAAGTCTACAACCATTACGTTACTCTTGCTGATCCAGCATGAACTTTGGAGACTGGAGATTTTGCCTATTTACATTTCAGTTTCTGCACATTGCTTTTTGGTATCTGAAGTTGCTCCAAAACTACAGTAAAGTCTCCTGCCTTCTTTATGTCCAGTGTCTTGATGGCCGCAGAGACTTCTCTAGTGCAGTTACAGCATAGGCCAAGGGAGGAGGCTTTTCTGGAGGCATGGCTGCGCACCCTGCGCAGCAGAGACCGCAGGGCAACAGGAGCTCCCTTTGGCTGGAACGGTGCATCTTGCTCTGTGGCTTTGCTGGCAGAGGAGGTCAGCGCGGGGGAGACTTGTCCTCAAGGTCTAGGTAATCTGTTTAGGCCAGCAAAACTTTATAGCATGCAGCTGGTCTGAAACGTGATGCCTAACATTACACCGTTGGCCGCAGGGTGGGCAGCTCAGGGAGAGTAGTCAGGCATTGTGCCGGTCTCCATGGTGGTGCCTGAGAGATGTACCAAGTGCTGCTACAGGAGCAGTGAATAAGATAAGGTGGAGGTTTTGGTCCGTGAGGGCTGCACGGTATGTTTCACAGCCACTTTACATTCAGGCAGTGAACAGTTTTTTTCCATTTCTAACCGTAATGGATTCCTAAATCCTCAGGAGAGTTTTTGTTAAGTTATATTTAAAGATTAACATGTCTTGCAGAAGTTTTGCTCTTCAGAGTCTTCCTTCTATCATCTTGTTGGTAATGTACTAGCAAAAGTGAGAAAGAGATTATAAGGATATATGGTTAACTGGCTGATTTGTGTAGTATCATCACTTTCAGATGGCTGTAATCACTGTATGACAGTTTTCTCCCTTCAATCACTCCGCGAATTTCAGTGTTTCTAGGTGTCAGACACCCAAGAGAAGCAGGTACGTTACACTCTTCCGTGCGAAGAAGCATTCTTGTGTATTCTTCTTACTGTCACTTTGACGCATGGAGCAGTGTTGGGATAGTCAGCATATTTCTTCTTAGAGTTGTGTACTGGTGATGATTACTAAGCTTTGAGGAATCTGAATTTTTCTTACACTTTTACTTGCTATGTGGATGTTGCACGTGCATGGTACTATTGAATATGAAAATTTTAACAGCTAGTTTAACATTATCAGTGCTGTGGCTTTGGTACCTCACAGTGGTGCAATCTGGAATACTGATGTCTTGGCAACTGTAGCAATTAGCAAATCTCCATGTTCAGATTTTATGAACATGAACATAGTAGCCTGTGCCAGCAACCAGAACTGGAGCTCAATGGAAAAAGAGTTAATTTTCTTTTATTACTGCATATTAATGAAGTGATTTTTATTCAGTTTAGCTATAGCTGCTTTAAAAGTTGACCAATGTAAATGTCAGTTAGGCTTTGAGCTAACATGGTTTACTTTTGCTTTGGCTCAAATGTTAAATATTTTGTAGTGGACCCGTGACTGCAGGGAAGTTGTTTGAGAAAAGATAACAGTGAAAGATCTGAAGAGCAAATAGGTGTGTGAAATGTCAGATACCAAGATCATGAAAACTGTGTTTAATTTTGTTCACATGTTTAATCAAAACAAGGTGGAGGATTAAAAATAGTGTGATACAAGTGAATACTGTAATGGACAGTTGCAATATCTGCAAATAATATATTTCAAAAGATTTGACAAGGCAATATGAGTCAACAGAAAATATAATTTAATTTGATTTTCATTGAATGTTGCTTCTTTGATCAAAATATTTCATAGCTCATGGATTAAAGACAGCTATGTCTTCATTTTTCATCATGAAAAGAAATGATTTCTCCCCTGACTTCTAAGATCACAAGAATTAATTTTCACCTCCTATTTTGGTAGAAGGCACAAAATGAAAAGTTGGAGCATAGTGCCTGGTTTTAGTAAAGAATTTGAATAAGCCAATCTGCTTTTTTTTCCTCTTTGTTTTTCAAAGTTTTCATTTTATTGAGAGAAGGAAGTAGATGTATAAAGGAGTTAAACTGGGTAGCAAGCTGGAAAGAAGTGAAACCTAAAATCCTTTTTGTTTTTTTGTTTGTTGTTTTTTCTTACTTAGAAAAGATCTTGTGTGTTTGAAAGCCAGAGTGCTTTGTTCTAGCCATCAGCTGGTCTTATAAAGATATTACTGCTTGCTGCTTTTTGTAAGTAAACACATTAATCTGAGAGTGACATGCACTTGGGTGTCTAGCTAAGCTGAGGGGTTTTTTTTAAGTTAAAGTCTAATGTTTAGCTTTCTGTAAACTTTCCTGGTTTATTATGAATACAACAAATAATTGTAGCCTGCCTTAAATAAGTATTCTTCAGAAGATTAATTCCCGCAGCTTGGATTTATTTATTTGTACGTTCATTGATTCTCCTATCTAAACTCTGCCCTTAGAGAGAAGGATTAAAGGTAACTCTGCTGCTGTTAGTACCAATGGAAAGAACTGTATTATTGGTGGTTTTTTCCAATTAGGATTCACCCCTTACTACAACACAGTGAGGAAAAAAATGCAGATTCTTATGCTCTGCAGTCCTCTCTTCCACTCCATCAGTAAAAGCTGTCAGCATGAATGAACATGTTGTGTATCTCCACCGACATCTTGGCTTATGGATTCCCCTTGTTATTGCCTCTTTTATATCATCCTGATGTTTTCTTTATTCTCTTTCTCTTTCTTTAGGTAACACTGCTAACATTTCAGATTGTACTTATTGGTTGTGAGGATCCTAGTTTTATCTGTGGAGTGAGACTCTGATGTCAGCGAATAGAAACACATTGATTTAATTAACAAGGGAACTAAGTCCTTATTTCATTATCTGTAATGTGGGTGTACTTTTTTACAGAAATCATACTACAGTCGCAATACTCAGAAGTTTCAATCTTTTAGCTGTCAGGACTCTATTCTGCCTATTAACTCCATTTACCCTAATAATTTTAGGAAGCCTATAAACTGCAATTAGATAGTCTGAACATAACTGTGCTTTGTCCTTGCTAAGCTTCTGAAAGACCTGAATATTGGCTGCCTCACAAAAGAACGAACATTCTTACTGCTTACCTCAATCACTTTTATTCTTTAAAAAAATATATATTAAAAAAAAATTAAAAGAAAAGAACAAAAAACCTAAAACTCTGTCTTACATTCACTGCTTATTGGGTACTACCATGCCAACCTAGATCTGCAGGCTGTCCTTTTTCAGTCTCAGACTATTGCATACATTAATGTCGTATTGTTACATGTCCCTGAAGTAGTGAGTCTATCTTTTTTTTTCAACCACGTCTATCCCAAAGATGCAAAGTTAATTATTTTCCTATTTCATAGTGAAGCTGCTCTACTTAAAGGTCTAAGTGAAAAATCCCACAGCTAATGCTTCTTGGCACCCAGTTTTCAATTGCTTTTTTATATTTGTTTTTAATACAAACAGAAAATGGTTTTCTTGTTTTGGAAGTAGCACCGTAGCATTTTTCTTTTACGGCACATTAAATTATCCTGGTTCTGGGATTTATATTTTTGTATGTCAGAGGTGTTAGAAATTTCGAATTCTTTATATACCTGTGCATAAGGCAGTGCACACAATGCAAGCTTATGAATAAACTGAGCAATTTTTATGCTTCGTTTGCTTCATTACCTTTCTGCTGTGACTGTTTGTATATATGGGTGCAACATATTTGTATTTTTCATAATAGTCGACGTAATGTCTGCTTGGAAATGAATGCATGTTTGTGCAGCATGTCATTGTTTCTGCTAGTCACTGAGACACCATACTGCTGTTTATTTTTGTTCAGTGGAAAAAATGGTCACTACAAATTATGATAGTCCTTTGTGGGGAAAAAGTAGTATTTTTATAATGACTTAAAAACAGCTAATTAAGTTAGAGCTGCATCATCTGTGTGCTGTGTAACCAATGAGTGGTTACTCCAAATATGGGTCTCAGTGCATCTTGGAACTCAGTGCCAGAAGCTGAATGATGTCTGAGAATAGCTGTGGGTGCTTAAATGGGTGAGATTGTATTGGTTAACATGTAAGGAAGAGCTTACTTGATGGAGAATTTGTGAAGAATATTATGTCAAGGGATAATTATGTTTATGTTACTCCTGGTTTATTAACAGTTACGCATACCAGAGAGCCTTCACAGTTTTCTGAGAGCTAGGAACACGCAAGGCCAGAGAATTCATAGTGTATAATTTAGGTAACCTTGCAAATGGGTAATGAAGTGGGTATAGAGACATGAGAGCTTCAGAAAGTCAGAGTGATTTTGACAGAAATTCTATATCCCTTTATTAATTTGCTGATTAACTTGCTTGTACTGCATGGAAACTTGGGGCACCAAGCCAGACGCTAACAAAGCAGAAGCAGCCTGGGGGATTGATAGAAAACATTAAAAGTTTGGTGATGGGGACTTCTGCAGTCTCACACTTTGCTGTCGTCTTCCATTATAGCATGGTGATTTTGAGATGGGTAGTCCTATGAAAGCTGAAGCCTGAAATTCTGAAACTTGATCAGAAAGTTTTATCTTTCAGTACCAAAGAGAACGTGTCTCAACTGCTAAGACAGGTCACTGCTGCTTTGCTGTTACTTCATGTAGCTTTTTGTCACCCCATATCCATCTTTTGTAACAGGTTTTATAGGCTCTCTTCCTGCGTGAACTTCAACTCAACTCATGCACTGTAGTATTTCACCTGCCTTTCATATAATGTATGTATTTACTTTGGATTTTTTTTTTTTTGTCAATAACTATCATTGCTTTCTTCTTGAAATTTGGGTTCTGGGACAAAGTTTAAATCACTCCTTGAGAGATTAGGCAGCTGTGAGTAGCATTTGAATGGGAGCAAGATCTAAGACCCCAAGTAGTGCTATGAGTGAACATGGCTTAGTGGTCAGGGGTGGTGCATCATGTTCATAGTCACCATGGGGACATTTAGCGTTATGTAGACTAATATGTCATTTACTTACACCTTGCTCTTGAAAATACGTAATTTCCACAACTACTTAAAAGAGGTGGTATCTAAAACATAATTTCCACAATATATAGTCAGATGAATTGAATTTGGAGTGTTTTTTTCAATAAATGTTCTAGTGCATGCATTGCGAGGAAATGTTAACGAAAGACATATTCGGATTTTGAAACATCTCTACACTTGAAACTTGACTATAAGTGTTTTATTTATCCTGCTGTAGAGAGAACCTATTAGACAAGAAGAATTAGCCAACAAGATTAGCCAGCAATGTTCTGCTCTGAAATGGTGTTGAAGAATAATAGTAACAAGTAGCACATATTTTGTGGGGAGGGTTGCACACAAGACCAATGTTACTCTTGTTCCAGAGTGTGCAGTCGAAATGGATGAGAGCTAAAGATAAGGAGAAAAACAGTGCCACATAAAGATAAAGCACCTTTCTTGAGTTAACACCGCAGTTATGTCAACAGCAGAGCTAGAAATCAGAAACCACTGGGCACAGATCTATTTCCTGTGATCTCTTTCAAAGTTGTCTGTAGATTACACATTATTTGAATAGGTAACAGCTACATTCAAAAGAACTGTGCCTTTTCTTCTCTGTCACAAACAGAAAAAGAGATTAAAAACATGTTAAGAATTAGTCCTTCTGCTGCAGTACCTGTGATTTGATAGGAGCATGTACAATGACTTAATGGCGCGGTTTTGTAATATCATCATGTTGTTTTTACACTTCTTGATCTGGAAGAGGGGGAAACTTTGACTTAAAAATTATTAAGGATGTAAAATCAAGAGCCACAAAACTGCCTGCTGTAATCATGAGGAGAGGAATCATCAGTGGACACCTCTTTTTTTTTATCATGGTTCTATCAATGCGAAAACGCCGCTGTCGTAACTGTTAGTCTAAAAATGTAATTCAGCCCTTCTGTGTTACTAAGCTAGTGAAAAGAACAAACAAAATACATTGATCACCAGGTTAACCAGATATATTGTAAATATTTTATAGCAAGTGTAAAATATGCATATTTACATTTAACAATACTTGTATAATAATGCATATAAAAGAAGAGTTGGGAAAACGTAAACACTTAACAGTGTTTGTGATGTTTTGCAGATCTGCTTTTGTCTTAACTGTTCTGATGTTATGAATAGTAGAAGTAAAGATGATCCTTTTTTGTACTTTCAGGTTTTGTTTTTTTTATCTCCTGACAAGTACTGTCAAGAAGGTAGCTGGCTTGTGTCACAATCATGCTGCACAGAAATAAATGATTAAATCAGACACAGATATTAAATAGCAGAATTTTGTACATAGTACTAATGTCTTATCAATAATTAACTACTAGTAATTTAAATATAAAAAAATATAGTCTCTAAAAGATAAATTAAATTTAAATGTTATTTAATGTTAATTTTTCTTTCTCACCAAATTCTCATTTTTAATACATTGTTTCTAGCCCAAAAGAAACATCTTAACTTCTACCAGGAAGATGCCTAATGTGTCAGATCTTACACTGTTAACTTAAAATAAATATAATTGTTTTGAGTAAAACTAATAACCTCTGTTAAGCGTTTTAAAAAACTAAATACAATTCCATAGTGTTTTAAATAATTTTCATTTAAAACTTTAAAGTAATTTGCAGAACTTGCTTTTTTTTAGGCATTTCAGAATTGCTTTATTTTTCAAACACAGATGATATTTTTGTTGGAGTTTGCAGCACTTTCTTGTATTAGACATATAAACTCTTTGCCTTTTTATGAGGCCTGTTTTATGAGTCTGAACCCCAAGTATCTGCATTTACAGCTTATATATGATTTGCTAAAAGGGCAAATCTTGGCTTTAAAATTCTAGGCCTCAGTATTAAAGTATGAATTACAGCTATAAAGCTTAGCTATATAATTTTCTTTTCACTAATAGCCCAGAAAACAAAATGATTATTTGTTCAGTGCTGTTTGTTTATGTTGTATACAGCAATAGCTGTATACAATGTCTGTTGTACGTAACATCTTTTCTTCTCACCAGTCATGTTCTGTTGAATGGTAGGGCTGCATTTTTATTTGAAATAAAGTAAACCAAGATGACCTCCATAGGATAGCAGCAGAAATAGGCACTTGGTCTGTCTTCCTCGTGCTTCTCTGTGCATCCCACCAGCAGCACTGGAAAAATTCCACACTTTACATCTAAGACCACTTCAACATAATAGGCACAAAACCATTTCATTCCTGCTGCCACAAGTGCAGCAATTATCAGAAAGGGATTGGGAATTATAAGGACAGGATGTGAGGACTCTTCAAAGTGGTTAGTAATGTGGGTGGCAATCAAAGAAATGATTTAGTACTTGAAGGATTGCATAATTAACCTGAGCAGAAGTTGTGCTGCTTGCCTATAATATATTTTAAAAAGAGGGGGGAAAATAAAAGGGAGAGGAAAAAGTATTCATGTCTTGTAGATTCCAGAAGACAGTGTGAAAGGAGGGTTCAGCCAACAGCGAAAACTGCTTTATTTCTCTTCTCTCCATAAGGTTTCAGTCAGATTTTCCTCATATTCTCTTAGTCACCAGAGAAGTAATTATTAATATGCATAACTTTAAAATAAATATTCTGTAGCTTTTTTATCAATGTACTAACTCAATTGAAAATGCTTTGTAGGGAAGCCAAAACCAGAGAAAAGCTTCAAAGGCTAAGTCTCAACAATTCGTTTCAAGGACTGAATCATTTTGACCTTACCTTTGGTTGGAAATTTGGGGTAGCTGTGCTGAATTTTGGCTGGCGTTTGCTGCCCTGCATGGCCGAGGCAGGGGGTTGCTCCCCGACCCCGCAAACCACTGTGTTTTGCAGACCTGTTTGGAAATGGTTTTCTACTCTCTGCATCAATGCAGTCTACTGCTGCAGCTTCCTGCTGTAGTGCAACTGTTCATCTACTGAGGGAAACAGACCTCTTGAGTTTCACTTTCAGCTTTTAATTAATACTTCTGGTAAGTCATGCCTCTCTCTTGCATTAAAAATAGCAAAACTACACCCAACGGAAACCTGTGTCACAGAAGCAGAGGCATCTGAACTGAATACACAGGAGAGGGACTGGACCACAAGCAGTAACAGTACGGTGTTGTGGTACTGGGTACAACACTGCATACCACATGAGATGGTCAAATTCCCTTTGAAGAGTTCAGTCGCGCTGGGAGTGCAGGTGTATTACAGGCATAACAGGCCCAGCTTCTTTGCAGATTGCGCAAAAGCAAAAAAAAATACTTTCTTTTTTCTTATGTTATAAGCTACCTGATGTTAACCAGAAATAGAATTGGAACAGTAGGTAATAATGCCAAAAACATGAGCTAATGGTCTTATAAGGACAAAAATTTAGTAGTCGTTGCTTGAAAAAACGTCCATGGTTTTGTGTTTTGGCACACTCTGAAATAATTACCTCCTTCAAAAGTGCTGGAAATATCTGAGCTACAGATTTCCTGATTTTTTTCTGTTGCGGTGATTAAGAGTACAAATACTAGATTTAAAAACAGAAGACTTCCTAAGTCTTACAGATATCTTAAAGATGTTAGTTAGATGTTATAAAGATATCTTAAAGACGTTGTTAGCATTTTTAAGGCTCAGCAAATAGAGTGTGTCTCTCATTGCAGACATTAACTGTAAACTCTGCTCCTTCACCTTTGCTCCCCGTGCATCATTAATTGGTGGCATTTATTAAATTTTTTTGACTGGAAGGCAGTTAAAAAGCTTTTTTTCAAGCTCTGAAATAAGTGATTTCTGATTAAATTCATCTTTAACTATAAAGTAAGTGAACATCTATGTAAAAGTATAACATTATATTATTTATGTTGTATTTTTTTAAACAGCTCTCTTGGCAATGTCACATGCTGGTGTGAATACTGTAATTATTGCTAAATCATTAAATTATATTATTAATTTTAAAAAAGCCTTAGCTACAGTTTGCTTTTATTCACTGTTTAAAATATATATAGACTGTAGTAATGACTTGAAGGGATCAGGTTTATGTATCTGCCTAAGGGAACAAAAGTTTTGACTAGATTATATTGTTGTTAGCTTTCTTCAGATAATTAGCATATTGAATCAAAAATATGGTTCAGGCCAAAGCCATGGAGAGCTGAGACTCAGTAAACTTTTATAGCATTTGGACATGTATAATGTATGCAGAATCAAGGATGAGATAAAACTCCTTATTTTTATATTTCCCTTGTGCTCATGTAGCCTTTTATTTAAAGGAATCTGAAAAAAAATGTTATCAATAAATTTTAAGACAGAATATTCTGTGACTTTTAATTAAATTCCTTAAATATGTTGTGATGCAGTGTGAGCAGAAGTCATTTTACTTGGAGCAACTAATAATTAAAAGGCAACCAAGTATTCATTTCAAACCTACCTGGTTCATAGCAATTACTCTCTCTAGTAGCAGGGTTTGGCTGATTCATTACTATTATTTATTAGTGGTGCAAGCTCACCAAGGACTATCTCCTGTTATGTATTCTGCGCAGTACATCCAGATGGAAAAAGTCAAATTGAGTCCCAGGAAGCCCTCAGTACGGTCAATATTACAACATCTTTTTTGTTCCATCGTTCTTGGAACGATGTCTACAGCACACTTAATTCCAGATGTCGCCAGCAGCTCATTGGGAGAACAAGATGGAGAAGGCAGCTTACCCACTTTAAGACCTCTCAGCTGAAGGAGTTATGCAGCATTTTAATAATAATCATCATTATTAATAACATTATTTTTATTCAGGCAGATAGTTCAACCTATTGTGTAAACAGAAGCTTTTTCTTTCAATGAAGCCACATCAACAGAAAGAGCACTGCAGGTATAGCTGAAGGAAAAAAGCCTTCTGCTGCCTGTTTTCACTGTAAAAAACAGATGATGCTGTTACTTCATCTAAAATTCGCTTTGAACTTTGGATTTGTTCAAACTTTTAATTAGAATCAGACTTAATGGATTGTGCAATTTTGGGTCATGTTTTGAAGCCAAAAGGTCTGGTTTGAAATGTGTCTACTAAGCTAAATCCTCCAGCTCTGTTCAGCTCTGTTGAAACTGTGTTGTAATAAGTGTCCAACAGGCTTGGAATTAGTACTTCCAGATTAATGCAAATTCATTGCACATTTCATTTGGGCTTAAATGTGGCTTTCGAGCTGTAACAGAAATGGTGCTGAAATATTAAAATAATGGAGGCCGTCTAAACTCAGAGTAGTATTTCACTAATAAAACCCTTTCAATCAAAAAATCCACCAGCCCAACATGTGGTCTCCCAAAAGATATACTGGCTTTTCTTGGGGAACTTCTCTTTGGTTTTAGAACAAAAGGATGTTCAACAATTATTTCTGGAGTCTCTTTTAGACTGTCAGAGGAAAAGAAAGGATGGCGGTTAATATTGTGCCTAGTGAGGTGGTTTATTTAAGATCAGAGAAGTATACCTAGTGCTTAAGACTGGTGTTAACACAAAAGAATTGCAATAGAGTTGTTTACCAGCTTCTCAGAAAATTCTTTTGGGTGTGCTAAATATTTTAAATTCTTTTTCGGAGTAATAATGTTATGAGTTGTTTCCTTTTTCACAATAGGTGTGATTAAAGTATTTGAAGAGTGTACCTAGGAAACTATTTATGTGATTAGTGGAGCATTTTATTCTAATCCTACAGGGGCACTTTCCGTCTCCATGGTAAGCATTACTAGCTTGGGGATGCACATAGTTTAAGGAACTTCTACGTGCTGTTCACATTAATAGTTAAGAGCTTAGGCAAATATTTATCATACATTTAAATTACTGCGATGTATGATTAGGCAAATCACTATATTTGTAGTCATTATGAACCAATGTTTATAGCAAATGTTGTTATATAGGGACGAAAATCTCCAGCAATTTACAGTACTGCATTTTCAGCTGGTTTACAACACTTTTATTTAGAAAACACTAGAAATAATGAGAATGCACAGACTAACCATTCCTTGTTTTTTGTCAACAGGCAGCCATTTTCAATTTTGTTACCTGTTTTGTGAGAGAAAAGCAGTAGTAAGCTGCAGATTCTAAAATGCTGATTTTGAAAGATACATTTGATTCAGAAGACAGAACAAAGGCTCATAGCTCTGGTATTTTCTGGCCTTTTTATATTAGGCAAAAGAGGTCCACTGAGAGAGAGTATTACTGAAACGTGTACACAAGGGTTCCACGTTCTCTTTAAGTTTTTTACAGGGAAGCCTTTTTACTTGCATGTACGTGTGCATTTAAGCATTGAATGCTGATTAGCAATTTGTCTGATTTGTGCCAATGAATTAAAAAGTTAGGTATGCAGAAATAGTTATCGAGTGCATATGTACCGTGTCAAGCTTCATCCTTTTCAATGTTTTGTCTTTTCTTATCTTAGTGGCATATAAATAGAGGTCTGCAATCTTCGTGTTTCCAAAAAATGTAGTTTATAATTCTGCAAATTTAGGAGAAAAACCCAAATAATAAAGTAGCTGTATAGTTGTACACTCTCCTATGTTACAGTCTTTCATTATCTATTTTCAGAGGTAGGATAAAAAATAGATTACAGTGTGCCCAGAAAGAAAATTAAAATTGTTCTATTACTTTCATGAGCTTAAATAGTCACACAGGCTATATCTACACTGTCAAACCTAAACTCAAAGAGTTTAAAGAAAAAAAAAGGCGTAACTGACATCAGTATAACAATAAAGGGAAAATTGGGAAAATTGCTGACTTCCCGTCAAGTTTCAGTTTTCTTTGTGAGTCATATGAAATTAAACTTTCTTTATATTTTGTTATGTAGTCCTTGTTCGTTTCTCCAGTACTTAAACCCCCTTTTTTCTAGTTGTACGTCTTCTTGATGTTCAGAACAAGCTGTGCCAGATTCACTTGCTGCTCTTGGAATCTGTTCTTGAACAGCTCTCAGTTAAAACTGCTGCCCATAGAGTTACGCATCCTGCGTGTTATTTCAAGTATGTGGATTGATTTGCTGTGCTTACACAGTTTTGGTGACTGCGTCATTATGGGCAAGAGAGGGGCGCAAAGGAAAAGCATGGCTGATAACTCAGAGTGGAAGTTCTTTTTTAGTGTTTAGTCTGGGTTGCAGCTTGGCTTTCAGCCTGGGTAATAGTTACGTGTGAAATCACTGCACTCCCTTACCAGAGTTAATACAAGTGTCATCTCTCTGTGTCTGTATATGTGACATAAAAACAGATTTAATCCCCTTTACATTTGTGAAATTAATTACTTTCCTATATTGCCAAATAGGAGATAATGTGAATATTTCACTGCAAGTGTGAAATTCTGTTACCATTCATAAGGAATACTGACTTATTTCAGTTAATAGTTTAGAACAGAAATTTTTTTGCTACAAATATTCTTTGAACTTGCTTTTCTAGAAAGGGATTTTTGTTTGGTTGTTTGGTTGGGTTTTTTTTTGCTTTATTTTCTCAGGGTTTCTGTTTGTTTATCATAATTTTATAAGGGTTCTTTTGTGTGTGACAGGAACTATAATTATACTATTCTTCATGCTATGAATACCTGCCACATACTTGCCTTCGTGTGTCTTGATCTTCCAAGCAGCTTCCCTAGCAAACTTCATCCAAAAGGGTAGACAGAGAAATTACAATAGCTACGTTAAGTTCTTAAAGGGGAACACATAGAACAGCTTACTGCCTTTTCTATTTATTTTTATTATTATTATTCCTTCATGGAAAAGAAGCCTTTTTCCTTTAAGATTTTGTATATGGGCTTCCCAGTTTCCTCTCCCTGAAATGCTAAGTCAGGATGATGATACCGAGCTTTCATGGACTTGTTGCATTCCCAAGAGTCCAGCATATTCTTAAATTTCCATTTATACATTTACATCCGATCTAACTTGGTATTCAGTCTACTTCTAAATGTCAGAGTACAGTTTAGTAAAGCCTGTAGTTGAAAATAATGTATTTCTGAATTCATTTATGTATAGAGACCAAGGTTGGATCAACAGCTATACAATGTACTCCAAAGGGTAATACTAGTTTGCTGAAGCTACTGGCATATTCTTTAGCAAAAACTTTCTGGTGGCAAGAACTGCATGTGGGTGTTTTTCTTTTATTTATCGAGTTGGGATGTGTGTAAGTTTTCTTAGGATGGTGTTGGTCTTTTAGATACCTTAACGCTGGCAGGCCTCACACTAACCTTGCCCTTAGCTGGTGCTGCAGGGTGGGTGACAGCTCTCTGATGTGCTGCCGTAAGAGTCCTGTCCTGCAAGCTGAATTTGAATCCACCTGGAAGCGTGTATTAACTCAAATATCGTATTCATCCATAGTGTTGTGCGACAATGTCTTAGCATAAACAGACACCTTCAGATACAAAGACGCTGCTGGATTCACTGTAAAACTTTTATTATAACTTATTAGTGGTGGCAAAAGGACTGCGGGACGTAGCTAGTGATTTCAGTCTTTGTTTCCTTGTGTAAGGTTATTACTCTTTGTTCTACAGAGATTTATCATGTATTTGATGCAAAACAGAAAACAAACTCCAAGCCTGAGAGGGCTTGTATAGCTGTGGTTTTACAAAATAGCTACAGCTTAAGTATTATGCAAGTCCATGAAGCATTTTTCTATAAAAGCTTCTGTGTTTTTTCTCAAGCAGAAAGAGGAGTAGGTGGTATATCCGTATAATGAAAGTGGGAAACTGCATGATATTACGTATGCTAAAAGCTTATACGGGTTCAAGCAGAAATAGGCATGTTCATGGCAGATAAATATGTCAAGATCTACTTAATGCAAAATCTATTAAGAAGTCCTTGAGTTAGAAATTGCTTGAGACTGGGATAAGATTCTGCAGAAATATTTTTGTGTGACTTTTCTATTCTTGTGTTTTTGCCTGGGCACCTGCTTTTTGTAATTTTTCACAATATTGTGCTAAGTAGACCACTTCTAGTACAGCTCTTCTTTTGGTTTCTATTTGCAATTTTTTGGCTTATGCAACTTTATAAACATGTTTCTAGTTTAAATTTGGTTCCACTTCTCCTCAGCCTGGAAGCTATATTCACTGGGGATGGCAGGGGAGGCAGTGTAGAGAAGTTGGCTGTGGCAAATGCAAAAGATATGAGCATGGATGACTGAAGCTGTAATGTAAGCACCTGACAACAGGGTGAATTCTGCTGTTATGCAGCTTAAAATGTAGAGGGAAATACTGACTCTCTCACTGTTAATAAGGACCTCCCTTTCATTTGTTGTTAGCTCTCTGGTGGTTCAGGACTTACAGGCAAAGACCTGTCAGGGAAAAAACTTGTGTCCTTAGTTATAGCGAATGCTCACTTCTGCCAACAAAGAACTAGCAACTCTACGGGAAATAAAGAGCTAAGATGACAGGAAGGTAAATAGTTTGGCAGCCTGTCTTAAAGATTCCTGTAGTAATTATAGCAAGTGAAAATTTTCTTGTAGGATTACAGATTCAATCATAAGGTACTAGAACTACTGACATAGCATATTTGCCAGTTCCTTACTTAAAGGTAAGAGTAGCCTCTGTGTGATGGAGCTGTTGCTGTTTTATGATAAATAGATGGTTCTTCTTCTGGCTTGTCACGCCATTAATTTTTGGATGTATAGTGCAAAATTTATCCAGTTTTCTGGAATTGCTTCAAAAATAATGAAATTAAGACATTTTGATTGTGCTTATCTGTAATTAAACAATACCACCTATTTTTGTTCCTTTCCCAGCAATTTTTTTAGTTCAAAGTAAGAGAGGAAAAACTTCTGCTAGTCTCATGACTTGATTTTAGTTGATTTAAAATCAAAATCAATATCTGTATGTAATTATTCATTTTGTAGAAAACTTCCAGCAAACTGCTAAATTGAATCTCATAGCTGTATGCTGCCATGGTGTAGTACTGAACGGTAATATATGGATTATAACTATTCCATCTCAGAAGTAATATCACAGCTAAGTACCATTTCCATTTTGCATATGCAGCTTTTTTGAGAGGTACTAGCCTGTACAGAAGAAGAAAGTAATTTTAAAAAAAGCAATCTTACTCGTAAATCCACATGAAAGTTTGAAGAACATTTGAATCAGTGAAAATATTAGGAAAACAGATGAACGTCTTAGGAAAAATTATAATTTTGAAGTTCTGCGAACTTAAAAGTATATGAATCTGTAAAACTATATTACTTTTCCTTCTGAAAAGCAATTTGCTTCTTTATTCAAGAGTTGAAAAAAAGGCACAACAATTGTCTGTGGTGGATTGAGTGCAGCTAGTGCTTTATATATTCATTGAACATCAGTACCTTACTGCCTTCTTTCCCACTGCTGCCTTTAAACAGGAGAAAAAAGAAACCTGGTGAAACATTTGTGGTAAGGAGATAATAAAAATGCCAATAGATTACATGCGCATTGGTTGACGTGTATTGTGTAATCACACAAAGAGAAGCACTGCAAAAAGTGTTTGTGACTAATTGTAGTTAACTTTTTTTCAGAGAAGTTTAGAGATACAATGAAGAAGTAAAAGAAACTTACTTTCTGTGTCATGTGCTTTAGTCTTATTTTTGCCAAGTTAGATTCTTATAGTGAGATCCTGGCATTCAGTAAGAAATAGGAGTTTTGAGTATTGGTCTAAAAGAGTTAGGATATTCACCCACAGAAGTTCCTTTGCAGAGGAGGTAAAAACCAGGCAAAAGTTATATGTACAATTTAAACAATGGAAATACTAGGCCAGCATAGGCTGCTTTTGATAATCACAAGACATTTTCTTGGATGAGATTCTCAGTTACTTTAAACAGGGACTACAGTTTGACCTCAGTGGAAAAGCAATACTTTATGCTACCTTTATATTTTTAATCAATTTAATATGAGTTGGATAGCATTGAGAGGTGGGGTTAATTTTAGGATATCTCTGGATTGCACTTCAAGGTGTTCCTTTGTTTTTCTGATTTTTTTTTTTTTTTTTTATTGGAGGTGGGTAGTATTTATGTCCATTTGACCTCCTTACTTTGGTAGTACCAATTAATTCTCCGTACACTGGTGGTTGCAGCACAGAATTTCTGAGTCTAAAATCACATCAGTAAGATTTTTTTCAGTAGTACGTAACTTAATCTTACCTGTGCTTACCGCAAGGAGCTTTACATTTTCTCTAACAGCTTTACAGTTTCTCTAACGCTCCCAGAGACAACAGGGAGGAAAGCTGTCTCCAAATAATAATCTTTAGTCTCGTTTTACTTAGGGTTCTATCTTACAAATGTCACACAAATTGTATTCATGTTTAATCTTAGTGAAGCGGGGATAAAAACCTCATGTAATGTTACAATAGATCATACATCACCACATAAATTTAAAAGTTATGTGTACAACTTTCTGCATGCAGTCTTTCTCACAAATGCGCCGACAACTTTAGCCATTAACTCAAATGTTTTGTCAGCTCCTTGTGAGATGTGCTTTTTACATGGCTGCCTTTTCTTTCCTATCTTCCGTTACAGTATTCTTTTGCTCTCAGGAATCATGTTTACAACATTCATCCGCTGATTCATTTTGGCTTCTTCAACTTCTATGCTGTATTGCTCAATCCAGAGCGCAACCACTATTTTATTTTTCACTCCCATTTTAAAATCTAGTGATCTGGCCTCATTGCCTGCTCTTAGAAACTACTACCTGGCAAACTGTCAGTATCAAGCAATCCTTGGTTACTTCATTTTTGCTTTTTTTCTTCCCAATGGCTGTTTGTCCTCTCCTGCACAGGTACTTTATTTAATTTGTGTCCTCTCTGGGGTGTGGAGTTTTCCCTTCCACTTGTCCTCTTTGGTGAACTTCTAGCATTTCTTTGTTGTTGTTTTCACTGTACTTCTTTTGTGGATACTACTCATAGCATTTATTTAGCAGAAAATTAAGATTAAAATTATCTACCAAACTTAAGCACAAATTTCAGATTTAATCACAGATCTGTCCTTTTCCTTTTGGCTTCTTTTTATTCTCATGCTCTAGTTTTCTGTGTCTAATCCAAACCTGAAAGCTTTTGAAGCAGAGAGAAATGTGTTCTTTTGCTTGTCTGTAAAACATCACAAGCATCTATGGCATTCTGTAAAGATTTGGATTTTGCTGGTATGACGGAAGTACCCCTGATTACTTCCTACCATCTTTTCAATCATATATTTCTAAACTCTTTTAATATTCAGGTTATTAGTTTGGATATCTTGAGAAAACCTTTTGAAATAGAGATTTAAAAAAAAAAGTTTAAAAAATAAAAGTATTGAAAGTTAGTGCATTGACAGGCAAGAACTTGACAGCAGTAGTATGCATTTGCTTTAGCAAAGATCTGTGATCATCCTACAGTCATACAACACTGAATTTTCTCCTTGAAGCGGTTCTTGTAGTTAGGTACTCAGCAAGGACACAGCTTACAAGAGGCGTTAGTCAGCCCCTCTGAGTTAAGGGATTTTGGGGCAGTGGTGCATTTGAGCGCTTGTCAGTTTCCTAATTAGAATGTTCATAATTAACATTTTTTTTCCCAAATCTATTCGAAGTGTTGAGTGTCTATATAAAAATTCAAAAGAACAAGAAAAAGCAAAATAATTTTGAATTATAACTCTTAATTCTACTTTTGTTGATTTCTTTTTTTTTTTTTAATTTGGTAAATTGCTGTTAGCTAGTGTTGGTTTTTAAACATACCGGTGCTGTTTTGAGTTTAGGTTGTGATGAGATTTAATTCACATCAACTAATTGCTGGTTCTAAGTGATGATTATAAATTCTTATGTACGTGTTTTACAGGTGGTGTTGTTGATCTTCTGTCTAGTTTGAGCATTACTGGAAAGAAAGGCTTGAGTGTCTACATAAAAATTTAAAAGGACAAGAAAATGAAAAATAATTTGCAATCAGTAAACTGGAGGTGAAGGATAAATGTAAAATCTACATTAAGTTTGCTTTATGCAAGCAGTTGATTTTTCTGTTCATTGTGTGGTAAAGATACCCAGTTGTCAAAATAAAAAACGGAACAAAACAAAACAAAAGCATCCAAAAGCTCCACGCGTATTTCTAATGATAAAGTGAAACTATAAGCAGAGATTTGACGTGTTGGATGATTTAGATTTCAGAATAAAATATTTTGGCTCTGTACATATGTTAACAGACTTTGGTTAATATTTTGGAGTCAGCTAGAGAAATGTAACTCCGTCCTTGCTGGACACCTAATACAGGTGCTGGACACCTGTTCATGTGTCCATGAACAACCCAGAAAGGGGGTAGGAATGAGCTGATGTCCTGATTCATTCAGGAGTGTCACACCAGATCCTACAGAGCTTGAAGCCTCAGGCGGGGGAGAAGTGGGCATCTCTGCAGAGCTCAAATCTGTTTAATGGCTCAGGAGCTCCTCAGGCTATAAAAGAATGTCTCCCCCATGCTTGTACGTGTTAATCAAGTCCTGTTTTATTCTAGAACTGAAAAACGGACAGATTCTGCACAACCAGAGCAGCTTTTTTGTTTCTAAATATTCTCTTACTTCCACAGGAAGTGTGTTGTGAAATGGAGGCTATTTTTTTCAACCCACTTTTATTTTTTATTTCTTTTTTTAACTACATCGGTTTCACTGTGTTAGTCACTGGTTCTATGTTACTGTTTCATCTTACTTGAATTTTTTCCTTCTGCGACAAAAAAAGCAAAATAAAATAACAGTAAACAGAATCACAACTGGTGGGGGGAATGAATCTGCACAGATAGACTACGTTGTTCTGTCAGAGCTATTTTGTGCTGGTTTTACGTTTTACAAATTCGTAGGTGACAAAATAATTCCGATGTGTACTACACATTTGCCCAGAGGGCAAGAGTTAAACTCCGTCGTCATTTAAATTCAAGGACAGTTCATAACAGACTCTCCTGTTACTCTTGAGAAAATGTTTGCGCTGTCAGAAGGACTGTTTGAATGGACACAAATTTTCTTATCACCAGGGTCTGCCATTTTAGGACATACGTGCGCTGCATAATTACAGCTATATCCTCACAGCACCAGTGGAATAGCATCTTTAATGTGACTCTCTCAAAATAATAAACATCAGGTTTTGTTTCTCTAGAATTACATTGCATGGACTACATTTATTTTGTTCACTATGGAACAGGGATGATCTTTGTTGCATACAAGGCCTAAAGCAAAGAAGCCATCATTTGTGACTGGTTCTGCAGAAAAAAAATACATTAAGTTATTAGAATTTTGTGTATATCTTAAAGTAACATTAAAATGGATTTTCGTTATTTTATTTTCTTCTGTGGAAGTTGTGAGTGAATTTTATTAAGGTAAGGAGGATTTAATATATTATTTGGATAATCTCCATGAGATTTATCCATAACTGATGGTGCAATAACCACATCAGTAGTCCGTGGCTTTTTCCTCACATGTGCAATGGTGGTTTCTAAGTTCCTGTATGATTATAGGTACCCTTTGAGGGGGGCTGTCGTGGTAGAAAAGAGAGGAAAAGAAAAATTAGGTTTTGTTGGAATAAAACAGCTGGAAAAGAAACCTATTTTTGTTCTTGGCTTTTTAATATAGCTTTTATTGAGCAATGTAAAGCAACCAAATGTTATCACTTAGCATTATCTAATACTGTAATATAGACCAATGCTGTCACATGCACAAGCTATCCAGTGCTCCTGTGTGGAGCATCCTTAAGGATATGTCTTTCCTTTCTCTCCTGTCTGCAGCTATCTGAAACTTTTTTTTGTTTCTTTGCTTGCCAAGAAATTTCTTTGGTCTATGTTGCATCAATACATTCTGTAGCTGTTACAGTTTATTAGAAGATTACGTGTTGGATTCCAGGAGAGCATTCAATAATATATTTAGCTATATACAGGCAGACCCTAATATTTGCACAAATCCGTACTAAACTTGCAGAGGGATGCTTGGATTTCAGGCTTAGTGCCTGGAACATAACTGTCTTTTCTTTGTTCCTTTGGATTGAGTGTTTCATTTTGAGAAGTTCTCTCTGCCCGTGTTTGCATATGTAAAGTAAGGTGATAATGTGAGTTCTTTCTCCTGTAAACTGTCCTTCTTGCTATGAATTTTGCATTGTCTTAGTACAGATGTGGTTTATCTGCCTTTGCTCTGAAATTTCCAAGAGTAGTAATATGCTGTACGTTGGAGGAGATGTTTGGGATCTGACAGTTACCAGAGTTCAACTATACCTTTTGACTTCTAGGCTAGTATTTTAAAACCCGATTATTTGGCGGAATTCACGTCTGTCTTTTAAGGGTTTAATATTATTTATCCTATATTGGAATATCCTTTATTTTAGCATTTTTCCAATTTTAGCATTGGAAAATGCTAAAAGAGAAAGTGAAATGCAACATAGTGTTGGGCTTTGAACAGTGAGTAAATGAGTAGTTGCTTTGGTCTTTGAGAGAAAAGGTATTGTAAATTTTTTTCAAAAATGTTTGAAAGCTGTCTTTTTGAATCTTGGTTATCTGCGTGTTTGCTGTTTTTAGGAGAAGGCAGGCGCTGAACTGAATTGTTGCATATGAATTTTTATGAATTTTGTATTACACGACTCTTAGCTACAGTATGAGCTGTGGAAGCTAAAGTGCTCTTTCATTCTATAGTGGTTTTACTTTCATTATTTACTGTTTACCACTGGGCACATAAGTGAGTTACTGGTTTGACCGAATAAAGAGTCACTGCCTTCAGTAATGACTTTCACTTTCTTTGCAGTTCATATATGGCTTATATTTCTCAACAACAGGCTTACTTTGAAATCAATAGTATTAGGAAGGAATTATTGAAAGCAGGAAGTACAAGTCTCAAAAGAATAAGAAGGATTGATTCAGTGGCACAAGTGGAGGCATCTCGTTTCATTTCAGATATACTTGGGTGCCCCCTCCAGTTCTCCCTCCAGAACGTCACAGATCTCACATAAGGACCCCAAGCAACGGCATAAGCTTTTTATTCATACACCAAGCTTAGCTAATAACATTTCAGCTACTGATTACTTTATGTGTATCCTGTGAAGGATCCTGTAAAGGATAAAGATCAGTTTTTAAGTGTGTACTTACGTCCCGTGGTGTGTGTTGTAGTTACCTGTAGATTATAACTACAGTTGTTGAGCTAGGCACCGAGTGAAATGCAGCTTTCAGGAAGGACTTTTAATTGTCATATGACAAATTTTCACTACCTAGTAAAGGCACCATCAGTTGCTTGTCCTAGAAAAAATTGAGTAGAAGAAGAAGCCTGGAAGACTAGAAGAGATCTAACGCTATAGAAACTACAAACAGAAATATGGGAGGTAGAGGAAATCTTGGAATAAAGTGCATGAGTTAATAAATTCTTGTAACTTTGGAAACCAAGATACTTCTCCTCTTTTCTTGCAGCAAATGCTATTTCAGGATTGCTTCGGAGGATCTCAGATCTTAAGGAAAATATTCATAAAGGGAGATAATGCAGTTGCATTATCACAAGAGGGCAGTTGCTTCTCAGTACCTTATTTATGCTAAAAAACTCTCAGGAAAGAGTGCACCAAAGTTATGATTGTAGGTATATAATATCATCTGTACAGAGATGCATATTTAAATCTAGACTGTGTGAAAGGTCAGAGCTAAAAGGTACTCTGCACAAGATTTGGATTCAGAAGCTGTGATGTAGAAGCTAAAGTTAAATAATTCAGTCTCCTCCTGCACTGGAAGGCAAAGCGTAATATTGAAGGATTACAGTTCACTTACAATGATATTACCAACTAAACCCTAGAGGGAAAGAAACAGAATTTCATTCCAGAGTGTTTCAAGTTATAATTTTTTTTGTATTGAGGTGATGAGCTAGCAAACTAGCCATCCCTATTACTATTATTATCATTATTAGTAGTAGGTTGGTTGGTTGTTTGGTTGGTTGGTTGGTTGGTTGGTTTCTATTATGTTGGCAAGAAAAAAGAAATAATGGTTTAAAAAGAATTGATGCTTCAGTCCTGAGAATGACAGAACTGATAGTGGAGAGTGCTTCTGTTTTTCCATGCTTTCACTGGGGCAAGTTTTTCTCACTGTTTTCACTCTGACTGTTGTGCAGGTGGTTGACCAGATTGACACCCTGACGTCGGACCTGCAGCTGGAGGATGAGATGACAGACAGTTCCAAAACGGACACGCTCAACAGCAGCTCCAGCAGCACAACAGCTTCCAGCTTGGAGAAAGTCAAGGTGAGGGGCAGTGCACCCCTCATCAAGCCGCCCGCACACCCCTCCGCTATCCTCACCGTGCTGCGGAAGCCGAATCCGCCCCCGCCTCCACCGCGACTGACGCCCGTCAAGTGTGACGAGCCTCCGAGGCTGCCTCCGTCAGCCAACCCTGTCAAGACTAATGGTACCCTGCTGCGAAACGGGGGCTTGCCAGTCGGGCTCAACCGCATCCCCAACGGAGATATATGCTGTACACCGAACAGTAACTTGGAGAAAGTTGCGATGCAGCCTCTGATGCACAGAGCTGAGAAAGAGCGGTGTCCTCAGCCGGGAGCAAGGGAACGGGTACGATTTAGCGAAAAAGTGCAGTACCACGGCTATTGCCCCGACTGTGATGTTCGGTATAACATTAAAAACAGGGAGGTGCACTTGCACAGTGAGCCTGCCCGCGTTGTGGGAAAGCTGCCGCACCAGTGCCCTCCTCTGCCGCCTCCACCACCTCCACTGCCTCCGTTTCCTCTGGAAAATGGAGGGTTAGGGATAAGTCCCAGTAATAGCTTTCCTCCTCCAAGACCTGCAACTGTGCCTCCACAAACTGCACCAAAACCCCAGAAGACCATCCTGAGGAAATCAACCACAACAACAGTGTGATGTATGCCACTTGAAACAACTCTTTGTTTTTTTTTCCTATATATAAACATAAATAGGTAATGAGCACTTTCTACTTGAGCAATAAAAAGACCCAATGTATTACTCCCAGTGTCCAGTGAAGTGGCATAAAAATCACATGGTAAGTACAAAGAGGAATGCTTGTTGATCTTACTTGTACTCACCCAAAAATGTCATTATGGCAAAGGAAGCTGTAAAAATACTCAAGCTTTACCTTATAGGTTGTAAGCATCTATTGCAGTTTTATATCTGTAGTGTGGTTTAAAAGACAGTGAAAAGAAAGTTCAGTTTGAAAATACTGAGTGGCGATTTGTGATAGATTTTGTTCTGTCTGACGTAGGATCACAGAATCACAACATAAGGCAATAGCTGTTGCTCCTGGGTTATGGGAAAGCTCCCGTTTCTAGCAAGTACCTTTTAAAATGTCATTTAACGAAGCAAATTGGAGTACCAGAAAACAGCATTTGACTGAATTCTAGTAAATGCATTTTTCTCCGCCTGACTGCTTGAGCAAAGACATTGTGTGTGGAGCAGTGCAATAGGAGGTAATCATCAGACTTTCAGGCAGCTTGATCTTTGGTGGGGAGGTAAAGAAATAGTTGAAAGGTATGTTGACATGGCTTTGGGAAACTGAATTATCTTGCATTTTGTTTCTCAGTTGTACAATGTGCCACAGCCAAGGCGAAGTATAGAATGTTTAGGTGAGCAGGAGTAGTCCCATTCAGTTCCCCCCTATTTCCACTGCTCAATCTGCAAAATGGTAGTAATATTTTATCTCACGTGTGATGGTGGTAGATTAAAGGAACAAAGCGCGGTCCTGTGTTTTTCACAAAGCTTTTTGTCTGGTGCTAATCTCTTTTTGAAGCCAAAGAAAATTTTGCCTAAGGCCTGCAGGGACATCCACTTAATTCATGTAAAGAGCTTTGAAGTTGAAAAGCTCTGTGCAATTATGGAGCATTAACATGCAAAACAAGATATTTTACATGTTATCACATACTGATGCTGAACCCAATTAATATTCTTACTAGTTGAAAAAAAGTCCTCCGTGTTTTTAATTATTTTATGAAAAGAAGATTCTTTTATTCTCACAAAGAGAATTGTTGGGACCTAGAGTTAAAAAACATCTGATCAGTGAAGAAAATCTGATAATAAATCTGTTATTTAGAAAAGTTGTGCCAAATTAATCTCAAAAGGCCCGACAGCAGGTGCTATATAAAAGCAGTATGCTTTTTTCAGCTGAAATGTGAAACATACTCTATGGTAAAGCGGACAAAACTAGACAAAACAAATTTTTAATTTAAATTTCCATTTACATGCAGTAATAAGTATTAAACTGAAAACTAATCTTCAAGCAGTTTCCCTGTATACACATTATAGTACACTTATAATATTTAAACCAAAATAATAAGAATAATCATAACAGAAATTCTAACCGATAACTACCCTTTGAAAACCTTTGCAGTAAACAAGGATCATATTTTGTGCAACTACACATTTAGGGTCTAAAGCTTCATGTTGTATTCATTGCATAAAAGTTGCAAAGTAAAGAAGTTGCCTTAAATGCATAATCATGCTTTCCCCAGATGCTCCTCACGTGCTTTTTCACATTGCACTTTACATTTTGTATTTTTGACTATACTTAATCTCACGAGAGCTGTTGCCAGGTGAAGTCCTAGTGCTTGCAGCAGGAGGCAGTAACTCGTTCTGTGTTGTGCGAGATTTTTGCTCCCCAAATGAAGCTTCTGTCAGGTGGATTCTGCTCACACCCTGGGACTCCACAGCACCTCCCTTGCTCACGCGTTGAAAATTACCTTTAAAATCACAGGAGCAATGTGTGGATATGTCCACACTGTGTATCTAGAGTTTTTCTTTTAAAAAGAAAACTTTTGCTGTCTTGTTGACTTTATCACTACTGTGGAGGTCATGTACCAACTGTTATAAGCTAGTTTAATATTTATTCCCTTCTTAAAAAGCTACTGTGTACAAGAAATGATAGAATAATGCAAATCAAACATGGCATAAAACATTTCTGTTTCATCTTAAATTTAAGAAAGTAACACTGAATAATTTTAGAGGGGAGGGTCTGCTGCACATGTCTTACCTCACTTGGCTCAATTTTTCTGGTATAAACTCATCTCTGGTAGCAGAGCACAATATTGCTCCTCTGGATTCTGTCCCCGGGCTGGTCAGAGTCTCATGAATATGTCAGCACCTCCAAATAAGATGCTGCGCTCTACGGATGTGCACTGATATATGTGTAAATTTCAGTTTTATTGCAGTGTTACGTTTACAGTTCTCAGCTCTGGAAAGTTTAAGGGGCATCTGACTTTCAACATTTCATGTTCAGTTTTGATACCCAACTTCTTCTATCTTACACATTTGTCCTCTCTTTCAGAGTCACTTTCTTGTCTCTTTCCCCACGCCTCCTGAGTACCCTTTCACAAACTACTGCCCTTCCTTGTACATTTTCAAGGGGGAAAAGTGCTGAAAAGATGCAGCTTTTCAAATGAAATGCTGCTTTTGTCCAGAAATGCAGTTTCCAAATGTGAAGGAAATACATTGTTTTTCTGCAGTTTGCTAACCCAGGCTTTCTTTAATGCACGAAAGTTTTCCAGGGTCTCTGTTAAAGCATGCAGTGAACAATGAATCAGTTCTTCCATTTTAATGAGCACGTCTCTGGCCTGTGTCCTATTGCAAGGTACTTTTATCAGTATAACTTTCACAAAATTAACATGAATAAAATTCATGAATAACTGAATAAATAGAAACAGAATTACAGAAATAACAATAAAATTCAGGTTAAACCAGGTAAACTTGAAAAGTATGGGAAACAACTAATTTCAAGCTTTGCAGAACTGTCTGGAAACTTCTAATAAAAATGGCGTAAGAAAGAATGCAATACTATATTCAGCCAGCAGTGTTTTTTACATTTAAATTAGGTATACAGTCTCTGTGAAGCATTTTTTAAAACCAATAGCAGCCTATTTCACACCTTACTGAGGAAAACACAAGAGATTAACCAGAAGCGGGCAGGAATCGTCTGCCTTTGAAACATAAATGTGATCTTTGAGATTATATTTAATGTTTTGCAAAGATGTTAATACCTGAAAAATTGAAAGGCCAGTAACAGTACTCAGAGCTTTATTTCAACATTTGCCGTCATTTCAGACTGCTGCTTAGTTTTGATTCCCCAAAGGTATATTAAAGTGTGAATTGTCCAGATCTAGACTTCTCAAATGCAAATGGAAGGAGAAGATGGTTTCTGTCAAATTAATGAAGAGGACGAGCTTAGGAAAATGGAAATAAACAATGAAAATTATTTAGTTTGTAATAATGACATTGATTAATAAAAGCTAGCATATGGGTCCTTTATAAGAAAGGAACACTAGGAGAATGAAATCCAATAACAAACCTTTTTAAGGACATAAAGAATCTTCAAAAAGATTGTGGATCTTTTTAACACCTAATGAAAGTCGCTGTTCTTCCTTCTCTATTGTCTTCTGGAGTTGTTACAGCTTTTATCATACCTTTTATCCCATCATCCATTGTACATAGAAACAAGAAAAGATTGCAAATCTTCATCTTCCTCTGTTATTATTAAATCAATATTTTATTTAAAATGTTATGTAAAGTAAGGGAAGTAGATTACAGCTCTTGTTAACTTCCTTCAGGTAACTTGATTATTGGTTTTGAAGCAGACAGAGTTCAGTGTGAATTCTTTAATTAGCTTAGGGAGTTGTGTTCCTGATCTTAAATGATTTGAGGTCCAGGTACCTCGTGTTGGTCAAAAAGCACTTTTGTTAGCTGAGACTGGAGCTGCTGGGATAAACGGACGTGACCAGGTATCCTGCTGCAGGAGAGCGGCCCATGCTCTTGTCAACCTGTACAAATCTGCTTCTGTTTTCTGTTTTTTTTTCACATTTGTTCATGTATGGCAAAGTCCCCATGTTACTTCATAGTTGGAGGATTTTGTTAAGGAATTGCACCATGCGCTGTATCTGTTAGATGGGCTGCATTATTTCATTGGTGTAAGCAGGTGGGACCATGGTATTTAGGTCGCCCAGTCTTTTGTGATGATGAATCTTTGGAAATTTTGAGGCAGAGTTTTCTTGTTGTTGAGATATTCAGTCTCCTGTCAGATATGAAAATAGATGACAATCTCTTGTGCAGGTATGACGAAGAGAAACTAGAACCTTTCTTTTTTTTGCAGAATTGTTTTTGTTATTGCAGGACTATGTATCTTTTGTGGTGTGAAAATGTTTTTTATAGATAGATGAGAAAAAAGTCAGGTCTGATCCAGAAAAAGAAGTAGAGCATAAATTGCATGCGATAGCCAGCCAACGTAAGCGCTTCGAACAATGAGTAAGACCAGGTTCTTTCTGCTGCTATGCTTGGTGAAGATAAAGAGCAGAGCTCCAGAAATTGATGTCTCTTTTCCTCAAGAGAAGAGCTTTTTTCTTTCATCCTGAAATATTGGATTTGTATTCTAAGACTCTTTAAGGAACTGAGCACAGTCTGCTTCACTGTTGGTTGTAAATTATGTTCATAATAAGAAATTATATTTTTATAAGAGTTTTCTGATCTCATGTCTGTCCCTTTATGTTGTTTTCCTGATCCTTTGACTGACTTCTTTTGAAATCTTGCAAGCAATAATGGAAAAAAATAATTTACATAAGAAGGGAAAAGTAATAGGTAAATTATGAAAAAAAACCAAAACAAAACAAAAAAAGGAACTTTGAACAAATATGTTTAAGTATATTCTTCATCAGTGTTTGCATGATGATGCCTACATCAGTCCCAGAGTTTGTTTTTCTTCAAGTAGCGTTGTTATCATTACTTTAAACTTAATCTTGTATCTCTTTAAGCATATAAGAGCAAGAAACAAGTGAGGCCATGGCAGAATTTTTCATAGAAGTGTTTATTTCCTTTACAGTTCAATTTGACTTTGCTAAGTAAAAGTTATTAATGCATGTCAGTCTCCTTCCTGTATAAATTAGCATGCGAAAAACAGAACGTGGTGATGATGATAATATCTTTTTCTATAAATCTCTAATGCCTGCAGAATATTTGGGGTTTCATTTTTTGCAAATACAGTGATGATTGTAACTGGAGCTACAAATTACATTATCTTCTGTCACCAAGGAGTAACTAACATGCTGTAATTTTCATGGATGATGGTTTTCCTTCAGTTTCACAATTTCAACCTGATTAGTTGGTTCAACTTTATAATGTTAATTTTGGGCTTCAGACCCACGTGAGACAAAATACTGTGTTTAGCAGTCATTAAGATGAACTACAGCCAACACCAGTGGAAGCTGACTTTTGAAACAAATCCAGTGTATTTTTTCACAATTCCGCAAAAGGATTGGTTGCAGAATCTTTCTGCTGTTACATAAAAAGCTGTTTGTATGTCTCTATGTTCCAGTTTCTTCCTTATTTGTAAAAAACATTCCACAGTGACATCTACTTCGGTAAATGTTAGATTTGCAAATATTCAATATTAGGAAATACTGATTCATTGAAGATAATACAAAGCAAAAGAAAAACCTCGTTGATTCTCACAATATCATGTATTTACTCTTCATAGAATCATCACAGAATTACAGAATGATTCGGGTTGGAAGGGACCTTAAAGATCATCTAGTTCCAACCCCCCTGCCCTGGGCAGGGACACCTGCCACTAGACCAGGCTGCTCAAAGCCCCATCCAGCCTGGCCTTGAACACTTCCAGGGATGGGGCATCTACAGCTTCCCTGGGCAGCCTGTTCCAGTGCCTCACCACCCTCACAGTAAAGAATTTCTTCCTAATATCTGATTTAAATCTACCTTCTTTCAGCTTAAAACTGTTACCCCTCATCCTGTCACTCCACTCTCTCATAAAGAGTCCCTCCCCACCTTTCCTGTAGCCCACCTTTAGGTACTGGAAGGCTGCTATAAGGTGTCCCTGGAGCCTTCTCTTCTCCAGGCTGAACAACCCCAACTCTCTCAGCCTGTCCTCATAGGAGAGGTGCTCCAGCCCTCTGATCATATTCGTGGCCCTTCTCTGGACCTGTTCCAACAGGTCCACGTCCTTCTTAAGTTGGGGACTCCAGAGCTGGACACAGTACTCCAGGTGGGTTCTCACCAGAGCGCAGTACAGGGGTAGAATCACCTCCCGTATCATATCATATTATATCATATCATATCATATCATATCATATCATATCATATCATATCATAATCATATCATATCCCACATCATAATAGTAAATCTATCAAAAAAATGAAATAAAACACTTCTTTCCTGAAACAATTTAAATGGTATATTTGTTTCAATGAATTTTGTAATAACTCTGTTGTTCTGCAGTGAAATAAAACTTCTATCAAAATGCTATAATTCCATACCAATAGAAATACTCCTAGCTTGTGTCCAGACAATTCTTTCAGATAGTATATGTCATGGACAAGAAAGTCTTACAGAATGACTGCTGCAAATGTAAGAACAGTCATGTGTATGTGTGTTTAGTGAAGCATAGGATTGCTTGCTGCTCTTGTATCAGCTCAGCCCTTATTTCCCCAATGGACGTTAACAGGATATTGTGTACAGATTTGGAATTGCAGTTTTCTTTTTGTACTGGAAATCAAACCCATGTTTTTGTAATATTCAATGTGTGTCTCATACCAAGCAGTAAAATGCAGGAAAGCAAGCTTTGCATCCTCCAAATGTCCAAATATATGGTCAACAAATATCCCCTAAAATATATTCACTGATAGGGCTTAAACATTCCTAGAACTTCCCTTGAATGAAAACTAGGAATCGGGTTTTTAAAATGTCCTAACTCTGCTATTTTAAAATGGATGGAAAAAAATACTGAGGTTCTTTCATTCAGCAAGGTCTCCACTTTCCAAGTTTTAACCTCTAAGTGTATAGTACTCCTGATAGAAATGGGTAATGACAGTCTCTGCCTCTAGAGAATTTACTAGTCTAGATTCAGGAAGTACCTGATGCCATCAAGCTAATTTTGTACTAGCTGACTAAGGAACAAGAAGGTATTAAAACTGGATGGACTGTATAGAGTGTGGTCCTCTGGTAAAATACATTTTTAGTTTAGATGGACCAAAAGGAATAAAAGGATACTAAAGAGATACAGTACAGACTTCTTACATTTAGCTATGTATACAATGTTTTTAAAGCTCAGTTTTCATTGATACTGAGGCAAAATCAAGTGCTTTGGAGGACAAGCTGATTAATGAATGCTGCTGAATAGTTGTCAAAAGTGGTAAGAAAAAGTAAAAGCAACATAAAAACATTTTACCAACTGGCAAAAATACACATTTTATTTTAGCTTCGCAGCAGTAATGTGTTAAAAATAAAAAGGGTTTGTATTTTAGTGCAAGATAGATGGTAGAGGTAGACATACATACTGTGGTCAACCCTGTGCAACAGAAGTAGGTGAAGGAGCTGAAAGGGAGTGGTACCTCTTGTCTTCCCTGGGTTTTTCCTTGGGGATAGGTGTTGCTCATTTCGCTGTCAATCCATGATTGTTTGTAGTTGATGTGCATCTGCCAGGCAGCTTTGCAGCTGTACAGCCTTAGTGTGGTGTAGGTATGTAGGCCTGGTGACATTTCAGTTGAATTAGTCCGTGTTTCTGGGTGTCTGTGTCATCTTCATCAATGGCATAGACAGTGGGATCAAGTACACCCTCAGCGAATTTGCAGATGACACCAAGTGAGTGGTGCTGTTGACATGTCTTAGAGACAGGATTGCCATTCAGAGCGTCCTGGACAAGCTCGAGAAGTGGGCCCATGTGAACCTCATAAGGTTCAACAAGGCCAAGTGCAAGGTCCTGTGTCTGGGTCAGGGCAACCCCCTGTATCAATGTAGGCTGGGGGATGAATGGATTGAGGGCAGCCCCGAGGAGAAAGACTCAACATGAGCTCTCAATGTGCGCTCTCAGCCCAGAAGGCCAATGGCATCCTGTACTACATCAAAAGAAGCGTGGCCAGCCGGTCGAGGGAGGTGATCCAACCCCTCTACTCTGCTCTCGTGAGACCTCAAATGGAGTACTGCATCCAGCTTCAGTACAGAAGAGACATGAACCTTTTGGAGCGAGTCCAGAGGAGGGTCACAAAGACAATCGGAAGGCTAGAACACCTCTCTTACGAGGAAAGGCTGAGAGAGTTGGGGTTGTTCAGGCTGGAGAAGAGAAGGATCTGTGAACATTTATCAAGGCCTTTCAATACTTAAAGGGGGGCTACAAGAAAGAGGGGGACAGACATTTTAGTAGTACCTGCAGCAATAGGACAAGGGGTCATGGTTTTAAACTGAAAGTGCGTAGAATCAGGACAGATATAAGGAAGAAATTTTTTACAATAAGAGTGGTGAAACACTGGAAGAGGTTGCCCAGAGAGGTGGTAGATGCACCTTCCCTGGAAATGTTCATGGTCAGGTTAGATGGGTTTCTGATCCACCTGGTCTAGTTGAACATGTGCCTGCTCATTGCAGGGGGGTTGGACAGGATGACCTTTAAAGGTCCCTTCCAGCACAAGCCATTCTATGGTTCTGTGATACTGTCCTCTTGGCCTACGCATGTCCCTAAGGATGGACTGTATAATTCTCATGCCTCACAAAGCAAGGACTTGATTAGATGCTGCTAAAAGTATTTAGTCGCATCAGCACTTTTTACCTGCTGTGTGATGACAGGAGAGGCAGTTAAATTGTGATTAAGAACCTTGAAAAACATAGTAGAATGCAGGGAGGATCAGTTTGGTGCAGAGGCCTGAAGAAATGAAGAAATGAGCTTCTGTGGACATAGTATATATGTTCCCCTGGCTCATGTCCGTGAACAGGTGTGAATGGTCCCTCTTCAGAGTCTTTTAGATGATCACTCAAAGATGTATTGGTGCCATCTTACATGAGTCATGGTATACCCACAGTGATGTCTTTGTGTAGTGGTCGTATGGTAGCTGGTGGTGTAACTTGGGTTAGATCAACAAATACTTCTTCCGGTAAGTGAACATCTGCAATCTTGTACCGTCTTTACTAGTTCAGAGCACGTCTTTCTAGGAGAAAGTCATTAGTAAATCACAGCCATCACAATACCAAGGTTAATAGAGTAAAATAAAAATAGGAACGTTTTAGCTATTATGCAAAAAACTCTGCAGGCTTTGGAGCTAGTAATACGAAAGGTTCTTCACTGAGAGGGTGGTTCATCAATGGAACAGGCTCCCCAGGGAAGCAGTCATGGCACCAAGCCTGTCAGAGATTCAAGGAGCATCTGAACGATGCCTTTAGTCATATGATTTAGTTGTAGGTAGTTCTGTGGGTAGCAGGGAGTTGGACTTGATGATCCTTATGAGTCCCTTCCAACTTGAGATATTCTATAATTCTATGAAAAATGTAGGCTGAGTGGCTACTACAGCAGGCAGTTGTTAAACATTTGCAGAAGGCAAACGTTCTCTGCTAATACCTTTCAAAGAAAGTATTTAGCACAGAGCTCTTCTGCTTGAGTATGAAAGAGGATTCACTCTATAGAGAATTAAGATCTTAGCGTGGTAAAGTACAGGCCAAGCCACACACCTGAGTTAGACTTGCTCACTTTAGTGGCTGTATGTTGAAGCAGAGACACCTAGAGACTTACTAGTCCTGATGAGCAAGTTGAACAGCAAAAGCAGTGTCTAAGAGTCCTGAGATCTAGTGAGGCTGTTACTGGAAAACGTCCTTTCCTTATAATAAAGAAGATAATGCAAATTAAAAATTCAGGAAAAATAATTTAAAAAGCTTTCCTGGAAGTTAAAACTTTCTGATTATGGGTTGTTTTACCTTAACAAATAAAATGTGTAGAAGGAAGATTATTCATTAGTTCAGTGGAAATAAGGTTTCTGACAGCAGAGGGCCCATTAATATAGTAAAAACAGAAGGTACTGTTGCCTAAGTTAATAAAATCAGACTAGAAATAAGCTAAAAATTCTTCACAGTGAGGTATGTAGCTAGTGGATCAACTTACTTGGAAAAGTAGTCAGTAATCCATACTATGAAGTTTTAAAATTAAAATCAGATGTCCCTTAAAAAGGAGACACACTAAGTCTGAGGAAATCACTTTGAAGATCTACAGGAGGGCAAAGTAATTTACCCTAACGCTCCCTGTTAGCCATTAAAAGAACTGATACACCTTTCATTAAAAGACAGATGAAAAATATACCTTTCTGATGTTTCCAGCAGGTGCAATTTTGTACTTGACAAAGAAGAGAGATGAAAAAAAAAAGCAGTTAAGTATGCCAGAAGCAATGGAAAATTAAAATGTCAAACTTTGTTTTTTATAAACAGGCACAACTAAGTACAAATTGTGCAGAGTGTTAATACATTGCATCTACCTCTGTGGTGACTTGAAATGAAGGGGATGGATGCCTTTATGTATATATATGGAAGTGCCTCTCTACCTTTTAAAATTATGATTTCAGAACAAACGGTCTTTCTCTATCTGTATGTAGAATTCACAGCAGAACAACATACTCTATGTCAATGATAGTGACAAATCCTTTGGCAGCTGAAGTGCTAGTTGTCTGTGCGGGAATCAGCCTCAGAATCAGCCTGTGGATGCGGCCATAAACATATGCTCTTCAGTTCCCAGTGCTGGTGGGGCATAGTAGACTTTTAACCCTGCACTGTTTTTTGAAAAACCATCCTAACTCACTTTTTCTGCTCATTCTTGTGTCATCTGTACAATAAGTCAACTGCAGACATTTTTTCTGTGAAACAGTGGACCAGATGGGTGACCCAAGCTGGCTGAAAAAATGTTTATCCCCAAAATTGGTGAGTCAGTCAACGAGACAGTCTATAAAAGAAACAGGAGTGGAATTTTTTATTTTTTTTTTTAACATCCAATACATGTTTTTGAATTTCAGCACTAAGATTATGTCCATATGAAGTTAAGCAAAGATGTAATGAACCCTTTAAATAAAAACAGACATCTAAGCTTGTGTGCTTCTGTTTGACTTTACCATTAAATGAAGGAAAAGAATCAACCTCGTCACATGGATGTGGGGTTTCGTCTTGACTTGATTAGAATCTAAAAAGCATGTAAGGTTGCAGAAGAAATGTTTACGTATATACATACCGTGATATATTTCAAATAAATAGTTGGCTTCACCAGTGTAACTGAGGAGAAAATATAACCAAAATAGGAACTTAAGTTGTGTTTTGATGTGATTTCAGTAATCGTTGTAGTAAAATGTGTATTTTCATAAGAATTAACTAGTATGCGACTTCTAAGAAATTTGTAACTTTTATTTCTGCACCAAGTCATAAAACCAGTAAAGTAATGTATACATACGGAAAAGCTTCTCATGAATGTTTATTTTCTAAAACATAATCCCTGCAGATATGCATGAAACACAAATAGTTTCTTAGCAACAGAAATAGTACCATGCATACTTGCAATAATAAGATAGTAGTAGCTTTTTTCTTCTGCATACTTGCAATAATAAGATAGCAGTAGCTTTTTTCTTCTAGGGACTTGGTGGTGGATTTTTATTTTTTTTTTTTTTGTCATACCACGTATAAGGAGGAAGTCTTGTATTTTGTGGGTTTTTTTTTTACATCTTTCATCCTGGGTTCTTTGCATCTAAACCCAACATGGGAAAGGGGGGACAGAGAGGAGAGGGAAAGAAAGAAATATCTGCAATATTTTTTATCTCTTTATGATATGTAACACAGCATGTTAAGGCATTTTTAAATATATCAGTAATTCTCACATTGTCTCCCCCTGAGAAACTAACAATTGAAATACTAGTGAAAAACTGACCTCCAAAAAGGTGAGATCAGCAATCAACAGAACAACAAATTCACTGTACTGTTAGTAACCATATATAATATCAATAATTACTGAACAGGTTGGGCGAGAGACTCATCTGGCAAAGATTCAGTGCTCCCATGGTTTTTGACAAAAAAGATCATGGTCACCAAAAGAAATTGTGAGACTTCTCCAGCAGCTTATGTGGAATGTTTTGTGCTTTTACCTGCATTGAGATAGTAACTGATTGATAACATTTATTATGAGTCTCTACAGGAATGTCTGTATAGGCCAACAGGACAAATTTTGATGATCCATTTATTTTTGTAATAAATTTTCACAATAACCCATTTTCATGATAAATAACTTCTGCAACATCAGTCATAATATGTTACTCAGAAATTAAAAGTATATCACTCTGTGAAAGATTTCTTTAAAGCTTTTCAGTAATCACGCCTCCTGAATGATAAATGAAAAAATACAGCTATGATGATTCATAATTTGCAATTTATATATCTGAAATCTGTATAAACAACTGAATATGATCCTGAATACTTTAGAGACTCATGATTTAATTTTATTTTTTTTTCCTGTGGTGACCTGATTTTTAAATACAGGAGTAGTATTTCAAGAGTATGTCTAACCTGCAGAGATGTAATTATACACTGCTTGGAGACTGGCTGTGCTATTTGAAAACTATTTGAACTTGGGTTTTGCCAAAATTTGTAAAACAGTCATAAACACTGAAATAACCCTTTCTTGTGATATTGCAATGTATTGTTCTAATTAGAAGAATCTTCTATTACAATATGTTGAGTAAATTACTTTGTATGTGCATGAAAATGTCAGAGGAAAAGTATATCACATCTTAGTGGCAGGAAGAGATGAGAAACTCATGTTAGAAAAATAAGAATGCAATGTCGTCTTCCAAAGGCCAGTCATTAACATTGACTTCATCTTGTTAGGCATCTTAAAATGCACGTATTTACATTTTGTTTTGTTGTCATTTAGGTTTCACATTGTCACTGTGGTATACAGGCCAATTATGCCAGTGTTCAATACAAAAGTACAGAAAATGAAAGACTGTTCCAAAGTAGTTTATAATTTGGTATAATATGGGGTCAATTCTGATCACATTCACACGTGAGAGTAAGCCTACTAAAACAATTTGCAATTCTTCAATGTGGAAAACAGCTTTTAGAGCCTAAATTGCATTGTTGAGGCAGAAGAAGCATTAAAGAAGGGAAAAGCTGAAGCAGAACAGAAAATATGGTAAGCAAAACTTCATATAAACTTAAGGCTCAACATGTAAATTTTGTAGTATTACTGCATTTTACATGCATTGTTAATTTTCTGCCTCTTCTTTTTCCTCATACTCAGCTCCAGCTGTAGAAGGATATGCTATTCAGTCACAAGGGGAAGAAGAAATAAGGTTGTAAATAAATTACAACTGACTTATTGATTTCTAGAAAGAAGACTGCCAAATTAACAAGCTTCAGTGATGGTCTTATAGTCTGAATTCACAGGCTGAGGCAGGAAAACTATTAGAAAAGCATTTGTATATACTAGTATATCTTTTAACAAGTTTGTTTTGCTATTACTCATTAACCATACATGCAGGAGATTAATTATTTCTCTCTCAGACAGGCAATGAATCTTTTAAATCGTGTTCAAGTGAATACTTCATGAGCTTTCAGCAATTGTATTTTGTGTGGTGTGTTTTCAAGGAAAATTTGATCTGTCTATGGAAGCTTTAAAATGCTGAAATAGAAAGCAGAGAGCTTTATCACAGTGCTGTAAGATTCTAGGACACAAGATGAATACTGTGAAGTCCTATGGGTATGAAGGTATTGTACTCGTTTTCTGTTTAACGTGAAATTTTCTGTTTGATAAACCAACCTTGCACCACTCTGCCTCATCTATATTTACTGGGAAAATATGAACTGTAGATCTGATTCAATTGCCTATACTTGTAAGTAGTCTCATCCCTTGCCTGATTTGACCAGTGGGTTTGTGCCTTGGTGTGGAAGAAGATGATCTCCCAGTTGTGTTGATAAGATCACACGTGGTCTGCTTTGACCTAAGCATCCTACGTTTTCATTGGATAGAAACTGGTGCAAGGCAATAGGAGGCAGAGGAGGGGCACTGCTGCACTCTTGGCTTTTGCCAGGTAGTAATTTGTCATAGTTGGTACATTTGGACTAGGAAATTTGTAGTGCTCCTGATTTAGATAGGCTGAGTAATCACATGTATTGGGTTTACATGGTAAGATTTTGGTGGGGGGAAGGGCTGCAGGGGTGGCTTCTGTGAGAAGGTGCCAGAAGCTTTCCTCATGACAGACAGAGCTATTTCCAGCCGCCTCCAAGACGGACCCACTGCTGGCCAAAGCTGAGCCTGTCAGCAATGTTGGTAGCACCTCTTTGATAACATATTGTCCTTATTTCCCATTATCATACTCTGGTTTGGATTGACGATAAATTAATTTACCCAAGTTGAGTGTGTTTTGCCCATGACAGTAATTGGTGAGTGATCTCCATGTCCTTGACTGACGAGGCTTTCATTCTGTTTTCTCCCCCCATTTCTAGTTGAGGAGGGGAGTGATAGTGTGGCTTGGTGGGCACCCAGTGGCCAGCCAAGATCATCCCACCACACCTCACGGGCTTGGTAGTGCCCTGGCAGAGCCAGGAGGGTTCATCGGTTGCCCAAGTCTAGTCTGGGTCAAGGTGTCTCAGCAGATGGAGTGCAAGGCATGTTCAGCTGCTGCCTCCTGGCCACTCAAGCTTAGCCTTAGGGGTGCACTAAGAGCTGCCTCCAGCACATGGTGCTCCACATGCTGCGTTTCTTCCCATCCAGGTCTGCTTAGGCACTTGGGGGCTGCACAAAGTCCTGTTCCACATCATGTACTTGCCCCACTTTCTGCTCCACCGTCCCAGCTCTACCCTGTGATGCTCCACCACTCTGCCACTTGCAGTTTACAGGGGAGTAGAGAGGGAAGCAGGAAGGAGGCATCCCCATGATTTCTCTGTCTGGGAGCACTCAAGATGGATTCCTCAAGGTCTGCTACTTTTCAGCTGTCCCTGCATTCAATAGAGGTGCTGTTTTGTCCTTGATTTCCTGTTCATGGCTTGGCCTGGGAACCTTGTCCTGCAACTGTGCTGTCAGCAATGCACGCACGCTGTATTGGGTTTACATGTCAAGTTTTAGGGGGTGGAGGCTGCAGGGATGGCTTCTGTGAGAAAATGCCAGAAGCTGTCTTCATATCAGACAAAACCATTTCCAGATGCCTCCAGGATGGACCTGCTGCTGGCCAAAGCTATGTTGGTGGTGCCTCTGTGATAACATATTTAAGAAGGGGTAATAGAAGCTGCACAAGAGGAGCTGTGAGAGAGGAGTGAGTGAAACAGCCCTGCAGACACCAAGGTCAGTGAAGAAGGATGGGGAGGAGGTGCTCCTGGAGCTAGAGACAATATTCCCCTGCATCCTGAGGTGAAGACCATGGTGAGGCAGGTTGTCCCCCTGCAGCCTATGGAGGTCCATGGTGGAGCAGAAAATCAAAAAATCAAAGAAGCATTTTCTTTATGTTGTCATTTCACTTAGTTATACTTTTCAATTCTTTTTTTTTTTAATATTAAAAGGACTCAGTAGAAGGAACACAGCACAGGAAATTGTTTTTCAGGAAACTTCAAGTATATGTATGGCTTAAATATGAAATTAAATACTGTATTTTTTCTTATTTGTGGTGCAATAGCAAAGGCTTCTCAAAACTAGAGCTGCCTTTTCCCTTTCTGAATAAGGGATCTGAGGTCAAATTTGCTTTAAAATTTTCAGCATAGGGCTGACTGACCATCATCAGGTGATACATGAGCTAAGCAAGTAGTTCGGGGTTTTTTACATCTTCAGAGGAACCTCACAAATTGCACCAAATATAAGCAAACAAAACTAGTGGTTTTGGGTTGCAGTGAAGTGTGGTTGCTATTTGATGGAGCAGACACTACAGTACAAAGTAAGTCTGTTAACAATATTATATTGTTGCTGTGGCTAACCAGTGTAGACTTAATAGGTGGGTGGAGAGATTAGTAGTGAATATAGTCTTCCTTACAGCTTTTTTTTTTTTAAGACTGATAGTAAATGGCAGCATGAGCCCCAGATAATTCATTCATGGGCAAATTGGATCCATGTGAAAACAAGCAGCAGTGAGACACAAAGGGATGATGAGGAAGAGTGCAGGGAGGGAGTGATGAGAAGCACTTTTCCCCTGCCCTATTTTCCAAGGAGGAGATCAAAAAAGAAACACAGCTATTGGGTGAACAGAGCAGCTCATATGCCACAGGCACATGGGATTTAGTGGTTCACTTTACTTCTTCTCTTCTTGGTTTGGATCCAATTTACTGTGGAAACTTGTTTATCACCATCTGTTTCATGTGATGTACAACAATGAAAAGTTTGTTTGGCCTCTTTTCTTCGGAGAACTTTTTGGTCATTCGTCATTATTTATTCATGTCTTTCTGAACCCAAGAGCTTAAAGTGACTTGAGTTATCAAAAAATAGGACTTTTTTTGCCTACTCACTTTTCATCATCTTTGCTTACTGTCAGAGAGTTTTTTGGCAGCCAAAACTGTACAGGTGCCACATTCATTTTACATTAAAAGCTTTTTCAACATGTTCAGTAGCAAGTATTTTGGCATAGTGTTGAAATTTTAAATGTGTTTTCTTTCCCCCAGCTATTATGGCATGCCCATGTTTATATGCTTGCAAATATTTAAATGTAGCTAACAAAATATTAGAAAAACTAGGAAAAAATGCCTCTTTGGTCAAGGTTTCAAAATATGGCACATCATTTTAGAATGCTGCTTTAATAATTTATTTATAAAAGCCAAAGCGTTGACTTGAATGGAAGAGCTTGCTACTGTTTCAAACATGAAAAATTTAAAAACATTTATAGGCGTTTCTGTGTGTGCATATCTGTACGTTAACAGTGTCATGGCAAATAACTGCAAGCTTACGTTGCTATTTCTTGCCCTTACTAAGATGTAACATTTTGTTGGGTGGTTATGATTTGAGTCTCTTTAATACCTGTCAAAGGTTATTAAGCATCAGTCGCCTGGACCTGGGGCCTTGCTGAGGGTTACATTTGTTGAGGGGCTGCTGATTGCAACAAGTACTACACAGAACAACAGGACGTTGTCCCCAGGTCGGCCCTCCAAAGGTCCAGACCTTAATTTACAGCTCAGAAACAGGGTGGAAGAACCAGACGTTATGCTGGCCAAATGACCATTGACCGAGCCATACGATGATCTTGCAGGGCTGAAAGGGGGAACGTTTTGGAGGGGATGTATAAGTACAGTTAAAAGGCAATGAAAGGAAGGACCCCACTGAAACGGAAACCGGAGGGTGATGTAGGGGTGAAGAAGAAAGGGTGAAAGAAGGATGCAAGAACAGCAAGCCCACTTAGAAAATATTCTGACTGCATCATCATGGTCTGACATTCCAGCTTAGATTAGTTTTACAGGTAATGTCTAAGTGTCTTCTTCACAAAATTTCTTTCCTGAAGGCCACATGGCAAATTATTTAACATTTGTTGTTTTTCTATTGAATGTGTAAGGAGTGGGCAGGGAACATTTGCTTTGGTTCCACATCTTCATCCATTTGCTACGTTGTGCGTTTTTTATTATTATTTTATTCATACAATGCCTGGAAGTCCTTGTGGCTGAATGGGAAGGTTTTCTTTTGAACTTTTCTGACTAACATAACCACAGGAAACCTAAGAGCATTGCTGGGATTTCAAATAAAAGAAGTGCAGCATGAAATAGATAATGTTTCATAAAAGCCATAGATATGGTCCTGGGAGTAAATGGAAATTATAGGAGAAGTACAGATGCATGTTATAGAACATGACAGTTAAGAGCGAATTGCATTGAAATGTCATTTTAAATAGCTTAGGCAGAAATTAACCCTCTGAACAGACAAGACCAAAACCATCCGTAGAGCCAGTGGCTAGATTAGTTACATCAGGGGTGAACTGGGCCCACTGTACTGATTATAGGATATGGAGCTTGAAAAGGGCATGAAAAAAGATGAATTGGAAACAGATGTCAGAAAGAATTTTTAGAATCATGCATTTATGAAGTAGCTACTGGGCAAAGCAATTGATGAAAAACACAAGGGGACAAGAAAAGGGAGGGAGAGAGAGACAGAGAGGGGAAGAGAGAGATTGACATCTGTTAGTAGCTGCTTCAGATAAAAAAGTGCTTTCCAGGTGAAGTCTGATGTCCCTAACAGTTCTTTTTATTCACTGCCATATTGAGGTGTAAATTGGTGATATTGAAACCTGTTTGATTCTTTCTGTAAAGTCTTGCTTTACGTATCAGTGAAATTCTAGAGTCACAGAATCATAGAGCAGTTTGGGTTAGAAGAGACAATTAAGGGTCATCTAGTCCAACTCACCTGCAACAAGCAGGCACATCTTCAGCTACACCAGGTTGCTCACAGCCCCGACCAGCCTGACCTTGAATGTTTCCAGGGATGGCGCATCTACCACCTCTCTGGCCAACGTGTTCTAGTGTTTCACCAGCCTCATTATAAAAGATTTATTCCTAATATCTAGTCTATATCTACCCTCCTGTATGTTACTGTAGGCTAAATCCCACTATTTCCACATCTATAATTTCTTAAGCAATACAACATGTCTTTGTTCATGCCCAAATGCATGTATTTTACAGATGCACGTGCTCAGGAAGACACGTATTTTATATATACCCAAGGCTACTGTCTTCCATGAAAGGAGACATAAGTAACCTCTGTATCAGTTAAAATAGCATTCTATTTTGAGGGTCTGATAGTAAGATACAGGGACCTATTTGTCCAGTCTTTTTCACATCAGTTTGAGTGCTTTGTTTCATAATAGCCTTCATATACGGTATACATTCCATAACCATGATATCCCTCCACTTCTAGCAGCTTCTCCCCTTTTGTAGGGAGAACAAATGCTGTTGTTGCAAATAGCTCTTGATTATTTGTCACCAAACACAAATCACCAACTACTGGTCACCCAACAGAAATTCTACTTCTTGTCTATTTTTGTTGGTTTTTTTGGGTTTTTTTAGTGACTTCGTTCTCTACCTTTCAATTTTGGACTGTTCTGGTTAAATCACCACTATTTCAAGATGACCCAGATTGTCCAAAATGGGGACTAAGACTTTCATATATATTTGAGGCTATGTGCTATGGTGAGAATGTGTGAAATGTTTTTTCCTGGATGATGTTTCTGATTAGACTTAAAACAATGTTTCTTGTATCCAAATCTTTTGCCCTTTAAACCACATTGTAATAACCTAGTAAAAAGATAAGCACTTTCAAAAATGTCAGATGTTTTCTGTAGGGACAGAAACTTCAGCATGAGGTGTTGGTTCAAGGATCCTTTACAGTGACAACAACCAGTTACATAGAAGTATCATATGGATTCTGAGGTTCACACGTAGTAACAGATCTGTCTGTGTATATGTTAAGGGCACAAATCCCTAGTAAGTTGAAACTTGAACAATTCCATGGTACTTCAAGTACAGGAGCACATTCTATGAACTTAACAGGAGCTGCATGCCTGCTTAGCTCTCACCATTTAAAAGCTACTTCCAGGACTGATCTAAGCATTAAACCACATACCAGATAACCAAAAATGTAATTTGGCTAAACTGAGCTTTCTGCTTTTCATTAGATAAGGAAAATTGCATTTTCATGATTAAAATAGCACAACTGACAACATTCAGTGAAATAGCACGTATGATTTGAATCTTTCAAAGCTATGAATATGCTGGCAGTAAAATCCTACTGCTTTTTGCACTTGCAGAGGAAATAAAGCCAAAAATGCCAGATGTTCAATGTGTGCATCTACTGTGTCACTTAGCAACTTGCTATCCTGTCTCTGATGATACTGAAGAAAACTGATCCCACTCACCCTGGGGAGAGGGTCCTCACCTGGTCCTCCTCACCTGTGAAACTTCTGAAGGCCCTGAAGACTTCGAATAGTTCATTTTCAGTTGCTATTCCATCCCTTTATGGTTTAATTGCTTAAAAATTTATATCCATTTATTTTATCTTTAAAATCAGGACTGCTGAAAATTAGGAACATTTTCTATATAAAATGCTTTATGGTATATTTTGACTGGATATATCAAATTTCATTCAACATAGGCACTTCCTTTACCATTGTTTGGTTCAAAGGTAATAAAAGTATCATTCTGTTTTCCCAGAAAGAGTAACTTTTATTCTGGAAATTATTCTTGGGGTACCATTCATTGCTTTATTTGTTTTCATTAAATTACCACTTGAAAGAAAGGGCCATGAAGTGTTAATGTTTCCTTTTTTTACTTTGGATTTATGGTTGCAAAGTGCAAATACTCAAGAGGAGTGACAGATTCTATATTTTAAATGTAGTTGAAACCTAATGATAAAACAGTTGAAAATATTACAAAGATAATATTACTACTTGGTTTGGGGTTTCAAGGTTTTGTTGTTGTTAATTTAGTTGATTGGAGGGGAGTTGTTTGTTTTGGTTTTAGCTTTTTTGCTGGAAATTTTTATGTAGCAATATGTAAAAGTAGTGGGCCAGCTTGGAGGCTGATAAATGAATCCATAGTTTCATGGGTTTTTTTCCAAAATATTGCATGCTTCAGTTAAATGTCCAACAAAGTGGAATTGCAATTCAGCCACCATCAATCATACTAAAAACATCATTTAATTTTATAATATTTGCAATTTCAAATCCACATGCTAGTCTGTGCCAGAATAATATTTTATATTCACTCTGCTCTGCTTTAAGTACTGCTCAAGGTTTAAAGCCACTGATAACTGTGCCTTGCTATTTTTTAATCACACACTGCTCTTTGAACAGAGAATTTAATGACTGATTGTCATGAAAATCCTTTCCACTGTAGAGTCTGCAGTAAGTTTCAGCCTGTTGCCTTTATATGTTAAATACTTCATGGCTGTAGCTAAGCGAAACCTCTTGATTATAAACTTGTAAACAAATTCAGCACCAGTAGAAGCAGAAAAATTTCACCAGTGTAAGCAAAACCATTTTACAAATAGCCATTTTGGTCCATGATTTGGTCCATGAGACCTGTACTCAACATTCCCGCCATTTAAGTGTTCCTTAGCGGTCTTGTAATACAATGGAAAAGTCTCTTTGAGTTCTTGAAGGTTAGTTACTGCAGTTTTCCTCAAGTTCAGGTGCCTCCTATCAGTTGTTCACCTGGAATGGTTTAAAAGGACATTGCTTTTAAATATTTTTTTTATGCCTACTTTTTCTGAAATTTTAAAGGCTTAACATAAAACTGTTTCCTGTGCCATCTCTACGTAGGAACAACAGTGAATCCTATATAAAATGCTGCTGTTAAGCACAATTTCACGTTCAGTAGGTCAAAATAATGCAAAATTACATTTCTAGTGTTAAGACAAAGATGAATGACATTAGTTAGATGTATGCTTACAGAAAATAAAAGAACTGCTTTAAAAAAATCAAAAAGTATCTTCAAAAAGGTTAATTCACAGGAGAACATAAATAAACCTTATTCTGCCCTGTTTGTGACAGATATTTTAGCTCTATGCACAGTTATAAAAACATTGCTTCTTAAGAACTGTTAATATATTCCATTCCATCTTTTGAAAATGAATTGTTTTATAGGCTCTGCTGGAACAGCTTATGGTTAGGAAAGGGGACAAATTGTGTAGTTGAGGAATGGGGTGGTAGGGTTTTAAATTACTTAAGTGGTAACTTAAGTATTTATTGAAACTGACTACATTCAAATGACACATATTTAAAAATATTTGAGACATGTTTGAAATCTGCATAATGAAATTTTTACTATATTGTCTGTTTAAACAGAAAGACTTCCTAAACAGAGTTGTCAGAGTAAATCAGCTTCTCCTGTTTAAAGAAAACTCTTTAAGCCTGCAGCATAGTTCCTAAGTTTGAAACATGGAAGCCTGCAAGCATCTCATAGAATCGTAGAAAGGTGCTGCACATTTGTAATCTACTGCAGAGTCATTGGGAAGTGGAGTAGAGCTCCTTCTAGGGTCTGGCCCCTGACAGCAATTGCATAAGGTGCCCTGCTGCTCCTTCCTGACAAATATGTTCTGGGAAGTCTGTAAGAAATTATTCTCCAGAATTAAGCCAGGCTTTTCTGGTGTGAGTATACACAGATTTGTAGTGATCAAGTGGATAGACTTAAACTGCAGAAATTTGGTTAACGCCAAGGACGAATGAATAATACATAATATCTGTTCCACCCCACCTGGAAATATAAAGACATTTTTGATAAATTCATAAACTTTATTATACTGCTTTATCAAAATGCTGTTTTTTCCAAAGTAGATTTTCAGTGATTCACATATGCGGTTCAGGACCGTACTGATTTTTGTCGTATATGCAATTCTTCAGGCTTGTAAACAGTGTATTGCTGATCTAAACCTCATGCAGGTTTGTAAATTACCAAGGCTTGTACTATTTTGCATAGAAACAATTCACTTCCATCAGTGAGCTTTAGTCTTCATATTCACAGTTTCTCTGTGTATTTTATTGTTTGGGGGGTTTTTTATATTTACGTACCATATAAAAAGAAACAGTAAAGGAGATATCATATAACTGATAATACTTTGTAATGCAGACTGGTAGATATTTCTTAGATATTTTCATTTTATAGATGCAATTCCTATATCCTCTGAAAAACTTCAAGGATACAGACATATTTTGAAAAATACACTAACGTGTCTATTCTCAGCACATAGATCTGTTTACAAATGCACATAGCAAAAATAAAAAAAAATGTAATTCCCAAAAAATGGGAATTACAAAACTGTATACATATCAGAGATGTAATTTCTTGATACTATTATAGTATCTGTATACTATATACAGATACTGTAATACTTGATACTATTATTTTGCAAAAACAGCCTGAAATTGGACTTACTACAGTACCTAGAAGCCTTTCTGTGCCAAAAACCTGTTTTAAAAGACCTAGAAATAATTTTGCATTTGACAGAGTTATTATATTTTCCTTTTTATAATTTACTAACATCTCCAAAGGATTGTTGCTGTTAACAGTTTTTTCTTCTTGTATTGTCATATGAATTCTGAAGAGATCTGTGTTTCTACTGGAAAAGAGATTTAATTTGCTAGAAAATAATATCGCAAAAGAAACATATTTGTACCATGTTAGATGTTTATGCTTGTAAAGATTAATTCTGCTCGAGCTTTCGCCCCCACCCTCCCAAATGCAAATTATGTTCACATTCATAATCTGAGGAAGGAGCAAATAAGGGGAAGGAACAGCAAAATAACATCGTGAATTGTGGGTAGAGAAATCATGGACGGTGGGTGGAAAACAGGCATGATTAACAGTAAAGGCGGAAGTTTTGTCTCTTCCAGCTATGTGTCCTCGCAGGTACAGTGTACGTTCATTCAAGAGTCATGCAAGTATTTTAGCATATGCAGTGAAGGAAACGAACAGGAAGGATACTTACTATCATAGCCAATTTTTTTTGAAGAGTAGAAGAGTAGATTTTTTTTTTAAGAGTAGGAGAAAATAAGCATGTCATAAGAGCTTTTAGCATTTTTTCATAGCAATAAATTAAGATTTCTGTTGTGAATAATAATGATACTCAGTTCTGAAAAGGCTTCCTTTTATTGCATATCCTTCAACAGCAAATAACACTGAAATCATATTACTCTAAAAGAGTATTTTTTACAAGAAAATAGCACGTTCATATATGGAGAAACTCTTGACTGCTTGGTTGACTGTAGGTAGGTGTATTGCAGACACCTTCAAAGAAACAGTAAATATGGAATCCCCATCATGCTATGTTCAAAATCCCTTTTTGGAAGGCAGTGGACATTCAAAGTCTTAGTTTCAGATTCCTTTTTAGATTAATTCTTGCTATTTTGTAAATACTGAAAATGATATCCAGATATCATAGAATCATAGAATCATGGAATGGTTTGGGTTGGAAGTGACCTTAAAGATCATCTGGTTCCAACTGCCCTGCCCTGGGCAGAGACACCTCCCACTAGACCAGGCTGCTCAAAGCCCCATCCAGCCCGGCCTTGAACACTTCCAGAATCTGAGAATTTTGAACAGCTATGTGTTCAAGCATCAGAAAACAAAGGTTATGGATATGCTCTTATGCTGAGAGCAGGTAAGTAGTAGAGGCAGAAGCTTAGAATGCTGTGTTGTATCCATCCCTGGAAATACTAAAATTTATTTGGGACAAGACCCAGAACAACCTGGTCTAACCAATGTCTGCTCTACTTTGGATTGGAATTTACCTATTCCTTGTAGCTTCAGTTTTTCTCTGATTTTGTTATCTCAACGAGCTGGTTGGAGGTAACTAAAATGATCTGAAGAAGCTGGCTTGGAAATTTGCTGCCTATCCAACAGTTTCACTAATGGACAGATACTGATAATAATGCCCAGTTTAATCATGAAATGTTTGAGATTTTTAATATATATTTTCTAAAACAGGTATTAAGCCTGGTTTTGCTCAGAGATTAATGTACCATGAGAGGTAGGTATTGATGCATGTGTATGCCATGGGCTATTTCAGATTTATCGATCTGGAGAAAACTATATTGGAATTCTCTCGTGTATGCAGTGGTTCTGGATGGTTTAGTCTTAATTTTCTTGAATTAGTTCAAAAGTGGCAAGAAGATGAACTGCATGTTTCTGTGAGACTGAATTTCCCTCATAAATTTGCAGACTGTGTTTTAGTCTTTCTGTGTTAACACCGAGTGTTGTGTGAAGTCATGTTTAGCACCATTCTTTTTCCTGCTCTAAGGGTATCTGCTCTAAGTATATGAGTCTGTCCCTTCAGGCTGCTCGCTGAACGCTTTCCACAGTCGATTTCAGTCTTCCCACCACCACATACATTCTTCATTTTGTTACTTTGTGAATTGAAATGAAAACGCTGTGTTGCTGTATCATTTGTACCATATGTCACTGTTGTTTATAGTTGAAGCAGAGTGTAATCATCAGAATTTTCATTAGTTTTAGTTAATGACACTATCAGCAGTATTAATTTAACATTCACTTATTTCCTTGGGTTATCACATAATAATGTCTTTGAGCATAATCAGGCTTTTCTTTCCATTCCTTAACACAAAAGCATACGAACGTGCCTTCTGTCGCTTCGGTATTTGTTGGTATCAGTACAGCATACTGTCTGTAGGTACTCTAGCCCATTGAATTCATTTAGTAGTGTGCCAAGTTAGTGACTGGATATGTTTTTTGTGAGACAGGTATTACATAGGAAGTAACTGGGTCAAAAAAAGATGCTTTTTTTCTAGGGTATTTTTTGCCTGTAAGAAATATTTAAATTTTGAGTTTACTAATAAAAGTTGCATAAAGTGCAATTTTTTTCATATCACTACAGAGGGTTTGAGCGAAATATCATGTGTCCATTTAAAAAAAAAAAAAAGAAAAAGAAAAGAACTGGCTTTGTCTCTGCCTATGTTGGAAACCTGTGGAACACATAAAGTTACATTTCAGTTAGTCACCTCTGAGTCCATTTGTCTCAATAGCAACTCAACATTTTTCAAAAGTGTTGGACACTTCGAATTACTTTGCAGATACTACCACTGCATTCCAGTAGCACCGGCAGGCATTGTTGTCCTGAAATCACAGGCGATAAAGCAACCTAGTGATGCAGTGTGTTCTTTTTATAGATCAAAATTATTGTAATTTCTGAAGTAACAGCAGATCTTGTAGGATAATTTCTCATGAGAGTATTCATTTACTTTGCACTCTCATTTGCCTTGCAGAGAGAGAAAATCACAAGTGCATAAAATAATCCCAAAGCCAGCTCATAAAATGTTCAGGCTAGATGAAAGGTTGTGAATTGTGGTGATTAAATGACTACAGACAGCATCTCAGGCTCTTTACACGTACAGATGAACGCAAATAGGTGGAAATTATGTGAAATCTCAGCACTCGATTGCTTCCCAAGTCTCTTACTGCAATAACTTGATTGACATGAAACCTAGTTTCTGATTGCTTCCCTAATCTCGAATCTTTTTTCAGAGGTTCAGTTACCTGGAAAACTTATCCAGAGAAACACCTGAGGAAAAGATTATCTGGCATTTTGTATTGCTCCCATATATAAGAGTATGTTTCTTTTATCTATCTATCTATCTATCTATCTATCTGTCTGTCTGTCTGTCTGTCTGTCTGTCTTAGTTGTTTATTAGTGATAAGTAGATCCTGGGAGAGTATCTAACTGGGAAATATTACTTGCTATCTTATATTGCTCTAAACCAAAAAGTCTGGCATTTACAAGAAACACTAATCTTCCTTGTGTCTTGGAAATGCTCAAGAAATTAGCGGTTGAAGCAATCAAGAATAATACAAAATGAGGAGGTAACAATATGGATGATTTGGGTGTAACTGTTTTGTCCTGCAACTGTTTTGATGGCTGTTTTGTCCTGTTTAGTCTCATGGGGTAAATTGCCATGACAGTGTTAGGACATCTTATGTGTCTGTGTGACAGCTGGTGTAACTGTTCTGTCTGTCCCTTTTTTAATTTTAGTTTTTGAGTATTGTGTAGGTACTGCAGGTACAGCAGGTAATGAGGGTAGACTATGCCTCCTGGGAGAAAAGCAAAGGGTGCTGCCGAGCAAGATGTTTGGGCATGTGGGGTGGAAATTTTGGAACAGGCAGAGAACACTTAGCACTGCTGTGCTGGCAGACTCCAAGGAAAACATATTTATAAAAACAAAGAAGTGATTTTTTGAAGATTATTGAGCCCTACTGAAACCTAGCATTAAAAATTGAAAGACCCTTTGGTTTTTGAAGCATATTCAGTTTAAGGAAGATGCTGTCAGATCCACCTGAAAACTGCATCCCATTTCAAATCCCGAGAGAGCATTTTTGCTTATAATTTCTCCGCTTAGTGCCCTAGGGTAGCTGTCAAAATCCGTTTTGGGTAACACAGTTTTTGGATAGAAATGAGGAGGGAGCAAGTCTGTTTTTAGTATAAAATGTGTTTCTTTGTTTATAATCCTCTTTAATCAGAATCCTCACATCACCTATAGTGAGTCATGAACTGCAGTCATGCTCCCTCTTGCTCAATGACTCATGCATTATTTTCTGCAAAAGTTGCATAGTTTCAGCAAAAGCAATGGGGGAAAATCCCATACTCAGAGTAATTTGTAATTGGGAATCATGGTTGTCTTCTAAATAGAAGACTGGGGTTAAAATCCAGTCACACAAGGGAAATGAACATTGCTTTTCTCATTACTAGAAGGATATTTTAACATTTAAGATCTGGTTTTATCTCTTCCTTCCTTTCTTCTCTCTCTCTCTTTTCTTTGTGCCTTCTCTGGATGCATTTCAAAAGAAAAAAGGACTGTCACATTATTTTGAGCAGATCTGATCTGGTCAGTTTTAACTAGGAAATCTATGTTCACAGGGAAATCAGGTACAAGAACGCTTGTTTCTGAATCACAGTCAACCATGAATGTCAGCTGGGCAAAGTGACTCAGCCCTGCAAAGCTCTTTTGGGTATCTGCAAAACCCCAAATATGTAAGGCTGCAAGATGCAGCTTTTATTAAGTAAAGATTCTCCAGGATTCTGTAGTCACAAAACACAGGCATTTCAGGATAATCATTTTGAATTTTGTACTCGTGTTATTTTCTGAGCATCTGTGCTGTGGGGTTTAACTTGTGGCATGTTAGACAGGAGTAGATGAACTTCAAATGACCCTTTTTGGATAAGCTAGTGGTTTTGTACCACATCACTACGTGAAATCCTAATAATCTTTGGAAAATTCAGATATATCTAGGAACAAAACTCAAATTAAGTATTTCCTTATTCTTTCTGTCATTCTTCACTTTGACTGAGCAATGTTCCTCAGTGCTCAGTTTTACTGGAAGTCATTGCTTTTTCTTGAATATCTGGCATAGTCTAGTTGAAGTTACTTTGCATGGAACATACATTGCAGAGATTATACTTTCAGTTGGCTGATGCCTTATACCTGCCTATAAAAGCAAAACTGAAATCATGATGTGACATTTTATTTTCATATACTATCTTGTGTTTTGGGAATTTTAGTTGAGAATGTGTAAACAATTTTCTTTCTGTAGAAGTATTTAGCAAGAATTCTTGTTCATGATGTTAACTTTAGATTCCCTGAAGATTGCTGTAATTGGCTTACACTTGTATTTTTGTGTGTACAATCAGTATAATCAGACTTTTCCTCCTTCTGTCTTCTGATATATTTTAGTTTCCCAACACTTACCAATTCCCACCCTGGCCCAGCATAATGCAGCTTTGCTGTATGCTTTTGAATGTGCAAAGATTTCACTTTGCTGTGGACAGCTTTCTTTTTTGTAACTTGGTAGTAATATTACAAACAATTCTGATATCATGTTTGTGATTTATGGTAATAGCTCTATTCTGGTCACCTCACTGTGTCTCTTTCCTGTCGTGGCTCACTGTAACTGAAGGCTGGGTTTTGGGAAAGATGGTGCTCAGATGGGTATCATTACCTTCGATTGATGTCATAGACAAATGGTGGCTTCAATCTCTTTACAAATCCAGTCTGGTCCTAGAGGTCCTCCGGCAAAGGTGTCTGCCCAGTGCTGCTAATGTGGCACCACAACAGGCAGATGGGATAAATGGGTGCTGCTGGAGACGGTTATGCAGCTCATCCATGCAGGTGAAGGCTCTTACAGTCTAAAAGGTACACAAGGTTTCTATCCACAAGCTGTGTTGGCACGTTCAACTGAGAATTTTGCCTTGAAATACTATGTATTAGAAATTGTTGTGAAAATACTGTGCAACATTTATGTGGCTGCTGCATTCACCGCTGCGAGGCCCAGTAACCTCTCAGGTTGTACACTCGGATCCTGAACAAGAAGCTGATCTTGCAGTTTCCTTCAGAGTAAGTTACAGGATGACTTTTTTGCCTTTCTGAGATTGTGGGGATGGGTGGAAAAACAGTGGACAGCTGTTAGCATGTAAATAGGTTAGTGGGTTTTTCATTGCAGGGTCACTAGTAGGGATGGGAATAGCACGTAGGCTTTCCTTCCCTTGGGAACAAGCCAGGTCAGGTAGAAAATGGTGTAAGTAGTGGTTTGGGATGTGAATGAGAGTGATTTTAAGAGCATGTCTGGTCACAGAAGTGAATTAATTCTATAGCAGAGATGAACTTCAGATAGCCCACTTTTCTAAGTTCTTATGGATAAGGCTGTGAGAGTAGAAACTTCCAGAATTTTAATTACTGAGAAAATAGTTTAAAATTATTTTTTTTTTCATCTGAGACCTAGTTACATGTGACACATCGCCTGTCCTCCATGTGTCTCTAATGCAGACAGAGAAACATATGGTTCATAGTCCAGAACATCTTTAAAACAAAGATGTGGTGCAGTGCATAATGTGACACCAGATCTATAAAATGTAAACATTTGGGGTAAGTACAAACCCATTTCAGCCCTTTGGGCATGATCAGAGTTAAATAACTAGAAGAATAATAACAAAATTATCTGTTATGAAAATTACTATTATAAAAATGTGAATTATTAAAGGTCAAATATAAGAAAACATAATTTTTGCTATTGGTATACTGATGGTCACAAATTATAACATTTACAGAGGACAACAAGCATGTTAGCATGCCCATGTACTCTTTCTGAAATCTTGTACGATCTACAAATTCTTATCTTCAGACATGTTGCTGGCATTTCAACCAGTTTAAATTTTTACAGAAATCTCAGCAGCAAAGTAAAAAGCATAGTGTTTAAACAAAAACACAATTACTGGAAAGTTTCAAGGTAACTAGTGGCTCTTTTGATACTCAATCCACGTAGAGGGCTTAAGCAAACATAATAATTTTACTATTTGTTTTGAAAAGTCTTATATTATCTTCATATTACCTTTAAAATTCATCACTATAATTATTACTTGTGTTTTCAACAGATTTTATTGAAATGAAGTAGTGGATAAAGAAGATATACTTCTTGAAAGTACTGTGAAACTTGTTTTAATTAATCTCAGTAGGTTAGTTGAAGCTACAATAAGTACATTTAAAACACTGAAATTTTAAGTAACTTAAGCATTTCTTAACTAAACCCTGGGTTAAATATCAAAGCATCTATTTCAGTCCTTTGCAGTTATTTGCATTTAGATAGTCTATAAATAAATTATTAAATAAATTATTTAGCAAGTTCTGGCCCTCGATTTGTGCAGCGAGTACAAAATTTCATGGCCTTAAATACACCTTAAAGTGGTTAATGATGTATAGTCATTAAAATCTCATCTTATTTTCTATATTTAACCTGAGATTTCTTGCTATGACCTTCTTTAAATTAATGAATAACTCTCCTGTGCATTAGGATTTGAGTATCACTGTTTTATGTATTTTCTGTAATAATTGATGCTGTGCCATGTGACACCAAGGCAGAATTGCATTGTTACAGCTAATGAACTTTGCACTTAAGAAAAGAAACAGATTTCTCTTCCTGCCCTAGAACTAAAAAAAAAAAAACAAAAACCAACCAAACTTGGAAATGATATTTTCAAATATTATTAGGAGCTTGAAATACATATGAATTCCAAAATCTAAAGAAATGTTACTTGAACATAACAGTATCTCTTTCTTTCCATTATTTAAATTGCAGCAGGGCATGTATTTTATAAAGAAGGAAACCAGAATATTCCACTAATTTTCTTCCACGAATCTATTATTGCTTTAAGATAGAACTGAACAACTGAGCTATGAGAAACACCGTAAGTTCATTATATTGTAATGGTCGTACTATAGAAAACTGTAGTGTTTTCAGCAACTGTAATAGGTCTTACATGCTTAAATAAAACAAGTTTATGAGTGCAAGTCAGCTGCTGACCCCACACAGGGGAGCTTACAGGAGAGTCTGAATTGCATTTCCCGAGATCCTTGAGATTCCATAAGCAGGAGGAAGGATATGACAGAAAATAGAGAAGGTGGATTAATGGCTGTGTAACTGGTGTATATTTTAATTTTTTAAGTCATTAGTGAGTAGAACTATAGGAAGATATGCGTATGTAATACATAGGGAGCATGCTCTTGTCTCTGAAGTTTCGTTGGAACAGTCAGTGGACACTGAACAATATAAAAGCCAAGGACTGAGCAGGTATGTATTAGTATGATTAAGAAATTGAGGAGAGGACAGTTGATTGACTATTATGAGTGCTAGGAACCTGGATAACTAGCAAAGTAAAAAGGAAGATTTCCATTTGTTGAAAGGAATTTAGTATATTTTTGTCTTCACCTAAATTTATGGTTTACATAACTGGAACAGTATGTTTTGAGGTTATCACCTTCCCAATGTGACTTTAGAGTAAGTCATTCTAATGTCAGGATCATAAATGCCTATAGGAGTATTAAAATACAGAGAGATTAAAAAAATAGAGGTGAAAAAATTCCCATCTATAAATGAAAGTTTTTTAACAGTGTCTGAATCGCTATTTAAGAAAAGGTCAGAAATATTGGAGTGCCTCCTGGTCACTCAAAGTAGTCGTGGAACAACAGCAGAAAAGATCAACAGATTGGCAGGGTTTTAACAGTATCAATGTACATTTCCATGGAGAGAAAATTTCCATTTTTCACAAAGCAAAGTAGGAAGCATCATGTGGCAACAATACATTTCACCTCTCTTAAACAAGGCCTTGGTGGAAATATTTCAGTAAATACCAAAAGAAATAAAATGACAAACCACTACTCATTGTTGTATGCTAGGGATTTTTCAGATCATTTTTCCGAGCAAAAGCAGGTACTGTAGTTAAAATGCTCCACCCTGGCTGTGAGTCTGTCTGCCCTCGCAGGACCTGAGGCTCACCAGCAAGTGGGATACAGGATGCTGTTGGGGCAGGGAACATTGCACCCCAACCAGACCAGCTGTTGTGTGTGTACCCAGCAGTGGTGGGTGTAGACACACTCTTGGGTGTCAACTAAGAGACACTACAAGTCATCACTGTCTCTGCCATGAGATTATGTCCACAATTTACGTGTAGTTTCATTTCTTGCTGATGTAGATATCCCGCTTGTGGTCTAGGCTATTCTGCCAGCCAAGTTGCACGGCTTCTGTAGGTGGGTAGGTGTCCACTTAAGTGTGAGATATCATCGTAGGTACTGGAGTGGAAAAAAACAAAAGATAGGTGGAGCAGCCTTTCACATAGTTGCTGTATTACTGTCTCACTTGAAAGGTGCAAGTGAACTTGAAATACACCACATTGAGCGTAACTGATTCAGCAGTAAGAAAGATCAAATTATATGTTCAATACGTATTTTACTTCTGTATCTTCCATCAAAACCCGTCAGTTTAGCACTAGTAAGGTATCACAGAAGAAATTAAATGATAAGTCTATTGTAAGAGCATTAAATCAAGCGGTGAGTATTTCAGTTGATTTTAGTTTGGAAATAGTACCCGCGTGATTTTTTAAGTAATGAAAGGTAGCAAATATTTGTATGAATAAGTGTGATTTCTGAATATAAGCTGTATTTTAAGTTTACTATAAATTTGTCACCTTAGGGGACTTCTAAACATATTTTTTTTTAATTGCTGAAAAATTAAATGAGAAATTTAAGTGTTATTAATCATGATTAGTGTACTGGTTATTTCTTATAGGATACAGCATTAGAAATTACATTTTCCTCAATACAGATAACATAAATAACCTCCTTGGATTTTCCTTCTAATTCCATCTCAGTTAAGAGGCCACTATTTCAAAATCCGATTAAACGAAGGGGTTTTATCTGTTTAATCTTGTAATTTTCTGAGGGAGAACTTTGTGGTATTGTCTTGATCAAGATCAAGAGCATATTGATCAGCCTCCAAAAGCTTTTATGTTACTTTTTTCTGATTGTGTATTTTTTAAAGGAAAAAAAAATAAATCCAAGACACCACCATCCCACTTAGTTTTTGTACTGCTACTATTTGACAGCTACAATAAAATGAAATTATTACTAATTGCTTCTACACATAGATTTATTAAAGAATTACTATCTGAACAGCAGAAGACTTGTATTTCAATTAAAGCCTCCAAAGCAGAAACCACATTTTTTTAACTGCCAATGCATTCTTATCAGTTAGTAGAGCGTTCAGCTAACTCTTAATCAGTTCACACTTTTTGAACTTCCCTATTTATGGGAGCTATTCATGGGGTAAAGGAGGAACGATGATACATGGAAAGAATTATTCACCTCTAATCTCTACTATAGAAAATCCTTGCATGCAAGATAGTTCCTTTTTAACTAGTGTATAGTTTGACTTCAGCCCACAGGCAAGATAGAAGGTTCACTTTTTTGGTTGCTATCTGTAGCTCCACTGCTATATTCTGTTAATATTAGAAACATGAGAAATACAGCTAACACAATACTGGTCTTAGAGCCCAAGTCATCAAAAAGAAAAGGAAAAGTGGCAGTTTTACTTTTCCACTATTGCCAGTATCTGAGGTGGCCGCTAGGCTGCATTTTCTCAAGCAATGAAAGCCGTCAGGGCCCAAATTGTTCACTCATTCAGTGTATCCGTCCTGTTTAATTCTAACTCTGGAAGGAAAGCCAGTGTATTTTGACTCACACTGAAAGTGAAATGTGGACTCTCTATTTGTATAGCCAAAATGAAAAACTGAAATCTTTCGTTCTTTTCAGCATTTAGATATTCTGGCTGACACAAATCCAGTTGCTTTTCTTTCACTCATAAATAAAGCATGGGAAAGATGTGCTAGATTTACGAATTGGTGGAGAAGGAGATGGTGTTCGTAGACTGCCTTTGTTTTGCCCTCTTGCTAGATAAGAGAAATCCATATTGAGATGATTCCTCTGCCTGAGGCATTTTGAACACGCGGCTTCCCCTGTGTCTGAAGCACGTTCTGTGTTTCCGTACGGAGCAGTACGGCTTCAGCTGCCTCAGAGCTCCTTCAGAGGAAGGTGCCACGAGAGAGGAGAGTGAGTGCTAGGATGGTGGTTATTTTTTAGAAAGCAATAAGCAGCACACTGAGAGGACAGAGTACACAAACACATACCCTCTTCAGTTCATCTGACAGTTATGACTGCATTGCCGAGGCACTCCCTGTTTTGGGGCATCACAACTAAAGCCTCCCCATTGCCCACAGTTCCACATCAGGGCTCCTCCAGGCTCTGAGCTGCAGCTTCTGCAAACATCACCACCAGCCAGGTCGCTTTTTGTGCCAGCTTTCCCCCTTTCTCAGCAGCCATGAATACCAAAAACAGGAAGCAAAAACTTCAGCGAATTCTGACCTCCTGTCCTTCCTTCTTGGGTCCCACACCAGAAGCTGACTTTTCCCAAGCCATAAAGAGGGGGTGAAGTCTTCTGACTCTTTAACTTGCCCCCTCTCACCTCCCCATCCCTTTAAGGAAAGCCATATTTTCTTGATGACTCGGTTACCTGATGCTCATTGCAGCAACAAAGGCAGCTGAGTGCCTTTTCACCTTCTTTCTGCTGGAATATGTTTAGACATTCCCTAAAAGAGCATAGAATTTGGTTCTCGAGGTAAAGTAAGTTCACAGGTATACTGAGACTTTTAATAGAAGATTTCAGGAGGGTGCAGCTAGGAATTTACCGTTCAGCGCATACTCTGTGTTGGTGGGAGGAGTAGTAATACTTCACTCAAAATGGAGGCTGATGTTGTGGAAAAAGGCTTTTCAGAAGTCAGCTGTCATCTTGTCATTTGTCCATTATATACTTTGCAGGTTTGACTTGGTACCTGAACATTTTGTTACATCAGCAATGAGCTTTCAGCTGATTGCTGACTTACAGTTGTGATTAGTGGAGTGATTTATGTACCCACATGCTAAGAGCCTGTTATATTTTTTGCTGGCTTTTGTTTCCTTTTTTTTCTTATAGGAAAATCACTGTGACATAGGTAAAACAGTTCACAAAGGTAAATTTAGCATCTCTGCTTTTAGTGATGCTTACACATTGATGCCTTCTATTTATCTAGGGAGTGTATTTTGGAAGTTAAGTATTTCTTTGTAAGCAATAAGCATGTACTTCTAATTATTCATATGGACGATTCAGTTTATTATCCCAGTTTATTGTCCCAGGACACATTTGTGGCTATGAAATGTAAGTATTGGAAATAAAAGCAAGCTGTTCCAGTTTTCTTCACTTAAAAGTTTTTGTACTCTCTTGATTAAAGGCTCTTTTATGCATTAAGAGTCAAAAGGCTTTTAGGTAACTTTAAAAAGAAGTGATATTAAGGATTAATACATTTTTCAATATTAACTGCAGAAGAAAGTTTCATTAGGCCAAAGTTCCAGCTTCTCATGTTGGGTTTGCAAGGGAAATACAAAGCCATTTTATTTTTCATTGTTATTTTAATTAACTAAGTATTTCCAATAAGTACTTCACCTTTCCATTGTGCTGTCCAAAGCACAATTGTTTGCACAAAAAAAACCAACAAACCCCAAACCCACCAAATCAAAACAAAGTGCAATGTGACTGGACCAGAAATGATTTTCAACTATTTGCAAGGGAATTATCCAAATTATGGATTCAGCAGATTTTCCTTCCTCGTTTGCTTCCAGGTATGTTGCTTCTTCACCCAGTGCTTTACACAAGGTGCATGCTGTCTTTACCAGGCTCTGCTCACTGATGTCTAAAGTTATGTCTCATGTCTACAAAAAATTTCAAGAAAGTTCATCAAAAAATGAATTTATGTTTTGATGACTTAATTTACTTATATTTTAGGTATTGCACCATCAGGACAACTGAGAACCCCCTGTGTAAATTCCTTTACCTAGTTTTGTTGTAGTGACCAAATGCCTGCTTTTCACCAAATACATTTTATTTGTCCCATTGTCATATTTGATACAGCAGTTTCATCTGTCATTTCCCATGACTTTCAGGAGATCACCTTCCCATGTAAGGTCACAGCAGCAAACGTAGGTTTGTATTAGGCATTGAGATTATGCATAAGTGAGAATTTACTTGGTTTCAAACACCAGAAACTGGAAGTTAAGAGACTATAGCGTAGGATTTAAAGAACAATGGTGTACAAAATAGAGTAAATTCAGAAAATCTGAAATTTGTGCATATAACTGTAACCATAGACTTTATAAGATTTGGAATCTTTGTTCAAGATTAAGTACTTTCATCTAATAATTTTGACTAGTTCACCAAGAGAGAACCATTTCTGGATGCACCGATTACAGAAAACAAAGCCAAGTGTCTGTGCTGTATTCAGTAAGTCCACCCCACTTGAAAAAGAATTAGCAGTGATTTTGGCCTCCATCCTGTGCAGAGGAGGAAATGCTTCAAGATATGTTTCAAATATGCAGAGGACCATCTCTGACTTACCTAAAGAGCTGCAAACTCTCTTAGTTTGAAATGTGGCCTGGAAAACAACGTTGAAGAGGATCTTGGACAACTCAGCGGACACACAGTAGATTCAGCGCTTCAAACATGAATAATGCACGTAGCCCAGAGCATGTATCACGGCTCTGATTGGAATCAGGATTTTGCAGCAGGTTTCCATATATATCTAACTAACTGATTTAGATAAATAGCTCCAGAGGCTTTATTCTTGTTTTCAACGTCAAGTAAATCCATCAAAATGACTAACCTTTTTGGTGAACAGCGCACAGAATTGCTGGCCCAATAGTTTGCGGTATTTTATTAGCCAGAAGAACACTGTATTTGAGGCTTCTGCTTAATGTGCAAAGCACTGGATTGCAGGAGAGTTTAATGGGCTGTATTTTAATTCTGACCCGCTTTTGTTGGCCTGAGTATCTTTTTTTTTGTTAAGCAAATCACTCTGAAGCCAGCTGAGCATGGATACTTGTGTTGAAGCAGAGATGGCCAGCGATTTTCAGTCAGCAAGCTGGTCTGCACTGGCAAAGGTCTTGAGGTTTGCAAATGCTAATATTGAAAACAACCCAAAACCACCAAACAACGAAAAAAAAAACCAAAAAACCCAAGGGATTTTATGTTCATTGTAAGCCAAGTCTTTAAGCATATTTGATGGACATTATGAAAGGTCAAAGCAGAGATGCTTTATGGTTTTAACGTTTTCCTATAATAAGGAAAGAGATCTGAAACTGGGATAGATTGTTGCCTCTGTAATCATCCCCTATTCCTGCTGGATCTCACCACATGCTGCTATGCGCTTTAAGAAGTTCTTTACTACATTTTTCACATGTAGATTTTCATAGGGATGTCTGTGCTAATAACTGAGATAAATTAAGTTCCTTAAAGGTTAAGTGGAGGTAAGTTTTGTTGCTGAGCTTGTGTTTGACTGTCCCATCCAGTTGTATATAACATTATACATCATTAGAGCTGGATGGAGAAAAACAGTGATTGCTAAATTTGCAAAAAATATTGTTTCATTCAAGTCTAGGCTTCTGGGCATTCATCTTAAAATGGCTAAACAGGCTACAGAAGTAAAGCGACCCACAGTAGATCTACAAAATGAGAAGGTGACATGCTGATCTTTGTATTCTTTGCCTTTTTCCAGAGATACCACAAAATTATGCATTTGTTTCAAATATAGTGTTATGTCACACCAATATAAAAGAACTCTGGAAGCTCATTTTTAGGTTTACTCAAAATAAATTAAAAGGCAGCATTCTGAATGCATAAGAAAAAGAATAATACTGATATTTCTGATAAACTGATATTTCTGTCTTTTAAACATCAGTTGCATATGGTTTGTTATGTTTGGAGTGGTGGGTAAGTGGGAATAAGACAGTTGTTAAGTAGGTTTTAAGAGAGGATGTGCAAGAGCATCTCTTGGTTTATATACAGATATTTGAAGAAGCTGTTGAAACAGAAGCTGGCATCACTTACAATGAAAGTTTGCCTTGAACCGTTGCATATTTGCAACAGTTTTAGCTTCCTGTATGCCTGTTTTTATAGTCTGGAAAGCAAGTACCTTCTAGTAGAGTATGTACCACTTCACAAATCAGAGCTCTTTACCAAGGTTTACATTTATTGCGTTTGAACATTCCCAGAAAACACATAGGAGATTCTTTCATACATCTTCAATGTAAATGTCTCGTCAGGTTGATCTCATGCATATTGTTGCTGAAAGTACAAGGCATATGAAGACACTAGCTAATTTAATTATGCTTAGCCATGGCTGGGTTTTTTTTTTGACCTTCCAATCTAAGAATTTGTCCTATTACATTTTTAAAATATATTGTGCTGTTTCCATTCAATTTATTCCTGATACCATGATTTCCTCTAGAGCTCAAGAAAGTAGCTGGTTAAGTCTTGCTAAATGAATGTGTAGAAGTTTCAGTATTTTTCTTTCACAATGCATGAAGTCTCAAGCAGTAGATGCGACCCTTTCTCTTGTGCCTTGTGATGAAAAAGGGCTGCAGCTGGTGGTCAGGAAGTCTTCAGTAGGCTGCTGAAGTGCCGAGAGTTATAATAAACGCTGTCCTATTGATGCATGGCCTCAGGGTCTCTCTTGCACGTGTAGGCTTCTGCCCAAGATTCAGCTGTGAACTACTCAGTAACTTCTAGCAGCCAAAAATTCCTAGCTACAAAGACAGAACCTGCCAGTGTCCATAACCACCGCAGAAAACCCTTTTCTTTTGTAAAGAAAGAATTTGAATTAGGGTATGTTGACTAACCAGAATTGTAATGAATCATTGAGACCTTTTAGTCACATTGGCATGGTTAGGGAGAACAAGATAATGTAGTTTCAGTAATTTCCATACCTCTACTGGCAGTGAAACATTTTTTTTCTTTTGTGGCAAAATACTTGTGCCAATTGAAGGAAAAAGTAAATCCTGTAAAGCACTTGTTAACGAACAGCATGTTGTCAGTTAGAATCATAAATTATTTCATCCCTCAATAGGCAAACCTGCAGAAAGGCTGCGCCAAAGTATTTACAGATATTTTCTGATGTCTTTTGAATCCTTTTGGCTTGCAAAGTAGGCATAATGCTACAAGGCTGCTGGATTACTTGAGTAATTTGAAATAGATGAAAGATCAGTAAATGTCAAAAAAAGCAGAAATATTGATAGTTACATTGTCTCCTACATGGCTCCTTTCACCCATATACATTTATTATTTTTTTAAATAAGCAAGTGGAATTCTGCCAAGTCACTTATCCATCCTTCCTAGCTCCAGGCTGAATGAGAAAAGGTTACACCTGTCAACTGGAAGATGTACTCTGGGGAGAATGATTTTCAAACCGTTCACGTCACTTCAAGACATGTAATCATACAAAAACCTCTAAACTCTAAAAATTGAAACATAATACTCAAATCTTTTAAATAAAAGCAAATGCATGTCCTATAAAGCATTTAACTATTCTGTGTGATCTTTCATTTTTCCTGAGTGAGACTAATGTCCCTTTCACTGACTAATAAAAGGTTTCTTCCATTGGCGTGTAATTATGCCGTATACTCAAAGGAATTCTTTTTATTCAGTGAGTATAGCTTCACAGGTATTTGTATTATCATCCTGTTTTCTGTTACATAGTCAGCTCTAGGAATTGACTGATTTAAAAGTAAACCGCGGTCATTCTGAATTTTTACAGAAAAAACACTGACACATATGAGATATGAGGTGGTGGTGTCTTTTCTAATCTGTTAGATCTTCCATCTCTTTTAGTTTCTGACAACAACTAGAATGTAAGAAGGCAGTGATGGCAAGGTCCTTAGATTAACCAAAGAGTTAGTAGGTACAGCAGAAATGGGCAGAAAACTTCCCAGCACTAGATACTGGATGTGATATTCTTTGGCAACTCTTTGCAGATGCAAAGCTACTTCATATTTAATATTTTTGTTTAATTATTTGCTTGCTATGGCATTGCCTGTGTGAAACTAGATAGATGAACTTTGTAACCAACTGCCCAAGTGTGTTACTAGCTAATTTTTCACTAATCATTTGAAATAGAAAGTTACTTCTGTTAGTGATTTAGCTGTCTTTTGCATCTCTTTCTTTTCCTAATCTTTGTTCTACCTCCATTTGATACAAATGTGCATTCAAGCTAATTAAGGAAATTTGCTTTGACTCAGCATGAAAAGGAGGGCAAAAATAAGGGCAGAAAGATTAAAATAGTATAACATATTATCTAGCTTTATGTTTAAAAGCATATTTTTAAACCAAAAATGTGCAGTAAGAATGAATAGGTGGATTCCCTGGACCATATTACTTTCTTTTCACGTTGGTAGCTCAGCTACTGCTGTTGATACAACTGCAGTGGCCACTTGAACTGTAGCTTTGGATGTAACCTTACAAGACTGCAGTCTCACTGTCTGCTGCCTTTTCGATACTGTCTACGATCCGTATATAAATAATGCATAAATATATATATGTTTATATTTACATATATGTATATATATTCTATTACAGCCATTGACAAGCAAGCATTTAAGTGTACTTGGCCTTGCTTTTTAAGCAGGTCTACATCAAAAGCCTAACTGTAAATGAACATTGGGAAGATCCATGCCTTGTTCCTTTGAAATGAAAGGTAGCTCGAATTTTATGTCATACTCTAGCACAAAATAGCTGATTTCCTCTTCTCGATAATTTCTTTTCTGTGCATGTTAGTCAAATACAAGATAAAATGTAGTCCAAAGCTAATTTTTGGAGAAAATAGCTTTTCTGAAAGCTAGTGAACGTGTATCCCAGAGTCAAAATGAAGAAAAAACACCCTCCCAGAAATACTTTGTGAGTAGTTGTCTCATGAAAGATCATAGAATCATGTATCATAACATATCCAAAACTAATGAAAAAAGAAACAGGCTTCCTAGGAATGTATACACACTTTGCATAACCAATTCTGTCTTAAGATATGTTTTAAGATACTGCTAAAACAGTTTTCAAGCATCTAAGTGGATGGGTGACCAAAAAGGTAAATGAAAAAGAAGAACATCATGTCAAGAAAAATGACCTGATAAAAGCGTTTCTAAAGGTTGAAAATGGTGAACAAGTAGGTATTTTCTCAGCCGAAAATATGTCTGAGGAATTTTAAAAATGCTTATTTATAAATCCTTTCTGCACATGCAGAGGAGGTAAGATCTTACTTCTCTAGTATATTTATGTATACTTCTCTTAGGAGACAAGGTGCCTCTGACCAGTGAACAAGGCTGACAGAGTTTCACAGGACACATCATCAGGATTTTTTCCAATTCCCTTCTTTCCCCTTTTAGCATTTTTTAGTCAGTTTTGACATTTTTGGCTTTCATCACGGCAACCCCTAATGTAGGCTCTTGACTTCCATGGTGTCAAGACATCACCTGGTAACTTCGGTTGCCTAGATTTCAGCTGTGTTGGAAACTAGTGTTATCAACAAAAAAGGCTACTTTCACGTTGTCAGTCCCACAAATTGCTTCTCTCAAATCTGAACTGTTTGGGACATTATTGAGAAAGGCACAACAGTAATTTGGCTAGCAGTTCATAAGTAACAAACATAGGAAATTTTATGAGTTTGTTATATTGACAAGCATGATGCTTCTGACATTAATTGCATGCTTCTGATGTCATTAATTTTTCATTACAAAAAAAATTACTCTAGAGTAGCTCTCAGAGCCAATATTCTGATGGTCTTCGTTTTGTTGTGCAATCACACAAAGGCAGTGAACTCATTTACATTATTTAAGCAATGTGAGTTCAGTTGGAAAAGTGCATTAAATAAATGCTTTCCTCATATACTCTCTGACATCATTTACAGATTTCTATTTACCATTATCTTTATAGAACTATAATATAGAACCAGTCTTAGAGACAGTTCTAGAGCTATCAAACCTGGAACAACAGAGGACTTGATAATCACATTAGGGAAGTGTTGTTAGGAGAGGTTAGCAAGGTGATAAGAATAATACTACTCTAGAAGCTAATAGATGCTGTCAACATAAAATATATAATAATGTGTAAAGGAAAAAATTGAAAATATGTAAGTTTAGATATTTAGATTTTTCATGCAATTTTCAATCTATTTCAAAGCTTTGAAAGAAAAATTTTCAATAAGCAATTGGAATTGGGAATTCCTGTTTGCTCATTGGCAAATAAATTATTTACAGACTGAAACAGTAGGATGAGATAATCACACATAAGTAGTCTGAAGCTTCTGAGAAAAAAAATAGGAAGAATTACAAAGAAGTGTGGTGGTGAATTTGTTAGCATTCTGTGTTGTTTACATTTAGTTGTTTCAGTTTTTACAGAGAAAGATGTCTCAACAGTGCTATACCACAGAACACAAAAATGCTAACATTGGCTTATATAGTTAAAATATTGATGGAGAAAAGAAATGCTTGGTAAAAGTATTGGGTTTGCATTCAGCAGAATTCCTTTAATGATAAAACATACAAAATTTTATCTGAAATATTATGGCTTCTGACTGAAGCTGTTTGTCTTCTAAAACCCATCATTTAAATTTATACCTAAAAAAACCTATACATGAGCGGTCATGATGGGGATTTCTTGAACAATAGCAACAAGCCAAAAAAAAAAAAAATCCAATAGAAAAGCATTCCCTTCGCTTTCAGTAATTCTTTCTTCTCTTGAAGGAATTAGCATAGTAATACATATTATCTGAAAGGAGTAAAAACCCTAAAGAATATAGATAAAATAGTCTATATCTGAATCTAAATATTTCCGTATCTTTCAGGTTAAACTGAGTAACTGAAACAGATGTGATTAGTATTTAAACAATATCTAGGAAATATGTGCACTGTATTTAGGAGGATTTATTACTATGGGAATTTTTTATTTTTATTTTTTCCTTAGCAAATTTGTTATACTCTTAAATACTTGAATACAACTAATAGCTTGGTGTGTGCACTGGCTGCCATTGTGCTTATGACAGGCAGCAACATATGTCCAAATTATGCAGTCTGTATTAAAATAGCACAAATAATGGAGATTTTAATTAGGCTAGTCTTTCAGGTGCTTTTATCAGACTCTTAAAATGATGTGGAAATTATATAGCTTAGTATTAACCAAGTAAACCTCTCGTTCTCAATTCAATGTGAAGTGCATTTCCTAGTTGTTTTCTCTCTTTTCCCGATAAAAGGCACTAGACCCAGCATAGAAAGTTGCATTTAAAATATCCTTTTCTGTGACCATTGGGAGTCACCCCTGCACTCATCAGTTCAAAGTTTATAAATGTCTTCTATATAATTTGCTTGATGTCTTCCTATCATCCCACTATAGAATCAAACTGCATTTATTATTCTTTAAATACTCTAAGTTGAACCTGAGTATCTCCATATCTCAGTATCTTTAAAAAATATATATTATTGTTTATTTAGCTAAGCCTGGATAAATGTCCCCTCCTATAATTTTCTTATGTTCATAGAATCATAGAATCATAGAATGGTTTGGGTTGGAAGGGACCTTAAGGAGCATCTAGTTCCAACCCCCCTGCCCTGGGCAGGGACACCTCCCACTAGACCAGGCTGCTCAAAGCCCCATCCAGCCTGGCCTTGAACACTTCCAGGGATGGGGCAGCCACAGGTTCCCTGGGCAACCTGTTCCAGTGCCTCAACACCCTCAGAATGAAGAATTTCTTCCTAATATCCCATCTGAATCTCCCCTCTTTCAGTTTGAGGCCGTTGCCCGGTGTCCTATCATTACACTCCCTGATAAAGAGCCCCTCCCCATCCTTCCTGTAGCCCTTAGGTACTGGAAGGCCGCTGTAAGGTCTCCCCTGAGCCTTCTCTTCTCCAGGCTGAACAACCCCAACGTGTAAATCACTGTTCTATTTATGCTAACCAGCGTATGCATAGCCATCCCATAGGTCTGAGGTGAAAGGGTGATTCCCTTCAGTAGCCTTTTCCCTTAATATTTTCCATCTGCAGCTTTCTGCGTAGCACTCTGTTCAGCAACACTATGGCCATGGCAATGATGAGGAGGAGGATGTCACAGTAGATTGGGCTGGATACACTTTCAGTTTTTAAGAAAACTGTTACAAACAGAAGGAAACAGAAGGGAGTAAATCTTTTTTGGGTAATACTGGCACAGAAGTAAAATATTATTTTTTATTATAGAAGAGCAGTTACCTGGTTTTGAATGAGGAAAACAATGACACTGGTTTCTCTCAGTCTCAGTTTTTTTTAACTAAATCCTGATGCTGTAGAAGGAAGAGAATGACCCAGTGATGCTGACAAAGTAAAGAAAGGGAGGGGAAGTGAGTGAACAAAACATTCTCTCATAAATTGTCTGAACTCTAGCTCCCTATTAAGGTCAGGATTTTTCACTATGAGGATGTTGACAAGGTGTGGTGCAATGAAGGGATTTTGTAATGATGAATTAAATGTAGTGATTTGAATGTAAAGCCTTGCTGTCAAAATAGTAAAAACTGTAGAATTAAGAAATAGACAGTTCAGGATAGGAATTTGTAATTAGTAGACACTTTCTTTTGTTTCAGTGACTGGCCTGTTTATTCTCTGTGTCTCTCCTCTTCATGTGTACAATAATGATTTGTAATTACAGGGTTTTGTTGGAGATGCCAAAAGCAATTGCTTCTCTGTTTTTAATGCAGGCATTGCCACCTTCCAAATTTTTCACTGGGCAAGTTTAACCATAATCTTCTAATCTGAACAAATTCTTTATTAATGTGGAGAGGTGCATCAGATTTTTTACTGATGTGGTGCAATTTGTGCTTTTTATCACAGACATAAAGAAACAAAAGATGGGCTTTTCTTCTTTGGTAGAACGTTGAAATGAAGGTGGATGTCGTGTGGTTGTGTGGTTGTATGGCTGGGAATGAATCAAATTGTGTGGGTTGACGACTGAATTCGAGAGATGCTAGAGGAATCTAGGTATACCTGATATACCTTTTACTGGTTTCGTGGGCATGATACTGAATGTGGTTATGAATTGCAACCCAGAGGAAAAGAAAAAAATTGTATTGATTTTTATGCCTACAGGTCCTCAGCATTGTATTGTGCTGTATTCAAAATAAGTTTGAGGAATAACTGTTTTCTGACAGAGAACAAATACTATTTGTATTATTTCTTTTTTTATTGTTATTATTAGTTTTACATATATGTTTGTTGTACCATATTCATCCAGTTTCATGAGCATTAATCTGAGTTCAAGGGCAATACCATCTTTTTTTGTGTGATTTTTGTGAGGAATTAACATACACAAATCATTAGCCTGAATGTAATTGAATGTAATTGAAGCCCGAAACTGTGACAACTGAAAATGGGTTGTGTGTTTCTAGTGATATGAAGACTGTCGTCAGCTAAAAAGTAAGGTGCTAACAGATAATTAGGATACTCATCTTTTTCATTAATAATATGAGCCAAACCCTAAATAGTTGATTAGGAGACGCCAGCTGCTTTGCGTCCCTACCCTCTAATTCCAAGCTACTGGCCCCATTATCTCAGCATCAGAGCAACCAAGTGACATTTTACTTGCCTGGATCTTTTTGTAAATCTTGCATCTCACCCAGGGATAAGGATCGGGTAGTTACCTCTGGTTCTTCCTCCTGTTCTCATGATGACCCTGGTTCAACCTCATCCTTTCCAAAGTGAACTGGTTTTTTTGTGTATCGCTTCTTCTGTCTTCTGTATAGGCGTGACTCATACCAGCATAAGTTGGTTCTCTGGTCCAGTAGCTGCAGTGCCCATCGTGGGGGTTGGAGTATCCACAGCACTCATCGTAGGGGTTGGAGTAGCTACAGCGCTTGTCACGGGAGTTGTAGTAGCCGCGGCACTTGTCGTAGATTTGGAGTAGCCGCAGCGTTCGTCATGGGGGTTGAAGAAGCCACCATGCTTGTCATAGGGGTTAGAGTAGCTGCAGCGCTGGTCGTGGGGATTGGAATAGTGTGTCCGCATACGCACCGATGGTTAACCCTGAGCAAAATCGAGACCTGAAACACATTCAAAAGACCTAGCAGTAGGAGCGTGCTGGTTCCAGCATCCCAAGGGTATTCAAAATTCTTGAACGCTGTTGTAATTAGCCTGGAGGAGAAGCGGGAGGTCCCCCCCGCAGATTAGATCTCCAAGGGGAAAAGATAAGAGGGGTAATTGATAAAAGTTTTCACTAGATTCCCAAAGTACAAAGATGCTGCTAGTTCGCCTTGTTCATCGTTCTTAATAATTAACAAGTACAGCCACAACACACCAAATTTCATCATAACATAAGCCTGCACTACAAGGCACAGCAAAATTATAATCTTGAGAGTCTTCACAGGGATGATAAACAGCATAACAAGGGCTAGATTCATAAAACTACTGGCAAAGAAGTAATTTTCTTCCACCTTGCAGTATGTAGCTCTGGGTGTAAATTACCAACACTGGAAGGGGAAGTTCTCATTCTTTTTCTGAGGAGGTGGTTTTTTTTAATCATTTAACCAAGCTAATGCCCTAGCTACCAACAGGTAAGTATCCCAAGGTCTCTCTTTTTGATGCTGTTTTATCTTGTCTAATAAATAAAGTAAGGCAATTCAGTGAGTCAGTGAACCTCAACACTAGATTAGAGCATTATTCTCTTTCACTGACTCTAGGACTATCATAGTGTTTTATACAAATTAAAGCAGTTTCACAAAAGGGAAGGTGAAAGACTCAAATAAAAATTTTATGTAGTATTTTAGTGATTAGGAAACTTACCTGTCAGGTGAGAAACTTCTGCTGAATTCACTTTCTGTTTAATTTGAGAACAGGCATTAGAATCCAGATTCTCAGGTTAAATTAGACTTGAATTCTTAGAGGATTTTTCAAATGCTTAATGTATAGTTCTTTATTTTTAAGATCTCAGGAGTTCTTGTTTCATTTTGTGCCCTAAGGCATATTGTTAAGCTGAATTATTATGTTATGTAGGTTAAGAAGGATAATCTTCTTAAAAAGAATAATAAAAAACATGATAAAAAAATCATAATTTCATTATCCCCATATACTCCAAGACCTAGGATAGTAACGATCAGTTTTTCAGGTGGTGTAACATAATGTGATTCCAAAGACACCACTGAAGTTAAACCCATTTACCCAGCAGAGTAACAAGGCTTGTAGCAACAATAATGTACAACTATAAAGGTCAAGTTTCAAAGTATCGTAATTCTTTGAACTGTTGCTTATATGACAAATGGAATGATCATTCAAAATGCTGTTTCGTTTTCTATGAACTTTGTCTATTTAAAGTAACATTTGTGTAACTTCATCCTTGTCTTCTTTTCTTTCTAACAGCACCTTCAGGCTTGAAGGAATATGTATATCTGGAGGCACGTCAGTTAATTTCTTGCATATCAGATTCATCATTGTGACTTCTTGCAGGCCAGATCTGAGAAGTAACCAGGAACCTAATCCTCCGTGGAGAATGGAAAAGCCCTTCAAGTGAGAGCACAACTGATCATGAGTGTAATCTGCGTTGATTCATTTTTCTCAGATCTGACAGCTATGTGCTGAGTCCTGGCAAAAGCCACAGCCTTAAATTCCATTTAGAGGGAAAGAAGAATAAAGAGGAGTACATGTCTTGCCCCGTTGCAGAAACTGCTCACTCCAAGCCTGACACTTGACTTCTGTGCTGAGCAACCAGAGTAACAAACAATGAGTTTTTCATGGGTCCAGCCAGCATCCAAAAATATTTCTATATGTAGCCAAAAGGAGAAATGAAGCACTTACATGATAGCAGAAAAAGAATGCATTTACTGTAACAGAGCAATGTTGCTGTCTGTGGGGAAAGAAGACCTCTGTCATCCCTTGTACATATTCAAAGCCATACAGGAACAAGGCATCGGTGATGTTAAATTGCTTAAGAGGATGCTGTCTTCTGTCCTCCACCCAACTTTGAAGAAGTTCAGCTGTTAGAGATTGCATCTCAATGCACTTCTAGTATTTGCACTGTCACGTCCATTCAGGGTAATGATGTGCGCCACCATTTGCACAGATGGCCCCAGGAGATTTTTGACCACAACAAGCTGTATTTTGCCGGGGCTCCAAAAGGAATTAAAAAATTAGAAATGAAGAAAAACATTTACGCTCTTTTTCACTATGGGGATCTCTTCACAGAAAGGAATACGGTCCTTTCTTCTGTTTAAATAAATACATGCATATACATACATATATATATATGTATATATATGAAAAAGCATCAACATGATAAGGTGTATTTAAAAAGGGGATATAATCTTTTTTAATAGCATCCATTTTTTATCATACTAGCAGCCAAGAAATTTAGTCTATTGAATTACGCATCCAAAATGTTCCTATTGAACATTGACATTATAGTCCCAGTTACTGTTAAAGATGTCATTTGTAATATGTATTTGACATAAATTTTTTCTAGCCATTTGTCTATACTTCATGAGAAATCTAACAGACAAGCAGTATTTTCAGTTTATTTTTCTAAATAAATATGTTGTTTATATTATTTGCAGTCACTCATTTTGGCTGGTTTTCGTTATCTCCAAAAATGATTTAAAGACAGAACCAAAACACAGGAATTGTTTGTTCATGTTAAGCTGTAATGATTTGCTGACCGAAAGCTTTAATATAAATACTGTAATTTGTAAAATGATTAAGTATATTTATACAGGCAAATATGTATGGAAAACAAGAGGAGGTATTTTAACTCTTAATTTCAGAACATAGTTTATTTTAATATCCACACAAAGAAATCTAAAATTATAATGGGATAGATTTTTTATTATCAGTGAGTTTTGGCAAGTGAAGATTTGAATGTTTAAGAATGAAAGGAATGTACTCTAATAATGGTGGTTTCCCAAAATTATACAGAGACCTTTTGACGGCTGTCTCATTTTCTTCAAACTGTTATACGTTTTTTGGATTTCTTTTTTTTTTGTGTGTGTGTGTGTGTGTTAGGGCTTTTTGTTTGGTTTTTATTTGTTTTAGCATACTGACAAGGCCATGAAGTTGATAGTATTTGATCACAAACAATTGGAGAAGCTACAGAATAAGAGGTTGTTCCTTAGAACAATCTGCAGTTTACAGTTAAGAACAGTTGTTGTTATCCATCTACTGCAGTGTTTTGTTATCAAATTATTGAACATTTCAATGCTAGAGCTGTTTTGAATAAAAATATATTTTTCCCTTTTTCTTAGTCCATTAGCCTGTGTGTAATTTTAAGAGAAAAGTAAAGCATGTGATTCCCAGTTCACTTATGCATTCATCTTAAATCCAGTCATATGTATCTGAGTAGGTTTTTCTTCATATTCATTGCTTTATGGACGTATTAAGTGCTCACTAACAGAAAAATGATCTTTCAACAACAAAAAATGGAAAATTCAAGCCTTTTTTTAATCTGTGAGTTAACTTTGTAAAGGGCAGATATTTTAAAGATGTGTTGCTCTGCTCTAATGTACTAACTAGTGTATGCGTGTGTGTTTGTGTGTGTGTGCACGCATGCGCACCCTTACCTGCTGATGAATGAAACGCCAGCCCTGCTGAAGTAGGTGCCACATGTCCTGCTACTGCAAAAGATGCTCATGTTATTGTATTTTTTGGAGAAAAACCTGAACTCTGTCTTTGTTTGTCACTCTGAAGCCATAAATAGCTTCTACAGTTTGTCAGGAAATCACAAAATGAACTAATTAAGTGAATGTTAGCCTCCCTCATTTGACAAAACTTGGGATCATCTCACAGTTTTACTCTTTTTTTAAAGAAAGTTAGTGGTCAATTTCCATTGGTGCAATGGATAAATGGAACCTTTGTATCTGTTAAAGAATGATGGCTGTGTTTTATTCCCACACATTTTAGCTTATGGTTGGCTTACAGTCTTCTAACTGTGATTTTGTTTCTGTGTCATTAGAATCACATATTTGGACATACAACTTGCATGGGCTTGGTTTTGCTCCCTCTTTGGATAACCTGTGTTTTAAAATTGGAGAGCTTAGTCTTTGAGACTAATATTCAGAGTTGTTTAAAGAAGGGGCAACATTATCGAAACAATAAGAAAATTTCAGAATGATAATTTGAGCACTTCCATTATTATCTAACAATAATATTTGGAAAAGCTCTTATTTTTGTGAACAGAATGCATTCATCTATATTTGAAAATAGCCCAATAAAATCTAGTGAAATAATTTGTTACTACTTGCAAATACTTTTCTGCTATGCTGAGTTCTAGATCAGCGTGTGTGTTTAATTTTTATTGTACAAAAAGCACCTGAAGCAATGCACAATTTTCTTCAAAAAATACAGCAGAGATGAAAAGAAATGACCTGGTCCCAGGAGTGGTTTTACACAATGTGTGTAATGCAAAAAAAATCCAACACATATACCAATGTGTAGGCCTAATTTAAGTGACAGAAGTAGTTGGAAGAGGACATTGCAAATCATGGTTCTCATCAGTCACATGCTGGTGTTCACAGCTCTGCATTAACCGGGGTTTCATGCTGGAAAGTAAGTTTCAGTGCATGTGCACACACGTGCACTCGCATGCAACATGTGTCATTTTACTACCAGTGTCACTGGCATAAATCCATATTTCTTGATTTTTGTAGATTTAAATAATTAAATCTTTAGGTAAGTATTCAATATTGTGATATAAATGTCAGTATACTATGCAGATGCTCCCCTGAGATAATACTTCAACTCAGGATAACAAAACTCAACTCGGATTTCAGAAACTGTTGTCAAATAATTAGCACTGAAATATTTTTTTCATAAAGTTTAAAACCAGAGGAGACAATTACATTATCTCATTAAACAACCAAAATTTTGTGGGTTTTTGTGACTAGTGGTTTGTGACTAGGTTTAGCCTAGTCCTTTAGGCTAAACATTTTGACCAAGACCAGCAGAACTTTTTCAACTAAGGCATTATTATGGTGACTGATGGGTCCTTTTGTAGGTTTATGGGCGCTGTATATATAAGAAGTGCCTGCAGAAGTGGTTCTAGAATACTGCAGTGTTTCATTATCTGGCATTGAAGAGCAATCTGAAGCAACCAACATGCTTAAAATGATGACGTGTGTAAAATGAAAAGCTGACAGTTCTGGATGTGTCTATGAGACATACTTTCAGCACTTGAATATTTTTAAAGACAAGTGTCATGGTTTGGGCCACCATCGTTCATGAAGAAAACAGGGATATGTTAAAATATCTATTTTGTAAAGTGGAAGTAAAAGATCACAAAAATCTCGTGCTCATCATGATGTTATAAAAGTGTCCCTCTCCTGATACAGTTGCCTCAAGTGTCATACGGCATGAATATCCTTGAGGGACAGATTTTTTTTCTCTGGGGGGATACATGCTCGGTCCAGAGCAAGGCTGTCCAATGACATTGTCAATTGCCTGGGGAGGGATGGGAGGAGGGCAGTCATGGCCCTGCCCCACAGCTCCTGCTGAAGGTAGGAGGCTGTTACTCAGGCATCTGGCAGACCCAACGCCCATCAGAGGACAGCTGTACAAGAGGAACATGCCTGCCAAGGTGGCACATATAGGTGGCACCTGCTATGAGGTGGCACATATTGTCTGGTATCAGAGCCATCTGCTAGCCAACAGTGAGAAGGAGCCAGGGAACATGGACCTTCTGAGCTTCTGTGGCAGAAGAAAAGGAGACCGGAGCATCTAGGGTAAAATTTAAAGGATTTTGGGAAAGAAGCGGTAGGCTTAACATTATCTAACTTATGGAGTGGCTGGGAGGGAAAGGTCAGTTTATGCTGACTGATTTTAAGTACCATTATCCTTTTGTGGGTTTAAGAATAATTTATTTAACAAGTGTCCACAGTGAGGGTTCAACAGCATTGGTGCAGCAACCAGGGTCTCTGCAGTGACCTTCCCCGAGTTATAAAGCAGCTAAAAGGGAATATTTTCATGTATAACTGCAAAAACAGTGTAAGGAGAAGGTTCACCCTTAAGAGAAACCAAGGAGACCTTTTGAATATAGGAGATTGTAAAGAAGGGTTGACACTTAAACTGAGATCACATGTGAGTCTATCAGAAGAGTGGGGAAAAGGTGGAGTAGAGCATGTGGTTTGAGATGATACACGTACTGGGTGAAATCTGTAGGAATGAGTTGGAAGGACAGGACTGAGTCTTACAGAGAAAATTAGATTGAAAAGAGTGACATTTACATATATTACAGTAAGTTTCCTTAGAGGGCTTCTGACACTAAATTACTGATTTTCATGGACCAGATAGTTGAAGATCCCATGAAAGAAGAAGCAAAAGCCAGGTGGATGTGGTTCAAAATACTTCAGCTGAATCTCGCTCTAGATGCAATATCCTTGCAAGGCTGCAGAAGCCAAATCTCCCCGGAGTCGTGCTCAACTTCTGAAAGAGCAATTATAAACAAGGACTCCGGTAATGAAGAATCTGAAAGGAATCACTACATGAGTTAAATCATGGCAGATGGCACAGAGACCATTTAAAATACTGTATTGAAGGCAGAGAGCAAATACATCCTGCTTAGCAAGAAAGGCTTGAGAAAGGGCAAAAGAGAGCCCGCATGGTTAAGCAGCAGGGTGTCAGACTGCTGAAAGCAAGAAAATATCCTTCAGATAGCTGAAGACTTTTAAAGAAAATGTAACAACTGTAAACTTCTTAAGACTAAATATAAATTAAAAAGAAAAAACACAGCAAGGCAAATCAAAACAATTGTGAGATACATAAGAGATTTGTTAACAAAAAATAGCTGCAAGACGCATAGAAGTTAAGAAATTCTATTTCTACAATAACAGCAGCAGGAATTCTGGCAGAGAGTCTGTAGCGCCAAAAGATAATCAAGGAAAACAAAAGCACTTAGAAGAAATTTTAGGAACAAAATTGTCTTAACATTTTAATTCTGCTTTTGCCATAGAAGGGTTTTGGTAGATTTTCGTTCATGAATTTTTGTCTATGGGGGAAATCATCTGAAATCATACTTTGTCAGTATGAGGTGGTACAAAACAAAATGAAGAAAATACCAAGACCAGATGGCATACATCTGAGATTTTTAAAGGCACTCAGGTGTGAAATACTCAAAATGGTAACTCTGGTGTGCAATTCGTTGTTTAAAAATACTTTCATAGATTTTGAGATGTGAGGTTGCAAATATGTTGTCAATTTTAAAGTGCATTTGAGGGAGTTTGAGAGTATAGACCATTGAGTAAGCACTGGGCAAATCAGTTGAAACTATAGTAGTACTTTTTTTTTAAAGAACTAGAAGGTATTTAACAGTGTCTATGTCATCAAACACTGCAGGGAACTGCAACTGGCTAAGAGGAAACGGAGGAGTTTCCTCCAGCTTAGCCAGTGCAGCTGCCTAAGAGAAAGTGCCTGCATTCATTAAAAAAAAAAAAAGTTAAAATATGGGAGAAAAGGGTGATTTTTTATGGTCAGTGGAAAGAGGCCACGAAAGAGGTTTCATGGGACATGTACTAGGATCCATGCTTCCCAAAATATATGTGAATATGCTGGAAGAGTAGTGAACAGTTGTTTGGTAAATTTGCTGATTACACTAAGTTATTAAATATATTAAATATGAGTGTCCCGAATGACTGGTTATTAAAATGGCAGATGAAATTCAGTGAAGATAAATGCAAACTGATCAGTATGAAAACCATTTTTTATTTCACATATTCCACTTAGCTTGATATTTAGTAGTTAAATGTTTCTATGAAAATGTCAGTCCTGTGGTTAGCAGGTCACAAAAATGCAAGTATGCAGTTAAGAATTATTAGGAAAGGAGCAGAGAAAAGAAGTGAATGTCGTTTTATCAGTCAATAGATGTGTGGTAGGCTGTTATATTTAACTCTTTTCATACTATGTGCAGTTCTGATCCTCATCTGGAAAGAAAAAAAAAGGATGTAATCAAACTGGAAGAGCTTCAGAGAATGGGTGACAAAGGTAGACAAATGGTAGGATTAGATTCTGTCTGAGTGACACTGCTGTCAATGATTCTTCTGGTGTGAAGAGGTGTGAAAGAGGTGTGAAACAGAGGTGTGAAAAGGAAGTACAATAGAGATCAAGCCTGGAGTGGTAGGGGAGGTCAAACAAATCTAGCCGTTTGCAAGCTCAAAAACAACAAAAAAGTGGGTATTTAAGCAATGTGGAGGAAAACTGTGGAACTCTCTCACTCAACACATTGCATATCCTGAAAGTTTATGGGACTCAGAAGAGCCTGTGAGAAACCAAGTGAAAATAGTCCTTGAGAGCTACTAAATGAAACGATCTCATTTTTGGCTCAACCATGACCCATTCATGTCAGACAGGGTATTGTGAAGATGCATTTTTACATGCATGCTTTTGATCACTGTCAGCTGTTTTTGTGGGCCAGCTATGCCATTTTATCTTATGGAAAAGTCAATACTTGGTATTTGTGTGCAAAACCTAACTAAAGGGACTGTCTTTAATGTAGGTTGTTTGGACTGACTTTTCTAAGAAAAAGATAATTTAGAATATCTTGGGAATGGATCAGAAGTGTTTCCATATACCTGGTTATGGTTTTGTTCCCTTTGAACTAACAATGTAATGTTTTGAATGGAATGAATTGAACTGAATGAAGTCACCACTATATAACTAATATGTTTCTAGTTTGAAGAATTTTTACTTCTGTCAGTATAGAGGACCTTAGCTCACATTAAAACAAGGTTCTAATTAAGATTTAAAATTTCTTCATGTTTTTTTTCATTGTACGCAGAGAAGAGAGTAAACAAAGAATGATAAAATGTAGAGTGGCAAAAGTGAGATATTAATAAAAGTAAAAGAGTAGGAAAATTCCAGTTGTTTTGGAAAGATGCAGTCACAAATGAACTGAAAATGCATTATAAGACCCATAGCTAAGAGTACTAAATTCTGACATGGAGAAAAGTAACAGTAAAGGTCAAACTGAATATTAGGTTCCTGGAACTGAGGCCTGCAAAATGTGAATTAATAAATGGTAAAATATAAAACATATATATAAATGCTGTCTTCAAACTCTCAGACTTTTGCAGTTAGGGTAGCTGTGTCTGCAGAGAATCTAAGGAATGAGAAAAATGCTGGTTAGAAGGGATTTCTGCATATAATCTGTTCCAGTTTTCCTTTGGAGGTGATCAACCAAAGCTTTGTCTCCGTAACCTCTGATGGTGTGTCCACACTTTCTATGGATATCCTAATGTAGTGCTGCACTGTGAAGAAATTTTTCCATATATGCAACCTGATCTGCCCAGCTCCTACTTTGAGGCCAGTATCCCTTATGTAGTCCCTTATATATTGTCTGCTACTGCTGCAAAGGGTTTAGCTCTGCTATTTTTGCAACTGTACTTCAACTGTGGCCCTTAGCTTTAACTTTGCCAGACTAAAAACAACTCGGCTCACTCTGTCTTTCCTTGTCAGTCATGTGCTTTAGGCCTCTTACCGTCATTGTAGTCGTCTGCTGAGTATTCTGCAAAGATCATCTAGCTAAGGGCAAGCACATGTTGTTTGCCTTGTTGTCAACCATCACCCTTCAAGTTCTTTTAGCCTAGCTGCTGGTCACCTAGTTGGTCCCCATCAATGACAGCTATTCCACTACAGGTGCAGAGCTTGACCCTTCTGCCTGTTAAACATCATGAGGCTTCTCTCTGTGCAATCCATAAATTTCCCAAATCCTGCTGGCTTGAATTTTTGCCATTCATTATGTCAGTCACTCCTCTTAATGAAACATCATCCAGAAATTTGTTGAGTTCGCATTCTGTGTCATCATCCAGGTCCCTGATGAAGGGACACCAGTACTGATCCCATGTGTGATCATGGAAGTCATTAAGGTTGGTGAAGCATGGTTTGCCATTGGTAAATCTGTGTGTATGGTTCCTGATGGCTGCCTTGGCTTCCATGAATGAATCCCAAATGAATGCCAGCTGTAATCTTTCCAGTGTCTAAGGTAAGGCTGTCTGATTTAGAGTTCCCCTTGGAGTTCATCTTAAGATGGACGTAATGTTTGCCTTCTTTTTTAGTTGTTGGGGACCTTTCTTGATTACTGTGATTTTAATAGATAATAGTAGCATTGTGCTCACTTCAGCCTCAGGTGATTTTGATCTGATATTGTGTACTTGAGTGAGTCCATCTTCTTTAAGTTGTCCCTAACTTGTTGGTCTCCTATCTACCCCCTTCCAAAACCAGGCTGATGCATGCAGAAGTTAAAAAGTAAGCTTTGCCTGCAAAGGCTGAGGTGAAAAAGGCATTAAATAATTCAGCTTTTTCCAAATCATGTGTTAATCATCTCTGCCATTCATCAGCACTTTTTTTCTGTGAACTCTCTTCTGATACTATCACACTTGTAAGAACTCTTCTTCTTACCTTTTATATCCCCAACTAGTCTTAGCTCTAATCAGGGTTTGATCATCATGATTTTTATCTTTAACAGCAGGAGCAATGCTTTTATAGTCTCCTACTTTGTTTCCTGTCCTTGTTTTCATTTCCTATATGATTTCTTCTAGCGTTTCTTTGCCTAGCCATTCTGGCCTTTAGTTTAAATTCCTAGTCTCCTTTCATGAAGGTGTGGTTTGCTCCTGAGCTCCAACTAAGTTTTCTTTTCAAGTCAGCTCCAACTAAGTTTTCTTTAAAAGTCATTCTGGGTGCCCCTTGTAGAAAATTGCAAGGGAATTTCCCCTGCAATTTTCTAAATAAGCCAAAATCTGCTGTTCTGAAGTCTAGAGTCTAAGTCTATGGCTTATCTTCTCAGTCTTTCTCCAAATCTCAATCTCAGCCTTCTCCTGGTCACTGCAACTCAAACTGCCATCTATGATTACATTCATAACCATTTCTTCCTCATCGAGAATAAAGTCAAATATACCATTTCCCTGGTTGGCCCCTCTAGCATTTGAATTAGGAAATCATAAGAAGTGTGCTCTAGACACTTTTACAGTAAGTTTAAGAATTGTATTTCCTCTTCAGCAGATGTCCAGATGGTCAAAATCCTCCATATGGACCAATGCCTGTGATCTGCTATTGTCTGTAGACAGACTCAGAGACATCATCTTAGTCAGGTGGGCTGTAGCAGACTTTCATCACAACATCATCAGTGTTGCATCCTCCTTGACCTAGACCTGGAGAGTCTCCACAGACACCTCCTTTGTTTCACACCAGGCCACTGCTTAGTCAAAGATCTCCTTTGCATAACACACATCTCCTCTGCTTCTACTTTACTGCCTACCTGCCCTCAGCATTCTTTAACTATGTATTTTGTGAAGACAACGAGTTCAGTCTTCTGGAAGCAGCATCCCTGTGGAGCTGAAGAGGGCGAGAAGTACTTGCCAAATGGCATGAAGACCTATTCAAGCTGGATATAAGGAGAAACCTTAGGACAGAAAAGCATTGGAATATGTTTCATGCTCTTCATCTTTGGAGGTCTTGAAGCACACATTAATCTGACAGGAAAGATGTATGTTCAAACACAGACGCAGGAGAGGGCCCTAGATGACCTTTATATTAATGGGAGAGAAGCTGGGATATCAAATGGGACATGTGGCTGGGAATTTGAATATCACTAACTTAGTAATCAACTGGGAACAAGTAACATGGTAAAAGCAGGTGGGTAGGAGCCCAAGAATAAGTATGAAAGTTACGCTTTCGACATACTTGTGAGGATTTCAGAGAGCTGTGTGGTGCTCATTATGGAGCACATGAATATTACTGAAACGGCTACCTGACACAGCAGCATGACTCAAGCAGATAAAATTTGGTTGTCAGATTTTATAAAATATATAAAATTTATAATCAAAACACTGTAGGAAAGCTTAAAAGAATGTGAAATTTGCAAGCATTGAGTATTGCCTGTTCTGCTAATTGAAGATTTGAGACCAAAATAGTCTGTCATGCAGGCAAGCACAGAATCCCTTTGAACATGTTATCTGCCTTTGCTTTTAATTCATTTGTGCTCAGCCCGTATGCATATGAAAGTAGATGATTATCTGTGTGGACAAAATCATCGTGAAAGGCAGAAAAAAATTAAATTGCTTGCGACTTGATTATCACTTCCACTTAATCTGGATACCTAGCAGGGTGAAAATATGCACATCCTGCCACAGGTATAAAGACAATTTGTTCTCACTTTAATTCTAATTTCTGTGGACAGCATAATCACAGAATCACAGAATCGTAGGGCTGGAAGGGACCTCTGGAGATCATCTAGTCCAACACCCCTGACAGAGCAGGCTCACCTAGAGCAGGTTGCACAGGAACGCGTCCTGTGTAAGGAACTCCAGAGAGCACTTTTTTTTTTTTTTCCTCCTACAGGATGAGTAAATCCCACAGACAGGCAAAAGGGTTTACTTAAATAAAAATAAGACCTTCTCTCCTCGACAGTATTGTTTTATCCTAGTCAGTAGCAGATTAAGTAATTAATGTCTGTTTGGCTACTTGTAGGTTAGCTCCTGAATTAAGAAGAACCAGTATCATTGGTTCCTGGGAGGATCTCGGTGAGATGTGAGTGGGAAAAGGGCTGGGAACAAATAATGCTCCTTTCTTATTATTTGAGATGTATTATATAAGAATTAGAATTATCTTCTGGACATACATCCTTCCACTAGCACAAAGCATGAGCAGATGGGAAGCTGATTTAGATTAGACACTTAACTTTAAGTTAACTGAATCTACATAAGATAAATCCTTCTTTATTCAAGAAGATCACTGAAATAAGTTTTGACCAATGATTCATAGTCATGTTCAAAAATAATTTAGTAATTTACAGCTAGATTCACTGAGGATAAATAGTAAAGGTAGAAGATAGTCTGGCTTTTACCAGGACTTTTGCAAGACACACTGAAAAAAAAAAAAATATTATTATGACCTTGTCATATTTACTACAATGAGAAACCACAGTTATGCCAAAAAGACAAAGTTTACTTTACCCAAATAAATAGAAGGTAACAACTTCATAGCTTCTCATATTCATTAGATTCCAACAAATATTACTGTCTTATCATCTCTGCTTGCTTACATTAATATTTAATAGGTCTTTTTTCTAGAACCTACCCTAACAACTGGTGTATTTTTCTTTTGGAGGGATCATATTGACAAAGCAGAGACACGGACAGATGCATTTATTCAGGATATGTAATTTAAATGTTAACGTTTCTAAGCAAAAAGGTGTCATAAAATCTTTTCAGAGTCCCATTAGTATGAAATGGGCATTGGTATAATCCTTGAGGGGTGATATTTTAATTTTGATTGAAACAGGAAATGCAGTTTAATGATGCCTCTAAGGACTGAAAGACTGGGGCTCCGGGCAGAAATATAAAGAACATAGGAAGTTTCAAATGCATGAACTGCAGAGGTAATACATTCTGTTATTCTACCCTCTGGACTCATGTCTTTGATAAAAATGTACTTATTACACAGATGTAGAAGGATAAAGACTGTAGACATCACCTGCTGTTCTCCTGCTGTGTGTTCATGTACTACTTTGTCTTCGTAGGAACAATCAGTTTACCGGAGGGATGTCTTTTTTATTATTATTATCGGTTTTGAAATTTTACCTATTAGGGATTTAAATATTATGATTTTTTAAACTACCATTTATTCTGATATCTGAAATCTTTAATTCCCTAGTACAAATACATTGAAAGTATTTTATTTTGCTGAAATCTTAAGTTGTCAGGTACAAAGAACACTTGGACCAGCTAATGCGAGTGGCCAGATTTATCCACATAAATTCCTGTCTACTGTTTTTTGTTTTGGTATTAATCAGATCTCAGGTTCTTTTTTACATTTATCCTTTTTTTTAATTTAATTTTCTTTTTCAACCAAAATAAGCATAATTTGCTTAACCATTTTGAATCATCTACTTCCCCATTAAGAGCTGGCCACCAAGATAGCATCATGCCAGTTTTTGTTACACTGTTGTTTAATCTTTTTATATAGAAGTATGTTTATACGAACATATTTTGTGCTGGAGTGGGTGTTTCACAAAAATACAATTCCTATGTTTGAAATTTTTAGATCATATTTTATTTAGAGCCACAAAGATTTCAGGCACAGAGCTTGCATGTCTAGATACTTTTTTTTTAGTTTTGGATGAAGCAGTTTTGACATTTATCTTCATTGTCATTCCGCCAAGGGCGATTCATTTTGTTTAACATCTTACTGAAGAATGGAATGACAACAAGTATTGGAATCAAGTATTAGGCATGATACGTACTGCAGTAAGGAGTACTCCTCAGGCTACATTCATGAATCAATAATTTTGTAGAGTACAAAATTTAGGATGATTTTCCTTTAGACTATATAAAGAGGGTTTTTTGTCCATTTCCAATATCGAATCTAGAAATGATGCTAAGGGTGTTTACGGAGCCTTCATGGGACTGCAGTTCCAGAAATAAGTACTTCTCAGAGAGTGCTTGTATATAAGTCATGATCATCTGAAGACAGAATATGCTCAATATCAGTTAGAACTGAGGTCCCAGTGTAACTGTGAAGCACAGAATCCCTGGACGTTTACTCCTTGGAATCCATGATAGTTATTGATTTGATAAGGACGCTTTTTGGAGGAATGTGATTTGTGAGCTAATGACATGTGCAAACCACTCAGAAAGAGGCATATTTTTACCATTGCTAAAACACTGCTAAAATAGTGTAAATGGCAAATGAAATTAACATGAAAATTTATTTTTTTAACACATAAAGAAAATTTTACTTTCACTGTAAATGGCAAAATGCTGGTCTCATGTAAGTACTGTAACATCCTTTAAAGCAAGCACAGGGACTGAAAACTTATTTGCTTGACTGGTCTTTACTCAAATTCCCCCATAACCACCATCCCAGATCAATATTCTGCTTCTTGGAAGTCTGTGCTATTATATACTAGTGAATAGCTTTGGTAACAGGCTTCTATTTTATTGAGTGCCTTAGGATCCAACAGAAAGAGTGGTGTCTGCTGAATTAGACTAGAGTTCCTTAGAGGGTCTCCCTTGCTTTTTTCCCCACATACTCTCACAGCCTTAGTTTCTAAACTGTGTCCAATGGTCTCCCCCAAGCCTTTAAAAACCCCAGGAGAATATTGGCAGCTGAGTCTCAAAGTACCAGCACTGTTTCTTAGATCCTTCATTAAAGATATCATTGATTTGTGTCTTCCCTAAAGAAAAGTTCCTTTGGAGCTTCTGAGAAGTAACTGCAAAACATCTGGTTTAAGTCCACTGCATGTGCACTAGTTTTCATCTTATTCTTTGTAAGAAATGATCCTTTGGAGTATCTGCCTCATACAATATTTGTATCACTACAGGCATGTCACTGCTACTCATTTAATCTCCTGCAGAGAAAATGTGGGTGATTCTGACCAGATATTCACAGAATATTCCAATGCTATTGAAAGTATAAAAGAAGAAAGAAAGAAAAAAAGATTCCTGTGAGTCTAAATCCACATCCAGTTTGTCCAGAGTGCGTTTTCCTATGTCTCACATACTGGAATCCAAGAACCTCGGGGTAACCCATATATCATTTGGGAGAAACAAAGCTGTAGGCAAAGGCAAATTATTTAACAGTATTTCAGAAGGATAAATATGAGGGCATTATTGAAAATGACATATACAGTAACTAGGGTCCTCCATAGACATAGAAAGAAACCTCTCTGATTGAGTCTGAGAAATAATGTATGTCTTAATGGATGAATGAAGGATATAGAAGGTGGCTTTTTCAGAATGGGACCACATAAGCCAGAATACACAATGAGGTGCACTCTAACAGAAATACTTCACTCGGGGGCATGCCTTGCATAGAGGTGACATATCCAGGTACATATACGCATGGAGTTTTGATTGCTGCACTTTCCACTTCAAGATCTCTCCCTATGGTTAGGTATCTTCTTGCTTCTTTTCTTTTCAGGCTGATTCCTTCTTCCTGTCTAAAATGTCTAATTCCTTCCTTACTGTTTAATTCAGCTGATGATCATTCTGTCACTTAACGTGCTCAGTTTTGTATACTCAGTCCACGTACACACTCTTTATGCTCACATTCATTTCTTAACAGATGAAGTGGTGTTATCCAGATTATTTGCCAAGGATGGATCCTGCAGGTACCCCTACAATATACTGGTGGAAGGAGTGTCTTGCCAATGCCCAACATTTTCATGAAAATAGATTCACTTTCTTGAAGACTCCTTTCGTATAAGAGAGAATATTTCTTGCAAAGAAAATACACAACCTCTATGGCTATGTAGAGGATGTAGAAAACTTGGTTTCAACTTTTTTCCTTGCTTTCTGAGAAGAGTGACCAGGCAGCAGGGAGATGTTTATTTCTCAGGAGATGGAATATCTTTCAGACAGCTTCACTTTGTACAAAACAAATCTTTTTGAAAGAAAAAGAGATTGCACAGCATTTCCTGCCCAGTAATGCCTGGTCTTAGGAGGCAGACTTTTATACAAAACAGTCCTTTGGGTGTGTCTAGTGCACTAAATTTTAGCGACATTTTTGACACATGGTCCTTATTTACATCACAGCGGTCCACCCTCCTAATGAAGACAGGTCTACTCACAAAGCGTATGTACCGTACATACCTGAAATGCGCTGGGTGTTATAAGCACCTGGCAGTAGAATGGGCTGACTGTCCAGAATATGGCAGTCTCAAAGAATACAGGTGAATAACTGTTACATCTTTGCTTCCCTTGGTCCAAATTTCCTCCTTGAAAGAAGTACTCTAAGTGATAGTTACGAAGGCTCAGTGCTGTCACTAAGCATTCACTGAATAAAATGTGAGTTTTATTTAGTTTGGGGTAACCCTGTTGAGTGGGTCTGTTTGCTAACAGCCTTCATTTAGGGTTGATTTGAAAGAAAAAATAAGTTTAAAATGAAGCCAAATAAGAAAACGTTCATGGCTTCAAATACTCTGGTTATAATGGCTTTGACTCCATGCACATAGGTGTGTACGTAGAAGAAAGTCAACAGAAGAGCGGTAACAGCATCCAGAAACAGAATTGGAAGACTGCCTTCAGCAACACTGATGGATGGCCAAGTGGGAAAAGTAATTAAATTAATAAATTTCATTTAGAATACTAACAAAGAGGCAGGAGGGAAAGGCAAGCCTGTTTGCCTAAACAGAACTTTCCTTGAATCTCAGTTCCACCAGAAAAAAACCTGATGATACCATCACATTTATTTCTTATTGAAAAGCTCTGTGGGACTCCAGTGTTTGTTTACAGGCTTGGTTCTTCTTCTAATTTAATAAATATTGCTCAGTTTAGTTTGATATTGGGCCTAAAGATACACATCTGATTTCACAGTGCATGTACCATATAAGAAGTAGGCTGCTGGTTTCAACTCAGTAGGGCTACATATATACTGAAGGCAAAATATATTGAATTTTATTTATGAAGGTGGCTGTGCCATTATTGTTCAGAAATAAATCAGTACTAATTGCTTTCTCATATTCAGCTTTCCTACAAAGACAACTAGATACCAGATTTTATTATTCTTGTGTTTTATTGCTCTTCTATATAACTCTAAAGCTGTATTTTTACATGCCAAATGAGAGAGATGGGTATCAGAGGAACAGCAATCAGTATCACTGATTTTGTAAGACACTTGCACTGATCACTACTACTTTCTTAACCTGCAAAAAAAACCCCAACAGCATTTTAAACCATCCTGCAATACAGGAGATGGCTATTCAGGAAGTACTGACTCCAGCTGTCTTGATTATAGAAGCTTAAATAAGATAAACTCTGAATCTCAGGTACCCAGCTATAAAAAGAGGATAAGGAAATAGTGGGTCAAAGTAAAACCCTTCTGGCTTTAGTTCTGTTGTGTTTATAGCATTGAATGTTTCTTTGCTTTATTCCTTTAAAAGGGCTCAGTGTTTTAGCACAGGAGGAAAAGTCATTTGACTTCAGCTGTTCCAAACAGCCTTCCAGCAATACAGCACCCCTAAGTAGCAAGTCCCTCTGTATGTGTCATCTTCAAGAAACCATACACATTTGAGTTTCTGGCTAACAGTTTAAATTTGACAGAACCCTGTACCCTGATTTGTTGAACATCAGGCCCTTAATGTAAATAAGAACAATATCTCACTGGTCCAGATCTTCTTGTCAGTCTACTGTCAAAATAACTCATGTTACATGAATATATCTGGAGACTAATTTTATCAAGACTAATTTTATTAAGTCATATTAGAATGTGGATTAAAATACCAAGATCTTTCTCTGGTGTAGGTCTTGACAAGCATAAAGTAGATAATTGTTGCTGTCAGTCAATTTCCAAATTTACTTTATTATGCAAATTTGGAATTTTTGCATATTTACAAATTACCCACCAAGAAAATAATTATTTTCTTCCATTCCCTTTGATTCTATCTAATCAATTCCATGTAAGGAAAAGCCATTTATTTTTCCAGGTCCTGTTGAGTAAAAAAAGTCTCCAAAGTAATAAAATTTGAGCCCTGGTTATTGCTGAACTTTATCAAGTGAAAAGCTTTTAATCAAGAGTGCATTTTACTCAGCTTCATCAAGATAGCTACATACTAGCTGCAGAGTTACAGCATGTAAGTAGTGTAGCATACCTACTACACCTTTGGGCATATGAGTCAGGTTGAGAATTTAAATTTAAAACCTATGTAGAAATACGTTCTTGTCTGTCTGTTCAGTTGAATGATTGCTGGCTATCTTGTGAATCTGTTTTTGACTCAGGAAGACTTTCAAACTCACTCCCTGATTTTGCCATTTTTAAAACTAGCATATCCTGGCAGTGAAGCACAGCTAGAAAACCATATCTTGATTGAATGTGAGAGAAAAGAACATTTGCTATTTTGGATCAGTGACATTTCCATGGTCGTTGGGAGATTTGGAAGCAGGAGTCACTCGACTAGAGCTCCAAATAATACACCATCTTGATGGTCGAGGACATGCGTGTTCTGTTTTGCCAAATTGTTACAAGTGCCTTCAACAATTCTCAACAGTATAAATCTCAGATAGGTGTTTTTCTTGATGGCTATAGGAAGAAAAAAGACTAATCAAGATGGCTTCATTGACCTGAAAGTCATATTTTGATGACAGTGGATTCGAAAACATCTTGCACCTACCTGAATAAAGTAGGTAAGAAAAGACTACTTCAGACAAGAATCTGTATTGACTACCTGTAAGCCACAGGCAGCTATTAACAAAGACCTCGAAAAGGCTCATGCTCAGTCAAATGCATACTTTACAGATTGTTTAAAGTGTGGTTTTTTTCTTTTTTTTTTTTAAATGAAGTGTTTTTAAGCAGTCTGACAATGCCATTAATATTGAAATTATATTGTGTGTAGTTGCAAGGTATTTCTTAAATGCACTACTTCACTAACCTAGGACATCATCATCTTTCTGTTAAAAAGTGTATATTTCATGTTAAGAGCCCATTATGTTCTTTCGTAAATCTTTTGGTGTAATAACAATGGTTATTTTTTCTTTGGCTCTGAGCCCTTAATTTCTCTAACAGATTATTAACAGAATTGTAAAACCATATCCCTCTACAGAGAAAAAAATCGAAAGCATAATGTATTGGTGACTTTGCAGTAAGCGTACAAGGGAGCTATAATAAAATCTGCCAGCTCAGTCTGCAGCCAAGATACTTTGTATTAACACTGTAGTAAGAGGCAGAGACAGTTGCTGTGGTGTGAGCGCATGAAAATTAGCCTGTGTTTTCAGACAGTGTACTGTTTTTGAAATATCATCTCAAAGAAGTGATCCATAGAGTATTTTCTAGTGGTTTGTTGAACGTTATCTCATTATAAGGTGCTGGCATGCTTCCTGGATTTCAGTTCCTGAACTGTATTTTAAGATGGATTAAGCAACGTAGAATACTTGCTTAATATTCCTTTCCATGTTAAAAATTTCTTAACCATTATGAAGATGCAAATAGGAAAAGGAGTGTCCATCGCGTAGTCTCCCTTTTGGGATCTGAACTGTCAAAAAAAGCTATTGCAGTTCACCACTACCGTATTTATAGTACCTGAATTTTTTCTTTCTTATTTAAAAAAAATCTTCAGCACATCCATTTTGGTGTGTTCTTTATGAAATGGTCTATTCCACCAAAATGCATGTATTTAAAATGCTTCTTTTCTCCTAGAGCACAAAAACTTCAAAAGAGGTTATTAGCAAAATGCTTAAAGAAATAAATCGCCTGGTCCACTATATTATAGCTATCAGACTTGTTAAAAGGATGAATGATTCATCCTAATACACACCATTTCTGTCAGGTTATAAGTACGCTTTGGAAAGTGTTCTTATTGACTTTTAATTCTGCAGTTATCAAAGTAGAGGTTTACACAGATATAACATCAACTATTATTCTTGGGAGCAAGGAACTTCTGCACCTCAATTTTAGCTCTGCTAGTGGTTATGTTATTTATTTTGGATGTCAACGTGCAGCAGTTTAGCTGGCAATATATAATATGACTGCAGCTTTTCAGCTGTTTGGCTAATGAGCACTGATCACAGTATATTTTCAGCTCAAAGCTTTTTTTGTTTGTATTCCATGTAGCCACTATGTTTCCTGGAGTAATGTTCATCCCAAAGTTAGAGTATCTGTAGAATGCAATTATTCCTTATAGCAAGAAGTTGTAACACTGCACCTAAATTCATTTTCCCCCAGTGTTCTGGTGCTTTCAGGCCAGGGAAAAGTACCACTTCTTCTCCTCTAAATGTTGGTATCTGTTTCAGTTCTTTCTGTTGAAATAGACAATGAATGTCATCATGATACCATGGGTTTTAAAATAACGTTAAGGGCCAGAAAGAGAATCTGTTTTCCTTTCTTATCTATCAATAACTGTATTTCAGTGAAGAATATTGCTTTTGAGACTATTCTACATCTTAATACAACCCAAAACTTATAATTCTGGAATTTAATTTTTAGCAGGAATGAAGTAAAAGCAATGCTGTTGTATCTGTCTTGCTTTAGGACCAAGCAGAATGTGTGTAAATTAATAAAACGAAGCTAGTCATTCTATTGAGAGCTCTGAATAGCTCCCTTATTGTACTAGATGATATGCTATATGCCAGGAGGGGAGGGCATGTGGCACGGGGAGGGAGAGGGCATAGGAAAGAGGAGCTTGGCTTCCAGATGTTATCACAGTGGTCCTGACTTTGTAATCAAAGGCCCTTCATTCCCATTATTTTTATGCTTTTCAGCAAACTAGGCAGAACAGGCATTAGTTCAGATTATTTTACTTAATGTTTGGTCTTTTTAATCCAGATGTGTTTATTTCAGGTTTTGGGTTGTTTTCAATGTAGCAGCCAGCCATGACAGCTTAGATAAAATCCAAACCATCTGTTAAATCTCTGCCTAAAACACCATAGATTAAAAAGCAACTATCAGTAACTCAGAAAAATACAGGTCTGGCCCTCTAAATGACATGCTAATCTGTGTAGGTTTAAGTGAGTATAATTTTTATTTTTTTTATTGAAACCTTGAGAGAAAAACACACATATTGCTCATATTCATGGTCTAATCTTTAAAGTTTATCTCCATTGAATGAGCTTTTGCACACAGGTTCTATGATTCCACAGGTTATTTTATTTTACTTGAAATTTATGCTCTTCACTTGGTTTCCTGCCTAGTTCTCTGAGGAAACAGGCCTACGAAATTGTGTTGTCTGCCTGTATGTCCCACTTTTTGATCTCTTGGCCACCACTAGCCAAATCCGACATAAGGCAAGGGACTTAATGATGTGAAGCTTCTAAGGCCAATAGAGAGGGAAATGCGACATTTGTGTCACTGCCCAAAGGTATAGCTCAGCTTGGTCCTGGGGCGCAGCTGAGACACAGTGTGTGCTGCAGCCACCATGCCAGGCAGGTGGGGAAGGAGGTGGGAGGAAGGAGAAAAAGTAAAGGCATCCTTTGGAAACTACTCATTACTGGATTCTCTACCTAGGAATCCACCTGTTTCCTAACATCCCAAATTTGGAAAGTTGCAATGTGACTATGGTTCAAAAGGTGCATCCCAAAGGAAATTGATCTGGCAGAATACCAGTATGTTTTTGTCAATACAAATTAAACTATGCCACATTTTTTAATTAATTACACTATCTAGTCTCTTTTCATTCACTGGAGTCAGTACGGTTTCAACATTAATAGTAAGTAGAGAAAATCCTGGCATGCATGTTAAATTCTTTTGTCCCATAAATAAAAAAATTTAAAAAATTGCCAAAATGGTGTGATACTATTGTACGCTTTTTAAACTGCCATATGAAAACACTGCAGTGCTCAGATGGGAATGAAGGTAGACTTGACTCTTCAGTGAGAATGTCCTTACCAGCCTATTTCATTATTTATTTCTATTCTTTTAGACAAGTTGCATAAAACCAGTTCACATAAAAATAACAATAAAATGTATTTAACTTCCTATGATTTCTTGCATGAAAATATCACAAGAAAAAGCCTAGGTGGGTAGGAAATGGGAAGAGGAATGAGGACTGGAAGTTATTTATATGGTAATTTTCCTTTATCTGAAGTATATTTTAAAGTAATGAGCATTTGTAAACAGTGACTTGAGATCAGTACAGAGATATTGAGTCATACAAAGGATCATGCCCCAAATTATCTTAAATTATACTTGGAGTAGAACTGAGGACCATAGAGATAAACTGATAGGTTTTTGTGTAACTTAGGGCACAATTTAATCTATTTTTCTCTAGCAGGACTATTCATTATAAACACAATTTTCCATAAATCACGTTGGACTTGCAGGCTACATTTATCTGATAGATAGATACATAATCCTGAAGAAAATGGGCTATATTCTCTGAATTACAACTGAGCTGCAGTGGTGCAGCAAAATAAAATATACCACATTCTGCAAGAGCTTTTCACATGATAAGTGACAGTAATGTATGAGGCATAAGAAAAGCATTCTGACCAAACACACAGAGTTACAGAGACTTCAAGTAGCAACTCATGCAAGATTCAGGGTTACAGATAACACAGTTATCTTCAAGGGGGGAGAGAAAAAGGAAGATGATGAATGCTGTCTTGTCACATCTTTATGCTGTATTACACATTTGAAGGCATTTAATCACAATGTTGGAATACCAGTATTGAGGAACCCTTTGCCATCTCAGTCTTTGCAGCTCTAGAAATCTGTGTCAGATATCAGAAATGTTTCCCAGATGTTGAAGTCAGAGTGTCACTGGTTTGTATCAAATTAGATGCCAACAATATTCTAGAGGAAACCTGTGCCTGAGTTAATTTGCTGCCAAAACTAAGTTTAACTGAAAATCCTTTGATCATTGTTATTGAACCAACTCAGCATCTGAAATGAACGCTTTGTTTCTTTCAGTGGTCTGTGAGAAAATAAAATTGTGCAGCATGAAATAGAAGTGCCAGAAGAAAACTATACGTTGTAAAGTGTCGCTTCCAGCAGTAGAAGTAGTACAATATGAATACAGAAGTGTGTTTCTTCACTGTGTTAAACAGAGAATTTGGGCTCTCAAAATGCAGCTGAGCTTCAGCTTACTAAGAATTGCCTGTCCTGTACACCCACAACTGGGAAGCCTCTATGTACCAGTACCCGTGAGGAATGCAGTTGCCTTAGGAGGCCAACGTTATCCTGTTTTCCAAATGAGCGACACATTCTGTTACATGGGTAGTTTATGTCTTTCTGTCATAACTGACATCTGCATCAGCTTCCCTCAGTGAGAAAGGTAGAAAAATGGAAAAAATCCCTCTGTCTCCTTAAAAGATGAGGGGTCTTCACCATAAGTGTGAATTAATTTCATCAATGGGATGAAAATCTTGATGAAAATTGCAAATGTGTGTGATGACAGACAGGGGAGTATCAGTTTTTTTTTAATGAACATGATGCCTGCTTCTGTAGGCATATCCATTTTAGTGGGTTATTTGCTATTTAGATAGTCATTAAAGGAGATGCACAAGCAAGGGATAGAAACAAAAGAGATTAAGCTTAACTGAGCAAAAATGAGTAAATTCCAATTTGGCTACAGGACAGGTAAATTCGGACTTTTTTTTTTTCTAGTTTGAAATCTAGGATCTATGTTAGAACCTTACAAGCCCTGTAGCCTAGAGTATGTCAGAAAGATTTATGAAGCCTAGAGAAACCAACAACACAATGTCAGTGAGGGCTTGTGTGGCGTATGGACTTGATCTGTCCTAACCCTAGCCTGGAAAGTACACGGCAACATAAAGCAGAAGCACTGAGCTGTCAGGTGTAATCTAGGTTATGTCCAGACATGGTGCAGAGATGTTACAGTTCTGGAGCCCTGTTGAGACTTGGGAATTATTAGTTCAGATGTAATTCTTGAGTTAATGTGCATTTCCAGCATCTAGATCTGATCTGACATGGCATTTCTTTGATCTGTGTGGATTCTGCAAGATCAAGCACTGAATCTGCAGCAAGAGGTCCACCACTTAGTTTGCAAAATAGTCAAGGGCATAAATACCAATGCATGTTTGCATAAAGAATGGAATAAAACAGAAACCATAGGTAAGATAGTTTACATATAAAACTCGTTTAAAATCTTTTCTCAGAAGAGTGGCACCTTTTGGCCAATACTGACACTTTTTATTTTGAAAAGTCATTACTGTGCCTCCATATTCCACTGCCATTCACACTATTTTCAGTGAAAACTTTTGGAAATGCCACATCCCTGGGGACTCCAACATATTACAGCTAAAAATCAGGTAAAAATAATCCAGAGACTACAATGAAGACATTCCTAGAGGAGGCTCATGTATTGCTTTCTCAAGGAGAAACTGAAAAGCAGATCTGTCATTTCAAAGTTGTGTACTCGGGAGTATGGAAGGAACAGCGTCAGAAGGGTCAACCTACCTTTTAGGCAGACAGATACCCGGCATCAGGTTGTTTACTTGGATTATTAGAAGATGATATTCAGTAACACATGGCACTGTGTTTACTGACACGATTACAAGCAGAACGAGGTACTTGGGGAAAAAATTGAACCAAGGAAGCACAACATTCCAAAATATACAGCTATATTTTTCAATAGCTACATTTGAAATTTTGATGTTCGTTTTTTTGTTACAAAGACATGCATTTCTTAGTTCTGAGTAGAATTCTCATTTTGTGGAGTATTTACAGGTCTTGATGCAACCCTGCAGCTCTTAAAAAATTACCAAACTTACAAATTGTGACAGAACTTAGCAGAGAGAGACAAAACTTTGACTCCTTAGAAAGCTTAGAAAATAAGTTTAGCTTCAGAATTTACAAGCTTTTACTTTTTATAAACTGTTTAAAAATGGCTACCTTCTACAAAAGATTATAAGAAATATTTATCATTTCAGTATAGGTTGTTTCATAATTTTAACTAATCAAGTTGGGAATAGAGTTCTTTTAAATTCTCTTTCAATACTTACAAATTGATAAGACGGAAACTAAGATATACATGAAGAACTCTCTCCATCAAATAGAAGAACTGCTTTCACACGACAACTATTACTGCAAAGTAACACTGAAGGTTTACAATTAGCAAAAAATACTTGTTTATCCTTGTTCTATGATACGTTTACAATCCCAGGTTAACTGGGAACACCAAAACAGTGCTTCAAATCATTCATCAAATTGAGCAAATGACAAAATATTTTGAATAAGTCCTGAAAAAGTAGCTAAAATAATCTATTTTTCGTCTCTCCCTTTCATCTTGCTCCACATTTTTCATACCCGCCCTTTCTACTTTTCCAGCAATGAGGGTTTTGTCTCTGTCCCTACAACAATCAGGCCTTATTCATCAGCTTGACCTCTGCTCATAGCAGTCAGTAGAACGTCTCTGACCTCTCTGATCCAGATCTGTGCTCCAGCCAGTCAAGGACACTGTTGGATTTGTTTGGGTTTTTAGTCAAAGTAAACACAAGCCATGTGACTTACTAGCTAAGACTTGTCTGAGGATGCCTCACGTAAAGCTAGTCCAGGAAGAGCTCTGGAGTTTGTAAAGGCTGATAGAAGCCTCTTCAGAGACGAGTGCACACATCCAGCTATCATATAGCTTCTGGTTTCATGAGTGAACCTGTTATTGAAATATTCCGAACCAGTTTGACGAGCTTCTGGTAAGTACTGTATTAATGTGAAAAGAAGTGGTGATATTTACAAGGTCTTTAAAATTTACAGTGTTGTATTTTTATTTGCAGCAATCTTTGGTAATATATACAAAAGGCTGTGTTCCACTTCAGGATAAAAAAGCTCATAGAAAACTGTGTAGTAGCTTGTTCTGTATTTTTCTGACACAGGTTGTCTCCAGATGACTGTTTTCCACTATCAAAAGAGAAAAGCTGCAGAGAATAAAATTCTGCAATTTTTAAAATTCAAGCACACAAATGTTTGCGCAAATCCTGCCCTTCCTTGGTCTAGGCATGTCAGAAGTAGACTGCCTCTTCTGTGAAGAGGTTTTGTGGGCAAATCTCTGAGGGTATCACAGAATCACAGAATGGTAGGGGTTGGAAGGGACCTTCAGAGTTCATCTTGTCCACCCCCTCTGCTAAAGCAGATTCACCTAGAGCATGCTAGAGCAAGCATCTTCTGTCTCACCTAGAGAAGGAGTATAGTTTCATAAGGTGACTTGTGCTAAATCAACAGCTCTTCTCCACTGAAAGACATATGACGTGTTTCCTTCTCTCCTACCTGCCCACTTTGTTTTACCCTCTCTGTGGTACTTGTCTGATCACATAACAATTTGATTCAGCTCCCCAAAAGAGCAGAAAGATAACTTGGCAAGCAAGAAAGAAAAGGAAACATTCTTTGTCGGGCTGGTTATTCCAGCTCACTGTGTGATCACAAGAGTAGCAGAGGCCTTCTCCTCCCATGACCGCCCAGCTCACTTGAGACCCTACCAGCTTCCTTCTGATGAAGACTAGCTATGCTCTCATATTTATCATTGCACATATCATCAGTTCTTGTCCTTTACTTACATCAGTACTGAATTAGTTTTCTTTCCCAGCTGGTATTGTGACACATAATTCTTCTCTCACACACTTTGCTCGTTATTTATTTAACATACTCCTGTCTCAGCAAATCCTTGTCAGCACTTTCCTTATGTTTGGTTTCCAATAGTTTTATAGCTTGGTATTATTTAAAACATTAATATTTAGTCTGAAGAGATGGTAAAACGCGTCTGAGCATATATTATGAATAAATCCACTGAAGATTTACACAATTTCTGTCTGCGACACAGGTTTAGATTAACATTAAATAAATCAAAGGCTGATTCATTTTCAAAAAAGATAACTGCTGAACTGACAGAAGAGTTTGTGACAGAAGAGCAAAGCGTTTTGAAAAAAAAAAAAGAGCAAAATATAATACAACTTGCTGCTATAATACAAAATAGACTTTCAAAAAAAAAAAGCGGTAACAGCTCAGTAATGGATTACTAAACTTTTCAAAGACTCCAGCTTTGGTTTCATCGTTGAATTTACAGACATTCTCCCAATAGTATCCAGCAAATAATGTCTAATCTCTTTTAAAACTCTGATCATACTTTTTTGCTTTTGACACAGTAGGGCGACAGAGTAGAGCCTCTTTGAAAGCCAGGCTTCGATTGTTTGTGCCAGACAGAGGTGAACAGGGATTGCCAACCGCAAGGTGCGTGAAACTGTGACTGGTGCAGTCCAGCAAGAAGCACTAGTTAACACCACCTGGGCCCCAGCGTAACCTCAGTTTTCTCTTTGCCAGGGCATGGGTCAGCCTGAGTACCACAGTCTGCAGTCCACCATCCCATCCCCATCCCCACAGGGCCCTGCTGGAGCTGGGGGAGTGGCACACAGCCAGGCCCTATCATGATGGGGAGAAAAAGATTTTCTTAGGACTGAGAGTGGGCGGGCATACTTTTGGGGCCCCATAATCTACAACTGGTTTTCAGCCAGCTGTTTTGAGTCCCCTCGTGTTGCCTGGGTTGCAGGCACAACCTGATTTTTCTTTCTGCATGTCTTACTTTCCATGGTCTGGGAAACACTTTGACTTTGTGCTGAAACCTTTTCCTGCTTCTGTTCATGCTATTCCAACAAAAAGCTGCCACTATATTTTGGAGAGTTGACTTCAAGGGCATGATACTGGCAGACCTCCTAGCTGCTGTGATTTTTGGTAAACAATCTTTCTCAGAAGAGCACCTCTTTCTTAATTTTTGTGGTGAGAGGGGAAGCACACTGTAACCAAACCAAAAATAACATAGGTAAAAACCAGGAAACCACATGCCTACATAATTTTTATGCTCTTATTCATCAATATGTGATACTACCGAGTATACAGCGTAACCAAAGCTGTGAAATCTACCAGGCTTCATTTGTTTAAAATGCCACATGTGAAAGAAAATTTCACATATTATCTTCAGGAACAATGTTTCTATTTGTTTTAAGAAGGACTTTATATCTTGAGATTCATATCTTCAAGAAATGCGGAATGGCCAAACTGGTGGGTTTTGCAACCTGAAAAAACACTACTTAGACTACAAGCTGAAATTATTCTTGCAAAAGTACCTCCAATTTTTATGCTTTGGGGAACACATCTGTTTTGGCCTCAGCCACTTAAAGATACAGCACTTTTAACAGAGTTGCACAGATGTGTTGTGCTTGTGGATGAAAAAGCAGGAGTAGAAAAAAATTCTTATTGGGATTAAAAATACTGAAGGAAGATCCGTATTCCATTTTCCCGGAAGAAATCTAAGTTCTTATCACACATAGGGAATGAAGAGCTACCACACTGTAGCTCTTGGGTAGGTGGATTGACTGAACATGTTTCTTTGAGCTTTGGGAATATCTAAGTTTTCACCTCATTGGCCAAACAAGCCCAACAATAATTCTAAAATGTATTTCTAACTGATTTAAATTCATTCAATATATTTGCTTAAGATCAAGCAAAACATTTACAGAGAATCAGAATTAAAAAAAAGCTCAACTACAAATATTATTACAGTGTGTGTTATAGGTTATAAAAATATACTCAAGTATATTTAGTCAAAAAACTTTAAGTCAAAACTGAATTTGAAATTTAAGTTTTTGTTTATTAAGTTTAATTTATTTAGTTAAATTTAAGTTTATTTTAACTCCTGAATGTTACCTTAGTAGTATTATTTATCATGGTTGGGTTTTGTGTGCAGACTTCTGGCTCTCACTGTTCATCCTTGAACTATAATTCAGTTCATTCCCAAGTTATTCGTTTGTATTCGTGTTGGCACTTTCTTGCTTTCATGCTGAGATTAGTATCTTAACTATTTTTAAAATGAGCTTTTCTCATACCTATAGCTCTTCTCTCCTTTTGATTTGGCAATAAATTTCTATGCACCAAACCATTCAGATTCTCCCATTAATACGTCAGGTTAAACAGTGGCAACAACTTATTAAAAGAGATCTGTATGGAATATTAATTTGGGGTTTAGGTTACATTGAGCCCCTTTGGCTTCATGTTTCTATAAAAATGTATCTAATTTTCTGTCTCCACACTACCTTCGGAGAATCATTTTCTGTGTCCCTCTTATTGACTGCCAGCTATAAGAATTCAGAATAAAAGAATGTGATACATAAAAAGCTGGAACAACCTGGGACAGTGTGCTGGTATAACAATAATGAATAACACTTTTTAAGCAGATTATATGTATCAATTCCATATCAGGGGACTGATTCCTATAGCCCAGAAATCTGTCTTCCTGTTTATATCCTAAAACTTTTCTGACCTTCTGCATGTGGTTCTCATTTCTGCTAATTTGTTGTGGGAGGCTTTTTGGGTGTTTTTGTTTGTTTGTTTGTTTGTTTGTGGGGGTTTTTGGTTTTGTTTTGTTTTGTTTTTGTTCTCCTTGATATTTACAAGTCTGCTCCGTTTAGAATCGTCTACAGATTTGATTGAAACAGCTTTCTACATCAAGGTTTATTTAATGTCTTCACTAATGCTCTGCAAGGGGATTAAACTGTTTCAATCAAATCTGAGACACTCAGTATTCTGGCTTTAGTCTTTACCATTGTTTATAATTTTTTCTGCCCACGACAAATGTTATAAGGAAGTAAACATTTTGTACAGTCAGAACAATTGAATAAAGAGCACAGCCTATTTCTCTCATGGTTAAATCAATTATATGAGAATTAAAGAATATATATATATATTTTTTTTTTTTTTAATTACTTGTTCAAAGGATCAACTTCCAGAAGGGAAATCAAAAGGGCCAAGAGCACATCATGGGACAAATTGAAAAAAAAAAAAAAAGAAAAAAAAGAAGCCTGGTTAGCAGAGTTAATGCTAAAAAAATATCTTTTCCCCCTCATATGCCATCACTGTAAGCCCTGAAACTTCTTTTTTAAGTCCTTTTAGGGTGAATATCACTGTAAATCATCATGGTATCTAAGCAAACATAATGTTAATCTCAGCACTGTCATATATTTCTGTAACGCTACAAGCTCTGTGAATCATATTATCATGACAGGCTACTGTGACAGGGTCTAATCTTTTTTAATGGAGTCATTTACAAAATCTATTGCAACATAATTGCAATGTCAGCCAATCTATGCAAAAAGGTCCTCCCAAAATCAGCAAACCCATTTAAACAGTTTATCTAGTCTACCATGCTGCGACATAGAGATTAAGAATACGATATTGCCTCCTAACTTCTAGAAAGTTATTACTAGGCTAAGTAAAATTTTCATAAATTGAACCTGAGAAAAACATCTTAATTTTCACATACTCATGTTTGTGTAACTACATGGGACAGTTTTATCCAAGTAAATAAGAAGGATAATGCCCATACTAATTTAATCTTTGCTCACACTGAACTGAATGACATGGGAAAGGAGGTTGCGTTGTGTAAGGTAAGTGAACAAGTCACAAGATATTCATTCAAAGGTTTTCAATGATGACACGTAAATAAAACAATATTTCTCATGATGGGCCTGACACAGAAGAGCTATTCTGGTGTATCTGAAGAATATTAGTGGCTTGTGTTCATATCTCATATTCTTTACATATACTAAAATACCCTGAGAACAATGGATTAAAGTGTGTATGACTGTAAATGAAGTCAGTTGCAAGAAGACTTTTTTCACATTAAGCAGCAGAAATCTGAAAGAAATCAGACCACTAGGATTGTTTTCTGAGTTTGTTAAGAAGAGACGCAAATTCTCTTCAAATACTCTGAACCTCTTCAAATTCTGTCTGAACAGCAGGTAGAGGTAGACGAATCTAGGTTTAATATGCCTTTTGAAGCAGTACCCACCAAAGAGTGCAACGAACTCCTTTTCTTTCCCTCCAGATCTGCTCAGCAGCATCATCAAATTCAAATCCTGGAGTGCACTTAAACTAAGCAGAAAAACTAACCTTGGTATTTGTCCGCACTATTTGCTCTGCAGGGTAAATCATCTCCCAAGCATTTATCCTAAGGAAATTGGCATGTAAAAGTGGTAATTTGAAAAAGAAGGGAATGAAGTGCTGTTAAAGTTCTACAGAATACAGGGCAGGAACTGAGTCACTGAATTACCTGGTAGTAATGATTCATGTTATGAAGGGAAAGATTAGCCTAGCTCTCTTCTTTGGCCTATTTCCCATCCTCTTTCTCTCTCACACATGTACATATGTCTTGGGCATGGCATATGAGGAATCATCTGCACATTTGGTTTGCACTACTGGCAAGGGCATATGCTCACTTTGCCTAGTCCATTATCTTATTATCTGTGAACAGCTGAACAGTATTAAATTCACAATTTCCTTTATGACCTTGTATGGCAGAAGAGGATTTAATTTTAGGCCTATGTCCCCAAAAGAAAAAGGAAAAAAAAGGCGGGGGGGGAAGTATTTGAGGTATTAAGGCCCAGATTCTTAAATCTTCAGTTGTGTCTAATTTTCACTGAAATATTTAAATTAAAGTGTATCGTAAGACTTAAAAAAATCTGGATCTAAACAACAAGTCTGCAAAAGCATTGCACTGTAATCTTCCAGTTTCCTTATGCTGTAATGTATACTTGCTGTGAAGATTACACACTGACTCAACAGTGGCTAGGAAATGATGGGCTAAAAATTACCAATGATGTCGTCCTTTATTTTTTTTTTTTATTCTTTTTTTATGAACTACTTCACAGCCTGGTATACAGAAATGTTTTCAAGTAGATTAGCTTGACAATTTGTGTGTATAGGTTCTTCTAACACAGAGCCATAGCACAGTGTACATATTGTACATAGTTTTTGCTTTATGCCAGCCACTTGTAATTCCAGAATTACAGTTTGCTTGTATCTTCTTCTTCTCTTTTTTTTTTCTTTTTTTTTTTTTCCTGTATGGATAACCCCCATATGGGTAAAATTAAGTGCTGCCCTCTTCAAGAAAAGGTACCTAAAGTCCACATGGCTTATCTTCTCTGCATGACAAACTGAGGCTAGTTTAATTGTAAAGGTAGTATCTAAAGCTCAGTCTGCCTCTGCATATATGTCTTTTGATTTTTTCCAATATATTTTATACCTGCACTATACCTTCAACCTGCAGAGGCTGAAATTCTCGTGTCAAAGAAGATGCATAACACAAGCAAGAGTCTTGAGAACACGCATTCATGGCTCTAAAAAAGCTTCAATTGTATAAGTAGTAGAAGTGAAAACTCAGACCTTGGCCTTTTTGTTTTCCTGTAAAGCTTTCCTGATCATTTGTTCGTGTGCAAATGGTTAGAATTATGTGAAAGCTTTAAATGGATCAGCTTTCCTGTTTATAGTGAGTTGGGAAACTAATTTGTTAGCCCTGAGTAGTTTATTCTGGAAGGTTACTTGGAAGATTGTGCTTTAGAGAGAAGGAAAGGAAACTGATGAAACTTCAGTAGCTGTGCAGAAATTTCTAATGCATATATGTCATCCCTTATTGTGGCAAAACTGCTTTGGGTGTGAGTTTCTCCTTTCCAAAAATAACTTAAGCAATTGGAGAATTTTATATGTTTGTCATCAGTATGAGACATAAACTGAGTCTACTGAAGAGCTAAATAGCCTGCATTCTGCCCTTTAGTCTTCTTGTCCATTCATAAAAGCCAGAAACTCATATAAATAAAAGACTTGACTCAAAATATAACACAGCTGTATGTATTTTTACACATTCTGTTTTAGGCAGATAGGCAGGAAAGGAACTGCTTGTATTTTCAGGGTCAGTTAAAAAGTAGAACTTCGTAAGAGAAAATCTAGTCTATTCCAGTCCATTTATTGTGATTTAGCTTTTTGTATAAGGGAAGAGAACATAATATTTTCAATAAATTAAACACATTAATTCAGAATCTTTGCTTAATCTCCTGAAATGTGGCTCAGCCTTTTCTGTACATTCATCTTTTCGGTAAGGAAAAAAGGGCCGTTCCTCAGACTGCAGAACAGACGGAAGAAATCCCCCTTGTTTCAGTGTAAGACTGTCATGTACATTATAATAATAATAATAATATAAAAAGGTTGTTAACTGATCAGTTCACCACAGTATTATTTATCTAGAAAAATAAAACTTAACACAGTACAGATCACTGTCCAGACCAGGGACAGTAAAATACAGAGGACCGAGTTTCATTAGGTTCCTAGCAGACATGAAAACTCCAATCTTAACGTAAGAAAAGGAAAAATATAAGAGGTAAAAATAGCTTCATGGAGTGCAGTTTTTGTAGCTTAATGCCAGTGATCATAGTAAAGAGGGTGAATAGGAAAACTTTAGTAAATAAGTACAATGGAAAAATCTTATTAACTGTCCTCTTATTACTGTGTGATTTCACTGGGGCTGAGGTACCTCACTGGGTAAGGGTGGAACTGTAAAGCAGTTCAGTACACATAGGTCTGGGAAGGCTTGAGCAGAGAAGGCATGGGTCTGAGAGTTAAGTCACGGAGCTGTACAGAAGTCTCAGCTGCTGAGTGAGTAAAGAGCCCTGATGATATCGCTGTTCTGATTAATCTGTCCGTGTTTATCCTCTTGGAGGAAACAGGTCGAATGCTCCCATCATAAGAAGCTTAACAGAAAAACATATTAAGTGAACTGCATAGGGGAAATCAAGACTCCCAACGCCAATCGGTTCAAATAAATTAGTGTTTGCAAACTGAAGTAAAGAGAAGTGGGCCACTGCTGTTTGCATTTTAGTAAAACACCTATTCCATTCCACAGTCCCGGAGGCTGAATAAAAGCTGTTTATTCAGAGAGGCCCTGAGGCTGACTCTAGTCTTTTACAGATGCAGAGCGACATGGAAAAGGCCAATGGTTCCTTAGAGGCACATTTCAAAGAAATTCAGGATTTATGCACACAAACCTTATTATTTAAAGTGCAAGTTCTGCTCTGAAAGTCATTGCATAAGAAGAGCACAGAGTAAAAGGTCTTCATGTTTATTATTTCAAAGCATACTGTATGTTAAATATCAGCTGTGTCTAAGTATTCAAAATATCTTCCTATAGCCGGTTATTTGAGATGCTGTCTTTCCTGCCTTCCTTGGTAAGGATTGTGTGGCTGGAACTAATTAAAAATTTTACTAGTGAAATATATGCCAAGAAAATACTCTAGCCAGCTCCTCCTATATTTCATTGACATGACTGAACAAAAAGACTGAAAGGTAGCAACTCTTTTCTGTTTCTCCTCACCAAGAAACAAAGCAAGTGCGAACCTGAATATATGTCAAGAGGAAATTAATGCAACATTTCAAGATATTTTTTGGATAGATATCTTATTTGTTTTTTTAATTTTATTTGCATTCTCTGCCTTTTGTGTAGAGCACTATGCTCAATAGGCTTATCAACAGTCCCTAGACTCTCAACATCCCTAGGGAGTTCACACAGAGCAAAAATAATGCACAGATTGGTTTAGGGCATTGAACTCACAAAAATGCTTCAGAATCTGTGGATTCTGAACATGGGGTAGCGGGACTTCTATTATCAAACCGTAATGGGTGTTCAAGATGCCTAGTAAGGGCCTGGCAGTGTACTTGCAGTGGTGACAGGTAAACGAACAACTTTCACAGCTGGGTGTAAAGTACTGAAGTACTGATTATGCGCTAGAAAGCTTGTGAGTGCAGCTGTTTGAGAGGAGATATCTAAGAAATAGAAGTTAAATAATTTTGTTATGCTCTGGGCACACATGAGACGACACTGAAATGTTAAATCTGTTGACTGGCAATTTGCACTGACATAGATCTTCCTGTTCAGAACATTTGTTTTGTAGAGAGAAGCTAAGCTTTTTTATTATTGTTATTTTTGTCAAAGATATACCAAACGAAAGTGTGAGACACAAATACTCACGTATCAATGTGTATTTGGGATTCAAGGAAAATGAAAAGGAAGCAAGGAGGGCAGTTAGAACATGGATGTAGCTGTTAACTTATTTTATCTCCTCTGTAAGAACTGATGATGAGACTAGCTTAATTACACCACCGTTAGAATGTAGTATGATCTCTCAGGAGATTTGCACTAATAAATACTATAATATCTTGTCTGCCTAGAGACATTGTTTCCATCAGCTTACTCTGCTTTAAGTTTGTATTACATAAAAAGGAATCATGAAGAGCAATTTTGCTGTTTAAATGCTCACACAGCTCTTGTGTGAAAATGCAGCTGCCCCATGCAATCTGACATCTTTGGTCAGCTTGCATCAATGGCAAGCATCTTTTTCCATAAAAAAGTGAAAACATAAATGTACATTGGCAAATACAGAAATGGCTGATGGTAGGACAACAGCTCCCAGGCAAATTACCACAATGCACAACAAATGGTGCTGGCATTTTAGAAAAGGTGACAAGATCCATATTAGAAAAAGTATCATTACATTTTGACATGACTGATGCAAAGCAGCAAGGGGCAACACTGGCTGCCAATTTTTATTTCACTAGTTTTCTCAAAAAATTCTTAGAACCATAATTCTGTATCTCATCAAAACAATAAAAAAATGCTATCTTTGATTTTCTGCCTTTATTTATTTATTTACTTATGTATTTCCCGGTAGCATCATGCTTTACAAAGTTAACAATTTGCCTGCAGAAGTGAAGTGTTTTACTTGCTTAAATTTGACAAGACTAACTTGTAGTTCACTAGTTTTTTGTGAAACAAATACGTCTTTCACTGTCTAGCTGCTAGTGTACTGTGTCACGCTAATCAAAGGCTAGTTATTACTGGACAAAATTAATTGTCAGAGTTCTTTTGCAATGAGGTAGATGCATCCAAATCACAATGACAAGTAAATAAAACTTGATCCAAACCCCAATGAAGTTGATTGAAACATTCACACAGAATGTAGTGAACTTGGCCTGATGCATTACAACTTTGGAGTAACCTTTGTGTGGATTCTGAGTATCAATGAAAAAAACTGGTAAAGAAGAGCTTTGACCTACCTTTTCTGAGGGCGAATCCTGCAAACGCACAAGTGCAGGAAAAAAGGAGACAAGAGTATCTAGAACTCCAAAACCGCTGCCTCAGTGGTAATGAATGCACTGTGAAATTTGCCTGCAACAAATTTCATGTATTTTTCTGTGTTAGAATATAATATCTTCATAAAGATCTGAAACTAATTCTGAAACTAAACAATGTGAAAAAGCTATTAATTCAAGTAATTAAAGGAATTCTAGTTTGTGGTACAAATATTATTATATAGCATAAATATGTAATGGCATATTACATATAAAATAATATTTTAAATCAATGATATAACTAAAACAAAAAAAAATTAAAATCAGAGGTAGACTGAGATGGAAATTTTGTCTTATTTCTGTCTTATTAAAAAAAAAATCTATGGAAAGTAAAAACTATTATTATTTAGTGATGTTGCATGTTATTAAGCCCCACAAAGTTTTATGCTGGAGTAGCACAGTTTAACAATATTTGCTTTTCAATCTTTTTGAAGGTGAATTTGTTTGTAATTTCTGTCAAGTGGTTTCATGCAGAAGATATTTGAGAATTTTAACCTATTCTATTTTAAAAGTTGTGTGCTTCCCAGTAATCATTGTCCTTATACACACCACACCACTACCACTCTGAGAAACACTGTATTTTTTACATCAGGAAGCAGTTCTCTGTATTATATATTTGCATATATGGAGTTGGCGAATGGCAAGGAATAAAAATGATCCATTTCTGCTATTCTTACTATAGAGGAAAATCCTTTTACCCATTCATGAACTGGATAAGTTTTCTCTGGGAGGCGGGAAGTTCTTGGTTCCTGCAATCATCTAGCAGAAACCCAGAAAGCATTTTGGTATGACATGAACAAAAACAGTCATAGAATGTTGAGACAGAGAAAATGGGAGCTTGTGATAAAATGAGAGGAAAATTATGAAAGTGATAGCATACCAAAAGAAAAACAACATAAAGTTCAAATAAAATTACTCCTTTTCATTTTCAAGTTTGACATGGGGTCAGGTGATGGGATAATAAGGAGAAGGTCAGCAATGCAGCAAAAGAAATTTTATAAAACTTAAAAACTGGCCATGATATTAGTAGGAATACTGCAACCTCTCTAAATTTTATTACATTTTATTAAAACAATTAATATGCTTACGATCAGTTCCTGAGTTCTTTCTCTTTTCAGAAACATCTTTAGTTGTTAAGGGACAAAGAGTGGATCACAAAAGAGGTCATACATCAGTTATGCTAAACAAGAACAAAATCTATAGTTTATAGAGCAATTCACTGTCTTTTTAGTTGTATTTACTTATTTTTCTGTGGTAGGCGACAGAGATTATGAAGATAAATAACGTTTGTCTTTTAGACATGAGCACTCAACAATTTTTTATTTAGTTTTATATGTGACAAATAAATATGGAGTTCCGTCAAGATTTCATATACTGTCCCTGAGTTCCAAGAGACTGGGCTAATTATCTTACTACAGACCCTATTCTTATTAAATGTTTCTTTCTTCTAATACAAATTTGAAGACCAGAATTACACATAGAAAAAAAAAAAGAAAAATAATATGGATAGTGATGTATTGCTTGGAACTTGGCTCTCGCTTTAGAATTAATCTGTTTGCACTGACCTTATGCCTAACGTCCACAGAAAACAGGGAAACTTGTTATGTCCATGTCAAGCTCAAAGTGCACACTGTCATGTTTAAAATTAGACACAACCCTGAAGCAGGCCTACTTTTTAGGAAACTGGAGTTCAGTCAAGCCTGGAACCTCATTTTTAGTTTCTCAAAACAATGGAGACATTTTGGCTCAGACTGGTTGCAATTAGCTTCTAATTAACATGTTAAAAAATGGCAGCAATGGAATATTTTGATAGAATTTTTTGCCTTCATTTGCATGCATCATCAGACAGTAAAGGATTTATGTTAGGTAATAAGCAAAATGTGATTTACAGAATACATAATCATTTATTTTGAAAATAATATTTACAAGGTTAGAAATTTGTTTTCTTTCATCAGTCTTGTTTCTTTGGTTGCTTGACGCATTGCAGGATTAATTCTTATTATACTAATTGCTTGATAAGTACATTAGGTCCCCTTGAGGTTGCTTTTACTTTTGAATTCTTATTAATTTTTATACTCTGTTATTATTCCCAAACTCGTCTAATGTTAGCAATAATCTGTGAGAGTTTACATAGAAATTTGTGTCATGAAGCACAGAACAATTACCCATTGTTTTTGCTGTGGAACACATGTTTTCAACTCCTTTGCAATTCAAAAGCAGAAAAAATAAAGAAAATTACAATTACTTCAGGTCTGGAAGTCTAATAAAGTATTTTATAATATTGGTTCATAGAATCACAGAAGATCCTAGGTTGGAAAGGACCTCAAAAGATCTTCCAGTCCACCCTTTGTGGGAAAGGGAGCCTACATGACATTACCTACCACCCTGTCTAATCACGTCTTGAAAATCTCCAGCAACAGGGACTTCACCAGGTCTCTGGGGAGGTTGTTCCACTGAAGAAAAATTGTTCTCACTGTAAAAAAATCCTTTCTTCTGACAAGATGAAACCTCTCCCAGTGCAACTTGTAACCATTGCCCGTTGTCCTCTCCCTGTGGCTACTTGTGGTGAGAGAGCTTCCATCTTTTTGTAGCTGCTCTTTAAGTACTGGAACACTGTGATGAGGTCCCCTTGAGCCATCTCTTCTCCAGGGAAAAGAGATGTAACTGCTTCAGCCTTTCCTCATATGCCAGGTTCTGCAGACCTTTGATTGTCTTTGTGGCCTTCCTTTGGACCCTCTCTAGTCTGTCTGCATCTTTTTTCAACTGTGAGGACCAGAACTGGACACAGTACTCCATGTCTGGCACTGAGTAAAGTAGGATGATCATGTCTCTACCTCTGCTAGTAATGCCCCTGCAGATGCAGCCTGGGATCTGATTTGCTTTTGTTGTTGCAGCGACACGCTGCTGACTCATGTTCAGCTTGTCGTCCACCAGGACCCCTTAAAGCAAGACGGCTCCCCAGCCACAGTGATTGTAATGAATGATGAAAAAAATTGATTTGTGGTGGAATCTGTGAATTATTAAGGGCTTCTTTGGCAAAATGAAAGTAAGAACATAATGCTGGTTTGATTTTTTTCTTCAGCACTGATATAGGAACGTGGAAGAATCATGTGACTATAGAAGCTGGTAGAGATCTGGCACTTTCCTCATTACAAAATACAAACTAGTGAACTTGGAAACTTAGCAGCTTAGATTTTCCAGGTAGGAGATTGGTCCTGTGACTACTGGAATCTACCAGAGCAATATAAACCAAAATACAATAGTGATATCATTAACGAAGTAGCATGTAAGAGTTTGAAAACTAATTTTGACTCAATAATAAAATTTTCTTAGGATTTATCAAAAGTGATAGGTAATGTAAGTTAAGTTTTCTTACAGCATACAACATTCGTGACTTAAACGGCAGCTAGAATCAAATATTACAGGTCCACTGAAGTCAGTTATGTTATGCATACAGGTTTTTCACAAAATATTTTGAAACAGAACAAAAATTTTTTAAAAGATGTCAGATTCTGGAATTACAAGAAAGAAAGGGAAGTAATGCAGCCAAACTTCATGGGTCACAGAGAGGGTTGCAATGGAGGCCAGTGCTAACTACCACTCTCAGTCTCTAGTGATTTTTGACTCAAGAGCTTTTTGAAGTCCTTGAACATTTTGACTTCATTTTACTAGAACCTAAAGGGATTTTTTAACTCATGTAAGATTTTAAACCCCATGGTCTCCTGTAGCAAATACTTCTGCATCTGAATTATGTATTGTATGACTTTATTTGTTTTGAGCCTTTTATCTGTTAGCTTAATTTAATGCTTTTCGATCTTGTATCAGAAAAATCAGAGAACAATCATACCCTATTATCTTTGTGTCAGACATATTCCCCTCAGTTGCCCTTTTTTTGGGCTGGTGTGACTTAGGTTGTTTAAAGCTTTTCATATAGAAGTTACTCAACAATTTAGTCACTCTTGTTGTCCTCTGAACCTTTTCTTGTTCTTCTATATATTTTATGAAGTGAGGAGAATGATACTCAAGATATGTCTATGTAGTAGCATAATTTTTTCCATTGTGTTTCTTTGCAGAAACAATCCTAATGTTCTCTTTTCCTTTATGACTGTTCATGAGAAAATCTTAAGATTAAAAGATGTGTCTTTCAGTTGATTGAGCAATTCCAAGCTGCATCTTCACTGCTACATGCAGAGAAAAACAACAGTTGTTTCTGGTTATACTTAGGCTGTATCCCATTGAGTATTCTTCCATTGCCTTCTGTGGCATTTCTGGCATAACTTCATGAGTAAAAGTTCTTTTGCTTTTACAGAAACGTATGGTGTTGAGCTGATTGCCTTGTGTCCTCAGACAAGTCTTAAATTCCTCTGCAGTGTAAACTCATCCTCTCAGCTCTCCAATCCTGGAGAACTTTGGGGTATTCCAGGTATGCTGATTTTAATTCAGAGATAGGGGAAAGCCTTTGGGACAGTGCGAGATGTACTTGCATTTTACCTTAATTGGCGCAATAAAGACAAGTGGTAGACGCTTCGGGCTAAAGGACAGTTTATATAAATATTTTGCCATTTTCAAAATCTCTGTTCCATGCTTTTCCTCATTCATTTCATTTTTTGAAATGTTTTTGGGTTTTAGTATTTTTTCCAGTTTAACTTTGTAAATCTTCATCTGATATTTTGGACATTTTTCTGAAATATTTGTATAGCCTGTGTAATTAATCCCATAACTTAGTTTCTGTTATACCTGCTTTAGTTGTGGGTGTTCTCTTTAGTGATGGACACCACATCCTGGTGTTCTGTTTACTTCCCTTGAATTACAGCAATGTGTTCTCCTAGCTCCAAAAAACACATTTTCACAAGTTGCTTTCCAAAATGACACACTTTAATCTTGAGTTTGTATCATTTTTAGTTAAACATTTAAAGGCCTCTAGAAACCACTTTAAGCAGAGCATGACTCTACTTTTGATTTAGAAATGCCTTGAAGTTCAGTTAATTTTCAGGATCTTCAGCAGTTGTGTTCTGGAGGAAATCGTAAGTAGTTTTTTAGAAAAAACTTTTATTTTTCTGCAAAACACTGTAGACAAACATGTATTAATATGTTCAAAAAGTAAAAAAATGGGTTCCTATTTTGCTGATCATTCCAAGTAATTTTTTTCTTAATCTGCAAATAAAAATTTAGGGGAGACCTAGATGATAGAGAGGTTGGTTTACTTTTTTTTTTTAATTCTGTTGTTTCTCACTTTTTTCTTAATATGATGAGACAGAATTACATTGTTAGGTAAAATCTTCTCCTCTACCCGAAGTGGTCTGTTGCTAGATCTGACTATGGACAGTGAATAAATAGCCTAAAAATGACATAATTCATCTTTACATATGCACTAATAAAAAAATCTTCAAGGACCAATAATACTATATGAAAAGTTTTGTGTTCTTTGCCATCTTCCTTTTGTCTTCATTTGCTAATTAGAGCTGCTTGAAATTTTGGGGGGTTTTTTGACATTAAACCTATCTTTAATAATTTTATTTAGTATTCTCTTCTCTTTCTGAGTACCAAGACTTAATTACATGACAGCTTTCCACATGGTAACCTGCATTTTTAAGTGGTGTTAAGAAGACTATTGATTTTTTTCTAGTCTGTGGAGTGACATACTAGAAAGCAATGACTTAGCTAGTTTTTACAGCAGAACTTCAGAATAAATTGCTGTAAGTTGATCAAAGATTTCTTTTAAAAATCTTGTTACCCGTTGTGTGGTCTCTAAATATTAAAATGAAAGTAGGAGTCAGTATTTGCACTCACAAGCTTTTTTTCTCAGTTGGCATGATTTCAGTGTTTTTAATTTAAATAGCAAAAATCCTTAAAGATTTTTTTATAATATGGGTGATCAGGAGAAATCAATCTCTGTGGCCTAGAAATTCTTTTTATTATGAATAAATTCTAGACAGGCATGAATTTGAAGTGAGAAATGCTTAAAGATGCTTTCCTTTGATCATTTTTAAGCAGCCAAGTGTTTGCTAAACAATTTTTAACTACGAAGGGACTGTCCTCCTTTTTGAAAACTTCATAAAAGTTTGCAGTTTTGCTAGTGAGAGAGCATTCTGTTTTTTGGGGGGTTTTGGAGTTTGGGTTTTTTTGTTTGGTTGGTTGGTTTGGGGTGGTTTTTTTTTCCCAGTTCTGCTAGTTTTCTAGCCTGAGATAGATTCTTTTTCATAACTGCCTTCTATGAAATTGTTGTATGATTCACAACCCTCTCAGGATGATTTTCAGTAAGTTCACTGCTTAAATAATGCAAAATGTCTGAAACTAACATTTAAGATAAAGAATTTTCATAAGATTCTTCCAAAAGAGGAAAACTTTTACAAAAGAAACATTCTATTTGACAATCTTGCAAGGGTATAATGAGAAATGATAACTACTAAAATAGGCAATAAATACAGACTGCAGCCAGTGGCAAGCGCATTAGTCTTTGGTAACATGCCGTTGTGTTAAGAAACCGCGATCTTTGTGCCTGTTGCTTTTTCTCTTGTAGGCAAATCTGAAATGCTTCCTGCAAATCTTCTTTTCCCTTATACACTGTCTGATTCAATATCTTCTGTTAATCTCACAGTAATCTGCTTTAAAAAATGCCATTGTCATCAGACTTCTATTTAGAAAAATAACTTTGAACGCACTTAATTAAGACAGTGACAGACGACCAAAGCAGGAATCAGTCTGGAGGCTGTGAGCTTGTCAGCCAGACCACAAGAGGATCACAGCATACACTCTGTTGCGATTCTTTTTCAAGGAAAACAGTGTTATTATAATCAATATAAAGTACAGTCTCAAAATCACCACCTATACAGGAGTGTGCTGCTTGTGAAAGATCGCAATACACCATTTATTTCTTCTTTGTGAAAATTGGTGAAAGGAAGGACCAGAAAAATGAGGACACAATTTTGTCACTTGATACTATGAAGTAATGGAAAAAAAAAATCATGCCATAAATCAACTTTATTTGTCCTAACCCCCCAGATCTACCATATACTGTTATTTTATTATAAAGTTTATTGTTGGTCACTTCATCTATTAACTAGTTTTAAAAAAGAAAAGACATAAAAATCTATTAGTCAAGCTGAAGACCCCCACTGCCTTACTCACTATAAAGAGCAACAGCCTGTCTGATAAGGCGAAGAATGTGGTGAGGGAGTAATGAGGGTTAAATCACTAGAAGGTTTGTTAGTTGCAATGAGTAGTAACTTACCTCTGAAATTCGGTTCAAATGCGAATCATAGAAGATGAAGTACTGCTTATTGTTGGTAACAATGGTAAGATCTGATCTAGAGTTTGCAGAGAGTTTCCATTGGTTTAGTGTTTGATTTTGGTGGTGGTTTTTTTCAGAAAGAAAAGTGTTTATAAGAAGCATCAGACTACGTGGTCTAGAATCCATGGTGCATATACAAAGGCTAATTTTTCACTAGCCCCTCTTCTTAACTTTCTGATGATTTCGATTTTTTTACCTAGCTGAAAATAATAATGCAGAGTTTTTTCAGAGAGTAATTTTCAAGAGTGTGATTGACTGAAAGTCTCAAGCAATGAAAACATTATGTATATGGCTTGTTAAACTACTATTTTATTTGAAGTAAAACAATGCTTACTAGCGGGCTTAAAACCACTGTCTCATTTTTCAGTTCAGCCATGCTACTGAATAAATAGCAGAAGGATCTATTCTTTGCTGCAGCTAAAAATGATGCTTTGCATTGTCCCTTAGGCATTTACATTTATGGAGAAGAGCAAAGCAAAGTCTAAAAAGAAAACCTTCAACAGCTTGAAGATTAAACTGAGATTTTCTGTTCAAGTTACCAATCAAGTTAAGCATATTGCAGGAAGAAAATTAATATGCATTAAACATAGGACATTCTCTGTCCTCGTGGAAATAATACCTGGTTCAACAGTGGGTAATCTAACTATTATTCATATCTCATGTACTTATAAAAGAAAAAATAAATGGAAAAAGATAACAGTGCTTTCACAAAGGTATGTAATGCTGCTTAATAAAGGGGAGACTTCTTCTACAGCTAGTTAGTGTTTATCAGAATAAACAGGTGCAGGTTTTGACATAGGCATCATGAATTTCACAATTATTCCATAATTATGTTTGGAAGCAAATGTAATACTTTATCATATTCATTTATTGTTTCATTAATTTTTGACAGAAGAAGGTCACCACTGTATTTTATGGTTGTCTATTATTTTCTGTTTGCATTACTGCCTTTATATTAAAAGAAATCAATTTACCTAAACAGGACAAGTGTGCTGTCTAGAATAGATTAACTGAGCATTAGGTTATATTTCAACCTAATGGTTGAAATGGAGAGAAGTTGTCTATAACTGTCAGATTTATCTTGTCAAGAAACCTTCTCATTTTTAACCTCTCAGTTCCATGTTATTGTTTCTGTTGCTGTTGTTGTTATTATTATTGTTGTTGTTATTATTATTATTTAACTTGGGCAGTGATTGGATTGTGAAAGACAAATCATAATGGAAATCAGGATTTTGTGGTGCATGGTCTTTGTTACAAGAATGATACAGTAGGCAATGAAATTTTGAAGCGAAATATTAAGATGAAGGATCTGCTAAGTCTAGATCAGAAATAAATGGAAATAGCATTTGTCTTAACCATTTGATTAACAGTTGATTTTGTCAGGCTTTAGATTTAAAACCAGTGAGTAAGTAATAAAGTAAGAAGTGATAGAGTGGAAGTATTCGTTTCAGCCCTGTAACACTAATGACTTTCAGCAATATCTTTCTCAAAAATCTTATAACACTGCTAGCACCTACCCCAAATCCTCCTCAGCTGATCTCCTACATACTACTTCCTGTGAAAATTCACAGCTACAGACGACTTCAGCACTTACTTGTTGTGTGTATCTAGAAAAATCCATAATACTGAACTATTTCATACTTTAAAATAATACAGATTGACGTTGGGGTTTTTTGCTTAGTTGTGTTTTTTGGGGTTATTTGGTTGGGGAGGGGGAAGGTTTGGTTTCTTTTGTGCTTTTTGTTTGGGTTTGAGGTTTTTTAGGGTGGGGTTTTTTTATGTCTATGTGGAATGATCTGAATTTCGAAAGGCAGGAAAAAGCAGAGCAAGTGTGATTTTGCTCAGTGCCGTTCTTGCCAAAATGGACTACGGTAAGAACAAGAGTGACACTCTCTTCCAGTCTGTATTATAACGTACTTATGACTTGGTTCTACTGTTATAACTACAATTATTACTACTGCTACTACTGACTTGCTAGTATTAAAAGTCACTAAGAAGTGAATAGTAGTTCCTATCTCTTTCTCTCCAATATTATTTTGAATTGTCAAGACTTTGAACTGACAGACCAGGATCCACCCAAAATCTTTCCTTTTCCTCCATTATTAAAATATATACAAAGCATATGCTTTGCAGAAATTATAGTTTCAGTACTTTCATTACTTTTAATTAAGTGTAGGTAATAATACCAACAAGTAAATATGGGTAATATTTATTGTAAACTGTTTTGTGGATTATTTCTTTTCTTTAGCCATGCTAAGAAGATAATTACATGTCAGTAGTCACTATGTAGTCAGAAAAAAACATCTAGAGAATTAGGCAAAGTACAGTCACAGAAATAATGGTGTGTTTGTCTCCTTACAGTAAGAACATAAAACTTTCTTGAGCTATATGAGAAATCTGCTTGGTCACAGTATACACCATTAAATATACACATTATGGGACATTTCAAAAAATTTATTTAGAAGGGCATAGAAGAAGTCAAGAGTCTAGGTGATTTTGTCACAGCTATTTTTGTCAGCAAAAAGAAGAAAGCAGTGAATACGGGAAAAAAATTGATGGCACAGCTTGAGTCACACTGAGAATTTGGTTTTATAGAACATTGAAATTCACAAGTGGAGGAAGGAGGGGACTTAACACTAACATTGAAGAGGGAGTTCAATCGACAGTATATATTTCATGCAGATGTGTGTATGTATGTGTACATAGAAGTGAATGTATACACACATATAAGAGTAAGCATTAAATGCTGTACATGTTTAGGGTGTTGCAAGCTCATCAAGCTAATGTGGTAAGAAAGTTTTAGAGAAGTTATTTTCTTGTTTCTGTCCAATACTTGGAGTCTCAATACGTTAGCAAGAGGCATTGGATACTCTCATCATTGAGAATAAATGTGGTATAATTGACAAGTTAAAAAGTTGATTGAATCTCACTTGTATATTAGAATGTCTACTTGTATATCTGTTTGGACAAAATGAGGTGATTGCAAGTGGTAGGAATGCAGTCATGTTGAAAACTCGTATTTTTGAACTGTGTTGATGAGTTTACCATCAATGTATCTTGAATATTTGTGTGTTCAAGTGAGTGGCAGCAATGCCAAGTGATTCATTTAAAGCATTGTGCCAATTACAATATTGATTGAATATTTCACTCCAGACCCGCTCTTTAAAATTTTAAGAGAACTTTATGGTTAAAAGAAACTTCAGCTTAGAGAGAAATATGTTGTAGGTTTCAGGTAGGTGATAGGAAATAATTATTAAAGATGCTAAAAATTTCTAGATTATATCTAACAAGAACTTGCTGTATGCAATAGTATTTAACAATTATAACAATGCAGAATGAGTATTTATTCACTGATCTGAAAGTTGCTTGTTGCTTAGAGATCAGGAATCATGGTTCCTTATATTCCAGATGGGCAAAGAATGAGGGAAACTGCACATATACACAAAGGAAAACACATGTTTGATATTACACAAGAACTAATTCAAATAAAGAATTAATAAAATTACATTAAAACATTATCAGGACTTGTCAGTAGGGAAAGAAAATCAGAAAATCACAGATGACAACTGGGAAATCTTCAATTCTTTGTGTGGACAAACATCCATGATTCAACAAGAATAAAAAGGAAGAAATACGTCTAAAACCTCATTCTGGTTCACTAAGACTGTAGTTGCTGCTATGTTGCTATTAAGGCTATTTTAAGTTATATTGTGGTAAAAAATTAATCACACCACTGGCATACACATGCTTTTGATAAAGATGACTGTGGTGGATTGACCATGGCTGGAGGCCAGCTGCCCACCAAAGCCACTCTATCAATCCCCTCCTCAACTGGACAGGGGAAGAGAAAATATAACGAAAGGCTTGTGGGTCAAGACAAGGACAGGAAGATCACTCATCATGGTCTTCTCCAGGGACTGCAGGGGAATCTCTGCTTTGGCAGAGCACCTCCTCCCCTCCTTCTTCACTGACCTTGGTGTCTGCAAAGTTTTTCCTATCATATATTCTCACTCCTCTCTCTGGCTGCTACTGCGCAGGTTTTTTTCCTCTTCTTAAATATGTTCACACAGAGGTGCTACCACCATCACTGATGGGCTCAGTCTTGGACAGCAGCAGGTCTGTCTTGAAACTGGCATTGGCTCTATCAGACAGAAGCCACCCCTGTAATCCTCCCCACTATCACAATGTGACTACCCAAACCAAATACAAAGACAAAATTGAAAAGAAAAAATTTAAAATTATTCAATAAGTATTTGTGTCTTATATTTGGAATTAAACATATACCTGTCAGGATTAAAAAGTAGTTTGGAGATTTTTATTAAATAAGAAGGATGTTAAGCATAGTCTATAAACAGAAAATCTGAATAAATGGCCTCTGAAAGAGGTGGCTGACAATGTCTACGATTAACTTTCTCTAATCCTGCAACACTGAGGACAACCATGAAGTCTAGGTGAAAATTAATGCTGTATTTCCATTAAAAAGGTGTAAGCTGACCAGGATAACTGCTAGCTAACTTTTATCCTAAAGGCTGGTGAATCATTTATATATTTGACAAGGTTAAACAGTCGGCCCATGTGGGTAAAAAAAAAATAAAGCCAAAAATGTTCTGATCCATGACTAGGTGCATGGGAATAGAGTTGAAAGGACCTGCTTTTCTAACTGTTTAGTGTAATGACTTTTGAAAATATAATAGCTGTTGAACAAGACACTGGATTTAGAAAAGCCAATGAAACAATCAAATGGGAAGAAATTAATCAATTCTAGATACTGCGTCCAGTTTTGTGCCTCCAATACAGGAAAGACATTAATAACTGAAGAGATAGGCACTGATGTGGTCAGGGCCAGAGCACTTGTTATTTGAGAAGAGGCTCTACAAGCAGGTCAGCTTGTAGAACTGATCTGAAAAATTGTCAACTCATAGGAGCCCTACTTTTTAAGTGTATTGGGAGTGGCTGGTATGAAGTTTCCTCATAGCAGCCCTTAGAGTGCTGTGCTTGGTATTTGTAGTGAAAACAGTGTTGATAACACACCAGTGTTTTGGCAATTGCTGAGCAGTGCTTGCATAGCATCAATTCTGTCTCCACAGCACCCCAAAGGCTGGTAGGCTTGGGGTGGGCAAGAGATTGGGAGGGGATGTAGCCAGGACAACTGACCCAAGCTGACCAAAGGGGTGTTCTGTGCCATATGGTGTCGATCTCAGAAACAACAGTTAAGAGAAAAGAGGGGAGGGGGAGCATTTGTTATTAAGGCAATTGTCTTCTGAAGCAACAGCTACTTGTATTGGCGTCGTGCTTCTCAGGAAGTGGCTGGACATCACCTGCTGATGGTAAGTAGAGAATAAGTCTTGTTGCTTTGCTTTGCTTCCATGCACAACCTTTTCTTTTCTTTGTTAAATTGCCCTTTTCTTGACACAAGTGTTTTTCATCTTATTTTCTCCCCGCTGTCCTGCTGAGGAGGGGGAAAAACAAAACAGCTTGGTGGGCACCTGGTGGCCTGCCAAGGTCAACCCACCACAGTCTTTTTTTGGCACCCAAGGTAAGGCCTGAGACAATGGCAATTTTGAATTGGGTGTGCTATAGCTATAGTAGTTATTAATTACAGAGTCATAGAATCATAGAATGGTTCAGGTTGGAAGGTCCTTAAAGATCACCTAGTTCCAACCCCCTGCCATGGGCAGGGACACCTCCCACTAGACCAGGCTGCTCAAAGCCCCATCCAGCCTGGCCTTGAACACCTCCAGGGATGGGGCATCCACAACCTCCCTGGGCAACTTGTTCCAGTGTCTCATCACCCTCACAGTAAAGAATTTCTTCCTAATATCCAATCTAAATCTACCCTCTTTCAGTTTGAATTGGCAGGTTTCTGTGCGGGTCACAGAGTACATTTGTCTTTATTTTGCTAAGATTGGAAACATGTTAATACAAACAATGGCTATGTGTTTTGCCCTCGCATTGATGCCCTTACTGTGCTGTGGTAGCTATGTTGTCGAGAAGATGAGAGAATACACCTTCCTCTTCTCATCCAGGATTGATGTGGGTGGTTTTGTTGTGCAGGCTCCTGATGTCCTTGTTCACTCTTATATCAACCATCTAATACTCCTAACACTGTCAGCTTATTGTCAGGTTTGTGGAGCCTGTTGTCATTGTGGTGTAAGAGGAGACAACTTTGGGGAGAGGTGATACTGAAAGGCGCCCTGAGAGGGGTGGTCCCTGGGTGGCAGGGTGTGTAGAGGTATCTGTGTAGGTGCTCTGGGCAGTTATCACCTCCGATAGCCTGGGATTTTACACCTGAATAGGCAAGTAACCATTGTGAATTTATGCACCAATTGATAGACCAGTAACGTGCCTACTCCAATTAAAAACAGCAGTTTCTACCACAGTTTTGAAGCTTGACCTGTGTGTATCAAGCCACAGTTCAGTACTGTCAGAGCACTGTAGTTAAGACAGGGACCCAGACCACCTCTGAAGATGCCATGACTGACACAAGGAGCCAAACTACAACTGAGAACATGACAGCTGAGGTAGGGATCCAAACCCCAACTACAGTAATAACCTCAATAGTGAAAAAGCAGCAGTGGACATTGAGGCTGATGGGTTTATATCATCAATTAGTAAGGGAGAAGGAAGAGTCTAATCAGGAAGCCAGTCCTTCAGCAAAGAAATGGGAGAAAGAAGTGAGAACCCAAGAGGATGAAACTACCCAGTCCCTGACTTTGAAAGAACTTCAAGACACGCATAAAGATTACACCTGCCAGCCAGATGAGCAGATTGCTGCCTGGCTGCTCCAATGTTGGGACAGTGGGGTCACCAGTCAGAAATTAGAATGTAAGGAAGCCAAACAGCTGGGAACCTTTCCTAGGGACCAGGGAATTGACAGAGAAATTAGAAAAGAGGCAACAATTTACCTGCCTCTGGAGGCAGCTCCTGTCAAGCAAGAAAGACCTTTTGAATTACCAAGGGAAGTGTACTACTGCTGAGAAAGGCATCCAGTATCTGGGAGAATTAGAGGTGCTGAAAGTCATCTATAGTGACCTAGATGACAACAAGGTCTCCAAAGATCCAGATGACAGCCTGTGTTTATGGGCCACGTGGAGGAAGGTTGTCCAAATAAACCAGCATCAACTTCCAAAGAACTTGACAACAATGTGTTTCCTAGATTCACATACACCAGCTGTGTGAAGAGTTCTGGCTTCTTTCTGGATCTGAAATTTTGAAGAAAATGTTTCTCCCTCCTTGTTCCCTAGGGCAGCACTTTGGTTGCCAGGGGATCCCCATGGAGCCCCAGTGCCCCTATGAGAGGAAAAGGGAGCCCAGGCACACGCTGCATGTCACTTTCTGGTTCTTCCTGCATGACCAAGGAGAGGACATGAGGAAGTGGGATGGTAAGCCCACCTTTAAGCTGGAAGCCCATGTACACAAACTGAGGGGAAAGACAGCTGCTAAGGAGGGGCCTTCTTGAAACATGAAACTATTCCAGAGATATTTGTGGAACACATGAGGACAAATGACAAAAGACCATGTTCTGTTTTCTTGGTGTCAGTCACCTAGTCAAGTACCTACTTTTGTAGTGAGAAAATCCACCCCGAAAATTGTAACTATTCAATGTGTCTGCCGACCAACTGTTTATCGTGGTTGTAGGGGCCGCTTTAAGCTGAAGTGGAAGAGATGTTGCCTTGGATTTTTTTATTCAACACTGGTGTTTTTTATTTATTTTTTTGACACTCACTCCAAATTTAGAATTGACTCATATACCTACAAATGTAAATATTATTTGGAATCTATGACTATCGTATGACTAAAATAATAAAGTTTGGCATGTTAAAGCTTTGGAAAGGATGAAATTGTGATGTATGCATTATTTCTTTTGAAATAATGCTTTAGGACTTCTTTGATAAGAATTTGTTTTTGGAATTTCTTTTTCGTGTATTTGCAAGTAGATTTCTCTGCAGTCCTAGCAACTTTGGTGCACAGGAGGTAGTGGATTTTCAAGGTAACTGCTTCCTGGAGAAGTAATTAATGTATTACTGAGGCTGAGAGCTGAGAAGCCAGCTCAGCATGTTAGGTAGGGTTTGGTGAGACTCAGAATTAAATTTAGTGGGTTTGCTTGGAGAGGATTAATATAATGGATAACTGATGGAACAAAGAAGGGGTTTGGGACCCAGCCCAAAGTTGTAACTAGAATTCCATTCACAAGTTGTCGCCACTGTAACGCCACATTTGCGTGATATATTTTTCTTATTATACTAAAATAGGTCATTTATGTCACGTTCATAAACTTTGAAAGAAGTAAAGAAAGCCTACCTCCATCTAATTTGTCTCTGGGGTTCTAGCTCATTAGCTTTGCAACTACATCTTTTGAAATGATGACGTAGAGATATAATAATATCAGTCTTAACTTCTTGAAACAAGAAGGTGAAGGCATTCTTACTGTGAACTGATTTAATTCAATGACTATGCTTTTCCTTTGGGAATTCTCCCTTTACTTCAGCATTCTATTGCTACAAACTGCTATGTCCCTGACAGGAAATAAGTGTGCAATTTAAACACATGTAAGCAATAACTAATAAACAGCACTTACCAGCCATAAAATAATGTGATTTGAGAGTATCATGAATTAATACATCCGGAAATTACTGGATAAAATGGTTTTAAAAGTTTTATAGGACAAAATAAATGAACACCATGCCATGAAACACTGGATGATCTCTCCAGACATGCATAAACATTTTATTCGTGGTCATAGCCCAGCATGATTATAGTAAAAGCCTTAATCAGAATTTCTGAGGAGTAATTATTTAATTTATGCTCTAATAAACAAAAATAATGCCATGTGAAAAAGCAGCAAAAAATAATTCACAGTGCTCAAAAAGAACTTTGTTTCATAATACAATCTTATTACTTAGGCTTATATTTTGCTACATTAGGATGGTTTATAAAAATGCACATTTCAGGGGAGCAGGGCATACAGTCTGAAATCTTATCAAGATATATTCTTAAGATCTGGACCACAAAACAGCATACAAATTTGAAATTAATTTTATCTTATATGTGCATTGTTTCCATGTTCCAGGAGATCGGTAACTCACATGTCAAAGAGTTGGTAGGATGCCTGCCTCTTCTATGCACTCTTTTTTTTATGTGTCAATGTGAACTGTTACTCATTGGCTGTAACTTTTTAGCGTGGACATAAAGGTATCCAAATTATTCTTTTTCACCAGGCTTTCATATAGTTTTAATCAATGAGAGAGGGGAACTTCAAACTGAAGAAGGAATGAGTAATGAAAAAGAAAAAAGAAAATGAAATATCCTGTTTTAATGTAACTACATCTTCCAAAATGTCAATTAAAAAATTCAGATGTTTCAAGTGGTAAAGTGATGTATATCTACAACAAAATTTATCTGACCAGAAATTAATTATTTGGTAATTAGAATCTTTGAGAAACAGATTCCTAAACAGAAGCTTCACTTACTGAGAAAGTTTCATCTCACATTGCAATTTACTGAGGTTATACATCTTAGTTCAACTGCTAGTGATATTAAATATTGTTCTAGAGGATTTCCCAGCTAATTAAGACATAGCAAAATTATCAAGTTTTGGATACCTGTGTTTGCTCTCACATTTAGAATCTCGGCTTGTTTCTCATTGGAACTAACACAATGGTTTTATTTTTCCCAAGTACAAATAAATTGACTGGAGTTTTATATACAGTGGAGAACACTTAAACTGGATTTTTTTTTTTACTGTTTCTGAAAAGAGTTAGAAATGTCAGAAGTATTAGTTTTTTGATGTATTGCCTTCTAAGGCTGGTTTCCAAATTTAAGTGCAGGGCATGGTAAATGACTCTCACTCTACCTAAAGAGAAAATTTTTATATAGTGTGCAGCTTTTCTAGAGGAAACTTGTATTGTTTCACAGTGCTTGAAACATGAATAAGCACTAATCTGTAAATAGTTCTCTGTCTAAAAATATGGGGAAAAATGCTAAAAAGCCCTAAGTCGATACATTTAATGATATTAACAAATAAAGATGATCTAAATGGAAAATGAAGCAGAAAGGACTTTGAAAGACATGGATATATGAAATCTAGAGATTCAGAATTACTGAAAGAGTACTTAATATTTAAGGATTACAATTTACATTACACATTACATTAGATCACACATACATTTTTATTCTGTCTTGAGCAGTGAAATATATCTACCTTTAAAATAAAAAGACATTAAAATGACTGGGCTGACCAGACTGCCCAGGCAAAAGATGTCTCCTCTTCAGTCTTTCTCATGCTTCCTGAAAAGAGGAACTTCATTGTTCTGAAGACCTCTAGGTCAGCATCTGAAGATACTATTCATGTCTTCTAGATGATGGAAGAAGACCAGGCTGCCTAGTAGACAAAATAAAGAAATTTGAAAAATTTTATAATGCAGGAAGAAAGACTCTTCTATCCTTGTACAAGAACTTTATGGCTTTCAGGAGGTGTTAGTTTTATCACTTAAAAAAACCCAAACACACACACACACAAAACAAACAAACAAACAAAACAAAAAACAAAGACAAAAAGAAGAAATAACTGAAGGTTTTGTAACAGCTTTGAAATGTGTGATTCAGAAATGTAGTTGTACAGTGCTTGTGAATCTTTAATGTGGCAGCAAAGTTGAATCTTAACGCTGAAAAAGGAATATTTTGAAAATTCTGGGTTAAGACACCACAAGGGCAATGTATGTGGCTCTGGAACAGAAACTGGCCATACTGAAAATGGTAGAAGAAAATCAAGAAAATAATAAGGTAAGCTGATTTAGCCATCCACAAATCCACACTAATCTGCCAAGTAAGAAAATTAAATAAGTAGAAGTTGAGACTCCATAGAGAAATCTGCTGAATTAATTGTTTTAACCATATGTTATAAAATACTTCACTGTCATAGAAGAAAACACAAACAAAAAAACAAGTCCAATGTTTGGACAGATCCTCTATTTTGCAAAAATCCAAATTAAAGTCTGTGAAACAAAAAAATGCCTGACTTTCAATACCTAAAGTAATTCTATGCTATTCACATTAAAAGTTATCTACAGTAAATACAGAGAAATAGCCATTTTAAGCAATAATTCCTGTGATTTTAGATGTCTGCCTTATGGTGAGATGCATACGGCTTTACAAACTCTCTTCACTTTACATTAATGACAGGGGGAAATTATAGCTAGCCTGGAGGAACCAGCTCAGCTGTAGACATCTGTACTATAAGCGAGGTTTACAGATAGACAAACGAATCAGATAGACAAATATTCAGATAAACAAATGAATCTAACAGCTGGTGACTGAAATATGACATTGAATATAATACCTCTGTTACTACCCATAAACGAGATTCTGGTGCAAAGCTGAACGAGATATTGGAAAACACAATGCAGTACTTGTAGAGAAAAATCTAATCCTCTTAAATACACCCAGACAGAAAACATAGCATTCTGCTGGACAATAATGAACTCCAATTCTGTCAGTTAGATGTAATTCTAAAGGAAATCTGAAAAAAAAAAAAAAAGGCTCAGAAATGGGGATATCTATTCTGAGGTTGAAAAATATTCAGATATAATTAATAGCTCTTACTGAGGAAAGTTGTGCTAGGGCCAGAGCCATACAAACTCCTACAAACTCCACTCTTCTAACCAACACCCACTCTATTTTTTCAATACAGGAAAATTAAGTACAAGAAGACTTCTAATTCTAACAAAGTGCAAAATGGTATGGTATTATGACAGTGATTAGAATTACTGATATCTGACTTGCTACATATTCATCCATTTATCATTTTATACTTGGTCTTTAGTTTATCTCCAGAAAATGACTAAAGACTTGCTGTTTTCTTTAGTAAAACATAAGTGAAAAAAAGAATTGATTGTTCTGCAAACTATTATCATTACAAATCATATTTAAATAATATTTCTTTAAGGAACTAGGCTTTAAGGAATATTTCTTTAAGGAGTAAGGTTTATTATGTCAGTTTTTGTCAGTGCATAAAATATATCTGTGCAGTATACTATGTTCAAGGTATTTTTCTTTAAGTTAGTGCTTCTAATCATGATGTGGAATCACTGTGTGCACATAATTATTCTTTGTATGTATCTTCACTTGTTATTCTCTGTAGAACTTCTGTAATAATCAAATTCCATGTGATAAATCTTGGAATTAGGAATTGTGTATATGCTTGTTTCGTTACTAACTTTATGCAACTTCTGACATTTTTTTCTTGATTGTGAGTGAACAAGTTCACACATTAAGTAAGTCTACTATTATTGCCATTAGAATGTCTTCTTCTCATTTTTTATAATGAAATTATGATTCTGAATAGATTTTGCCTGCAGGCCATGACATTTTACCGTACACTTTCTTTTTAGCTCTATTTCTTATTTTTTTTCCTCCTCATTGCCCTAGTTAGTTTGATTTTCCTATTTTAAAATGTTAGATTTTCTCAAAAGAAGAAAGTATATTATGGTAATCGTAAATGTCATTACAATACATGAAAAAGTTGGGAACCTAATCAAGCCTGTTTCTTTTCATTTTTATGCAGCCCTGCTTCAAGTAAGGAGGAGAATAAAGGTCAAACTAAATATTTGGGTGCAGTACTTTTTAGCAGCAACAAGGTGAAAGGATGTAGGCTGGCATTATCATTTGTTATGGTAATGTAATAGGTAAGAGAATTGAAAGTAGCTGCTGTTCACAACCTATTCTACAAATGGCTTTTCTGACTGGAGGACTCACCAGTTCTGTGGACTCTATTGCTGCGTAGTTTTTTCTCCGTAGTCAGGTTAATTTCCCCATCCTGAATCCTTTTTCATCCAGATCATCCCATGTAGATGGTGTTTGATAACTCAGGTGATTTTGAGACAGCTGCTTTGAATGACCTGTGAGAATAATCAGGGATGAACTGAAAACGTGGGGGTAGGGGGTAGTTTCTTTTGGTCCAAAATCCTATGAATCAGTCTCCATTTCCCTTGCAGAAAAAAAAGTGTTTTAAGAACTCCTCCTTGATGCAAGTGAAATTTTCAGTTATTCTGAATAAAATGCTTTCTTTCTAGTTAGAACTTTTTAACAAACACAAAATCAGGAAAACAAAGTAAAAAGGAAAGGGGAATGAGAGGCCATATTTAGGCATTAGTCAGAAAAACGTTCAGGGGAAGGAAACGATACTTTGCCTATGGATTAAGACAGCTGCTCAACCTACAGGAAACCTATCTTTACCCCACTTCTATGTCGACTCAAAAAAAAAGGCTGTAATCATCAGACTGGGTGGTATTTTGGGATGAATTACTCAGTCTATTTTGTTAATGTTGTTTTATTCTGGACACTATTCCACTTTCTATATATTGTATATTTGTATATATTAATTGTACGAGAGACTTGCACACAAGTGTCTCACCTCTCAGCTGACATTCCCTGAACAGGCAAAGCCTTTCTTGTTTGGGGTTTTGGGAGGGTTTTATTGTTGTTTTTGTTGGGTTTTTTGGGGCTTGGGGTTTTTTTTTGGCTTTTTTTTTTCTTTCAATGTCTCAAAAATGAAGAAGCAGAAGGGACAGCAGGTCACAAGCTGTAGGCTACTTCTTTCTCAATGCCACTAAAGCATGCTAATCTCAGTGAACAATCTGTGTTGGAATGCTGACACCTCCCAAGAAATTTTGATGATAGAATCATAGAATCTTCAGGGTTGGAAAGGACCTTTGAGATCATCGAGTCCAACCAAACAACCTACAATCTCTGCCACTAGAGCATGCCCTGAAGTGCCACATCTAGACATTTCTTAAACACCTCTAGGGATGGTGACTCAACCACCTCCCTGGGCAGGCTGTTCCAGTGCCTGACCACTCTTTCAGTAAAGTAATTCCTCCTAATATCTAATCTAAACTTCCCCTGCCGCAACTTCAGACCATTTCCTCTGGTCCTGTCATTATTTGCCTGGGAGAAGAGGCCACCACCCACCTCTCTACAACCTCCTTTCAGGTAGTTGTAGACGGCAATGAGGTCTCCCCTCAGCCTCCTCTTCTCCAAGCTAAACGTGCCCAGCTCCCTCAGCCTCTCCTCATATGACCTGGTCTCCAGACCCCTCACCAGCCTGGTAGCTCTCCTCTGGACCCGCTCCAGCACTTCAATGTCCCTCTTGTAGAGAGGGGCCCAGAACTGAACACAGGACTCGAGGTGAGGCCTCACCAGTGCCGAGTAGAGAGGCACGATCACTTCCCTGCTCCTGCTGGACACGCTATTCCTGATACAAGCCAGAATGCTGTTGGCCTTCTTGGCCACCTGGGCACACTGCTGGCTCATGTTAAGCTGGCCGTCCACCAGCACCCCCAGGTCCTTTTCTGCTGGGCAGCTTTCCAGCCACTCTTCCCCAAGCCTGTAGCGTTGCTTGGGGTTGTGACCAAAATGCAGGACCTGGCACTTGGCCTTATTAAACCTCATACAATTGGCCTTGGCCCATCGATCCAGCCTGTCCAGCCTGTCTTGATGTACTGGTGTTGATTCTATGAGGTACTGAACAGACTTCAAAAGGTCACATGAGTTGAGAGGTGCTTAAAAGGCCCAGGATCATGCATACTGTCAAAAGTAGCACACAGAATAAAGACAGAATGCCACATAAACATAATCTTACTCCATGGCCACCTTTTTTTCCAGTGTTTTACAAATTATAGGGACCAATTTTAAGAATTCTTCTACCTAGGTGCAACAGAGAAGGCTGCAATATGTGGTTACTGACACTAAGCCCTATGCTTAATATTAACTTCACGTGCTTTCCAAATCACTAGAACTTCTCTGTTGGCTCCTGATTCTCCTTATTTCTTCTGTCTCCCTGCTAGAAGGATAGATATGGAAAAGGTGTGTGTGGTTTAGCTTTCTTCTGCTCTGTGCAAGAATGTTTAGTCTGCATTCAATACCAGCATCGTTTGTTTCTTCTCTCCACTTGCAGTCTCAACTCCCAATTAACCCTCTGATGAGACAGTAAGGGGTGAATAGGACCAGTGTGGTTACTCGTTCACCAGGGCCCAAATATCAGATTTCTCTCTTATTTTCTTTTAGCTTAGCTGTATGCGATTATTGCATATTAGTAAGAAACGTTCTCAGGTCTGCCAATAGATGGGGCTACAGATTCTACATTTTTAATGGTATTTTCAGCTTTGCTTTCATGTTGTTCCCAAGGTTGATAAAAATGCTGATTGTTTACCTTCAAGTTGTATCAAATACACTTCCTTCTGGCTAATGAGTATTAGTTCAAGGACTTCATTTGTCTGTCATTTCTTATAATTAGGCATTCTAATAATATACTAAAGTCTATTTTTAACATTTAATATCTTTTACCAGATTTGCACCTTAGAGTAAAACTGATTGCTGAAATCACCCACAATAATCTTCTTTTACTTGTTGTTCTCATGTCTTTCTACTATGAACTTTTTGCATCCCAGACTCTTTCTTGTCATTTTGTAAATATGTCGCATCACACATCTGATAGAGATGGAAAAATAATTTTCATATCTGTTACATCAGTATCTATGATAAATGTATTGCATGTGTAAAGGATCACAGGCATTCATCGCTTTGTCCATTCAGCACAGAAGTCCACATTATTTTTTCTGTTACTGAAGTTATGAAGCTTATGGTCCCTTTCTGTGTCTCATCTTATGATTATATTACAAATAGGAAAACATTAATCTGAGTCACTTGGAGTCACTTGCCTCTAGTTTTGTATCATGCATGGTAGATGATTGCAAATGGTGTTCCTCTCTTAAAATGAAAGAATTATGTAGTTAAAGGTTGTATAGTGTTTTTATGTAAAGTAATTTTTTTTTCTTTTTTTTTTGTCAGCTTGCTTTCTGCATCTGAAATTTTCAGTCTTGAAATTCCGTATTCTAGAGAGTTCTCTGAGGTAATATAAAGAAACAATATGTTATGCAATTTCCATAGTAGAACTTGCAGAGGTTGCAAAATTCAAGAAACTACTAACTTTGCTCTCTTTTTGGATCAGCTATTTTATATAACAAATACTAATTTATAGTTAAGACTACTTAAAATTATTTTTGCATAGTTCTCTAGATTTTCTGATATTTAATAAGGTGTTTGAGTCTCTAATTTAGATTTTATTCTTCTACCCAGTTGTTAGTTTTCATGGAAATTGTTGGAAGACAATGTCTTTGATTTTTACAGCTCTATAAAACAGGGCTGAAATTGAATAATGGATTTGAAAAGAATTTGTAGGAATCAAAGAGACATGGAGTTAGACACCTACAGATACACATAGTGCACATATGCCCCTGCTTCTTACAAAAGCTGTTTAAAATGAAGCTGCAAGTAAGACTACTCAGCTGAATATAAAAATCCAAAATATGTATTAAATGGATTAAATTGATATTACCCAATCAAGTAACAGAAGAATGCATGTCAAGCTTTTTATCAAGTATTAATTGTTGAAAAAATAAATAAAAAATAAATAAATTATGAGAAGTAGTTTTGAGAATAAAATTGTTTACTGCAAAACAACAATAAGTAACAGCAAATAATTCAGCTCTATCTATTTCACTATGAGACACAGAAAACTGTTAAAACCATTGCATTGGAGCTGGTACTATAAGTGCCTAAAAAATCAAACAAACATTTAAGTCATTTACATGCCAGGTTCACACAATGACAGCACAAAAAAAATCTTTTGTCTCTCAAGGAAACATTTATATTGTCAGTAAATACAAGATACGTGATTCATCACATTTTCCTTAAAGTGTGCTTAACCATATTTGCTACCCAAATGAGTACTCCATTTGTTGCCCATGGTATAAGTCTATGGCTCATTATCTTGCAGATCCACACAGTAGAAAGGGAGAGTGGACGCTTAAGCATGAAAAGAGTAGAATTAAGTCTTTGTTATTGTAACCTACCACCAGACTTTTTTATGTTTAACCTCACGAGCATAATATAATGAACTTTGTTCTTTGAAAAATATTTGAGATTAAGATTGAAAATTGGAAAGATAGTACACTTCAAAAATGATCATTTAATTTCTGTCTTTTAGTAAGGGCTCCATAGACCTTTCTACATCCCTTTGGAAGTACTTCAGGCAACAATTAGGGAAACTTGCATAAATTCTGTCTCCACTACAAAACTGGTAAGATTTCAGCATAAAAGTAGTAATAATAAAATATAAATGAGCAGATCAAGCCCCTGGAGGATAAACAGAAGATTTACCCTGAAGATACCTATTCACTGAATAAATGAGGAAAGCAGAAATATCAACTAAACAACCTACTACGGAATCATGTTGATATTTTTTGTGACACATTACTTTATAATTTGAAAATGTACATACATATAAGCAGAAAAACACTTGGAAATTGTTTTGAGAAGTTTTACAGCTCCTCTCTCTTCTTTATGAAACTGCATATACAAATTCCCTTTTATACAACCTGAAGAAAAAAGTCTTTGGAGGGTGGAAGTACTAGAAATGCATGTGGTAAGAAGGCAGAAAATGGTGTGTCTTATGGTCTTCATAGCTTCTAATTTCAAAATTATTTCATATATATGCCAGAATATTCATTAAAGAAAAACATTCAAGGAAAAGAAATTCTGACCCCCAAAATTCAGAACTCTCAAATAGTTACTTCACCCATTGTTGTGGGAAGCTCTCAGGAAGAATTTATTGGTACCCAAATTTCCATACTATGACTTTCTAGGAGGAAAAGAGGAAATCTTGGGCAACTTAAAAATTATATCAGGGTATGTAAAAAACATAAAGAGTAAAGCTGATGTCATTGTACTGAATATGCAGTAGCTACCATCCTCGTCTGTGTAAAAAACACTGATAAACTTTTTTAAGAACATGATTTCTGCAGCTACTCCTCTAAATTTAAAAAGAAAGAGAAAGAGGACAGATTGAGGGATCTGCTCACATCTCTTATTTCTTCTCATCTTCCGAAACATTTAACAGTACAGCAAAATTACCTTTGTCCTGGCAGAAGCTGCTATTTTCAGATACTTAGTTTAAATACTCCTAGTTCATTATTCCTACCATAGGTATATGAAACAGCCAATGGGCAGTTTGCCTGCAGCTATGAATGAGGATCAGTATATAAACTCCACCTCATCCCTGCTGTAAAGATTATCCTTTGGTCTGGCTATGATGAAAACTGTCTATTTCCTAATTAAGAGAATTAGAATGTATCTTGTTCTTGTTTCAGGTGAAAACTACCAATTTTTAAAAAGAAATATCACAGAGGCTGTTTTATTCACTGTAAGACAGATACACCTGAGTGGCTTCTGACTATCAGAAAAATCAGCAAGATCTACTTTAGTCTATCTGCAGCATGTAAGGTGACCTGGAGAACAGATTTACTAAAAGCAGCATTCTTAGCCCCAGAAAATAAGAAACCATCCGAGCTCCTTTAAAGACAGGAGGCTGGTACTTTACAATTACACAGTGACAAAGTACACTTGCTGCTTTCTTTCTATCCCTTTAAAGACCTGACAGACAGATTTTGAGACAACAGTACTATAAATGAAGAAATACCTTTTTCAAAATTATAAGATGGACTAATGGGATCAGCTTAGTAGGAGTTTATTTCCACAATATACATTATGTTGCAAACAGTCATAATTGAGTAAACTACAACTACCTACTACAACTACCTGAAAGGAGGCTGTAGTGAGGAGGCAGTTGCTCTCTTCTCACAAGTAACAGGTGATAGGACAAGAGGAAATGGCCTCAAGTTGGGCCAGGGGAGGTTTAGATTGGACATTAGGAAAAATTTCTTCACTGGAAGGGATATCAAGCACCGAAAGAGACTGCCCAGGGAAGTGGTTGAGTCACCATCCTGGAGGTATTTAAAAGACATGTAGATGTGGTGCTTAGGGACATGGTTTAGTGGTGGACTGGGCAGTGCTAGGCTTACTGTTGGACTCGATGATCTTAAGGGTCTTTCCCAACCTAAATGGTTCTATGATTCTATGATTCCAAAAAAGCAAAGGCTGACTGAACCAATGAGATCAGATTGTGGAAAGGAATAGGATTTTCATGCAGATTTTTTTCCGTAATCTCCTTACACTACAAAAACTAGGAAAAGTGGCAAAGTGCTTTTTGATTTTAATATATAAAGTGTTTGCACTGTATATTTTAGAAATACAGAAGAATACCTGAAATTAAAGGTACTGTTCCAGACCCGTAACAAAAAAAATGAAAAGGCTAGGAAGAGCTAATAGGGATTTTTTTTCAACATACAGTGAAAATAGGAAGCAAAAGGGCAGTACCTGTGCAGAGGAAGGGGAGACTATGCTCTGGAGAGTGGGGGGCTTTTGAGAAAGGATTGAGAGGCTCAGGATTGTCTGAGGGATATTGTTACACACAGCTGCCCACTTCAGTCATATGTAAAGCCAATACTAGGGTTTCTGGGTCTTCTAAATATTACAGAAATACAACCTAGAAAGAATAAATTCTAAATTATTCAGACGAAGAGTGGTTATTCTTTCTCGTATTTATGAAGATTGAAGGTTTGTGTAACATATCTCTATAATAAACTATGCAATCCACAAGAGAAGTTCTTGCATGATTGTTTCATGATGCAGTGAAGCATTAAAAAGGATCTAGTACATTAGATTTCCTGAGAGGATTATGTACAGCTTGATATACTTTATGAAAAATATATATTAAAGGTTGAGTTAATTTGCACACAAAACATCATTCAAAATAAAAGTCGTACCCTATTACTCAGAAATCTCACCTAAATGGTGTATTGATGTATTTTGATCCATCAGAAACAGGAGAAATGACGTCAGTCTGCTAAAAATTTCTGTAAAATAAGTGAAAACTACATTGAGTTTATGTGTTGACTTCTTCATTTTCTTCTGGCTGCAGAACAACAGAACAGCACCCTGCACCATCAAAACGGACCAAGCTAAATGGAATAAATGACAACTTCCCAGTGTCTCTTTTAGTATATAAACAGGGTAGTTCAGTGTGTCAGAGGGGAATTTACAGGGACATTCAACTTGTCTTTGCCTTTTGCCCTCACTTCTGATCTGGGGTTGTGACATTTCCTTTATGCAGGAGACCTCAGAAAGAAAGGACTTATTTTAGAGGTTTTTGAGCTTTTGGTTGAAGTTAGAAAAATGAATTAATTTTGTTGGAAAAATAAAGAAAAATAACTTTAGTTAGCCAGATGAAGTTCTGAAGTACAGATGCCTATAAAATTATCTTGAAGTTACTTGATGGAAACAATATCATCTGAAAAGTCATTTATCCCAAGGAGGTTTTTTTTAGATACACATCTCAATGCCTGAAGATAAAACTGAAAGCTGATTCAGCATTCCCAAATATCATCAGAAGTCCAGTTAATGTCCTATAACTGACAAGATTTTAAGACAAGAAAATAGATGATCAGCAATACCATGCACATTTAACTTTCAATATTCAGCAAGAAAGACACTCTTCACAATTAATTGTGAATAAAATATGATAAGAAATGAACTGCTGAGCATCTACCCCAACATCCTCTGAAGTATTTTGACACCCAGAGAGGATTATCACATCACAACCCCAAGGAATGTGTACATTAGAGTGGCTGGTTGCTCGGTGAGTTTTCTAGAGATGAGAGAGAGCAGATAAATGAAACTAGCCATAAACCACCCAAACTACATCAACACTATAGGAAGACAGCATTTATTACATAAGAAAAAGTGTATCAGTTAAACCTTGATAATGAGACAAGCACTCTAGTAGTTAGGTTGGAGAAGATCTTCAGAGAGACCGAAATACTACTGTCTTCATAAATACAATTTATTTCAAGAATCCTGCTTCTAGCCTATTTAAACATTTTACTTCCTGCAAGAATGAAAACTGTCTAATTATTATGTTCATACATATTATATATCGAAAGTCTTGCCTATAAGCACAACGGATGAATGAGAAGGGCACTGATGTGCAATAGGATGACAGACTACCATTTTTAATTGCAGACAAGTAGGTATATGCCCTTTCAACACATTTTACTTCTAGGAGAAAAGCGTCATGCTACTGTAAATGTAGTCCCTTTCTCCAGTTCTTTTCACACAAGGTTAAGTATGACTAAAAACCAGGGTGAAAGCTGCATCTGTGTAAAGGAGGTATCTGCCTACCTTCTTAAAAGCTAGAAGTCTCCTAGTTCACTTCCCAGTGTTAACACTGCATGTCAGGTTTTGGTCACTGTTTTTGGAGCAGCAGTCTATTACCGTTTTCTCCCCATTTAAAAATCTGTTTTGGCTAGTGGGCTGATGGTCCATAGCCATTAGGTAGGGCGTTTACAGTCCAGTCACATACACACGACACACCTCTGAATCTTACTGTCTAACTTCCTCTGACTAATAACAGACCTGGTTTTCTGATAAATGATCATTGTTGTCATTGACCATGAATAGCTCTGCCCTTGTGCATGTTTTGTAACTTCATTTTCTGTTTCAGCTTCCTTTTTGTGAACTGACTATTGTCAGTTGCTGAATTTCCTAAATGTTTTGAAAATGCATTCCTCTTTGGCAGAGAAACATACCAACTGGCTAAGCAGCATCACAAAAGACAAGATAAGAATTAAGATCTAAAACAAGATTTCCAAACAAATTTTCCCCAAATATATAATTAGGAAGTCAGGCAGCTGGCACTGACTGACAGAAGGAGAGCACTAGTGACATCAGTTGACTCCAAATCATGCCATGGCATTCCTGTTGCTGTAGTATATACCCTTCCCTATTCAGTTCCTCTAGTCCCTTCTCAGCTCTCTTGTGAGTCCAATGTTCAATTTGTTGACTGAAGGCTTTGCAGAACGCTTCCTGCGGGAGGAAAAGGGAAAACATATTAAAAAATTTAGTAAGGAAAATGAAGTGGACAAGTCTTCAGAACAGAAATCAGATATAAATTAGGCTCCAATTGAAGCATGTCAGGTTCCACTGCTACAGTGAAAGAATAAATACAAATCTCATTGAAATTCAATTAAATTGACTCAAAGACATTCCCTACCATTACCGCTGGTTTACATTCTCTCATTTCTATAAAAAAATGGTTATTCTGATTCTCAGTTTCTAAAAATGCCCTGGTGCATACAGCAGAGAGAAATGCACGTGTCAGCCAACCAAACCATGACTTGAGAGAAGACGGACAGGGTCCATCTAGTCAGTAAACTGTTTCAGAGACTGGCCAACAGCAAACGTCTAAGGAAAGTTATAACAGTAAGGTATACCCTTTTCTTTTCTGATTTGTCTTGAAACCAAGACTATCTAAGGAGAACTTCTAATTTTCCTTGGAAACTTTGGATATTTGATAATCTATGGGTTCAGTCTGATACTGCCAGTGACAATAATGGAACTGACTTACTCATCCTGACTGCTCCAAAAAACATTGTCAAGTGTGTGATACAGAATCTATTCCTCATTTGAACTGGAAATATGGGGGAAAACTTCCAGCCTTCAGGCTTCAGACTTCACCTCTACAGTGGACACAGCCAGGAAGCTGGCAAGGAAGCCACTCAGCTATTCTTACCTGGCCAGCAACCAATAAGAAGGGGGTCTTCCACACCAAAATTTCTGCTGCATCCCAAGTTCCAGAAATTGCTAAAAGCTGTACATATAAATCTGATGATCTTCTGTGAAACTGTGCATATATGTGCACCAATACCAACTGCATCTAGATAAATTCCCTGAATCAGCAGGAAACTCCTTCCATTCTTCACTGCTCCCAAGGACAAGTTTTGTGAGTAACACTTGGCTAAGACCTACACCTTATTATATTATCATTCAATCTTGGAAAAATAGTTGCAAAAGCTACATTAGAAAATGGATAACAAGATATTAAAATCTTTATTAATTTAAGAACCTTGGAAATTAGGTTTTCCACTTACTGACTATATATGCATATATATAAAACACCCCATCTTGATTTCTTGAGTCCCACCAAGATGGTTGAGTCCCCGTAGGACTACAGGCAAAATTGTCTCTTGCACTTCTGTGTCATCAAATACACTATTTGAAATCCTCATCCTAACATGGCAGGAAAGGAATTATGTTAAATGATCTGGTTTCATTTTACCTAGTAAATGATCTTATTTCATTTTACCTTCCTGAAAACCACTATTGTCTACTTTCTCAGGGATAAGGACTTTAAAAAATCTAGGTGATATCCATCTTGTTATTTATTTTCCTGAGACAAAACAGAGGGTTCTGTATTTATCAGATGAAAGAAAGAGTGAATACTTAAGAAAATCCGAAGGGCAAACATGGAGATACCTTTAGGATTTGAATTCTGAGACTGGACATAAAAGCAAAGGGGACATTACAGTTCGCTGTCAGGAAGGCCAGTGAGAAGAAAGTAATGTGTCTGTTCTTTCCATCAAAAATGTTTTTATGTGAGTTTGGAGCTTCATTATATTAATTGCATTGTTTCGTGTTAACTGTCTCTTTAGCGATAGAAGCATGTTCAAACTGACAAAGGAAAAGGACAAAATTATCAAGATGTGAATCCCCAAAAAGAGAAAAGTCTAGATGTTAAATCTTTGTGCTTTTTTCCCTGCTAGTTTCACACATAGTATGATTCAGTTATGAACCATGTCTATGATTTGAAACATTAGCTATGAATGGCATGATAAAAGGTACAAGAAGATGGAAGTTTTAAGATTTCTTCACCTACCTGACTGATTTCAAAACTCACCTATTTGAAATGCATGATGCTCTTTTAGAAATTTTACAGAGATTCTATTGTCCTTTCTGTACAACGTGGATAAAATGCTCTTGTCCACTATTTTTCTACATGCCAGGCTCAGTCCAAAGGTTCCTTTCACACTGTGGGTACCTTGAAATTGGTGAAAGCAATTTTGAAACAGAACATTAGCTTCCACTAGCAGGTGGTACCCCAACATTTGTGCTGTAAAGTGAAAAGGGTCAATGGATGTTTGGCATCACTAGCAACTGGTCTAAAACTTAAAAGAAAGGTAAAAGAAAACACATAAAGCCAAGTACCTTTTAAAATATTGCGTAGTTATTGTGGCTTGTTCTGCTATTATGCTTAGCAACTCAGGTATTTCTTTTAGCTTTTATTATCATAAAGGCTACCAACAGACAATGGTGAAGCTGAAGAAAAACAGTTGTTTTACCTTTTAATATAGCACTCTTCAGACTAGGGTGACAGACTAATGGAAGAAGCTGGAAAAAAACTTAATTGTATATGTCTTACTATATACACATAGCATGTAGAAAAATTGTTGGGATTAAAGATGTAATATTTTAATTCTAACTAACACAAAGTATGATTTAGTAAACCTTGTTTACACATGCAGAAGTTTTTGGTAATTTTATTTTTAATACAGTTCATTTGCATCAATGCTACTGACTACAAAGTACAGGGAAAAGTATGTACAGCATGCTTTAGACCATTTATTCGGCTTCTAAGCAAACATTCCCTGAATTATGGTCTAAATAATATTAATAATCCATGAATGAGAAGATACAGGACTCTATAACATTATGCATCACCTAGACATTCAGCATGAAGTTGTATATAATAGATCAGTTGTAATCAAACTATTCGGATTACAAATTATTTTTAGTTATAAAAAGAGAATTTTATCTTTATGTTTTTGATGATTATCTTCACTCTTTCCAAATTTCTAGTACAGTTAAGTCTTGTTATTGTCACCATCATTATTCTCCTCCTCTTGCTATTGAAATCTTTTCTCTGAGCATCTTTCTTTGCCTTTGCCTCCTTTATTGTGCCGAGGGTTATGCCCCAACAATATTATAAAGCCATTAATGGTAGGTTAGTTTTCTGTGACCTCTGTTTCAACAGCCAGAGGCTATTCCGCTACACTGATATGTAGATGAAGAAACTCTCAAATCTAATGATAATTATGTAGCACCAAGTTATCAAGATTCACAAACAATTGAGGATTTGCAGTATTTTTATATGCCTACGTCTTCGTAAGCATTGAGAAAACAGCAAAAGAAACAAGGTTCCCCACAATAAGACAGAAAGCACCCATGTGGCAGTTACCTAGGAGGGGTACCTGTCACCCTAACTGCTCACTTTGCATGGGCTCAGCAGACATCTAAAAGCACTTACCTGCCTGTGGCCAGGTGCCTTGTGGGCAGCAGCTGGTGGCATTTCAGAGGGGTAGGCTGGTGTGAGGAGTACTGCAGGGAGAAGATGGTGATGACATACTAGCAGCAAAGGTAAGAAATAGCAAGAAAGTTTAACAGAGGGTTATTGGGGTGGGAGTCAGGGAAGATGAGAGGCTTGGCGTGCTTTATTCCTTTGTTTGGAGTTAAATAGACTAGACTACCTTATTTTAAGCGAGGGCAACCACTGAGTGTGCAAGCTGCTGGGCTTCCATGCTCTTTCTTTTTGGATAACTGTCTTAAAATCTCATAGGGACAAAAGGAGATCTGCTATGTCAGTCTCTGATGAGGCATTCTGTAGATGTTAACATTATCCTTTGATGTTACTTAGTTAGGAACATGCTGGTATACTCTGAAATACAGTAGGAGAGGCTATTATCATAGCAGGAGCATATGTCTTGTCTGTAATGGAAATGCAATTTTTTTTGCCTTTGGAGGATGGCTGTACCTCTAAGGAGCTTTGGAGAACGCTTGAACACCCATTCTCAGTGAAAGGGGGGACAGCAATCAGCAACAGCTGTGCAAGAACCAGGCTTACATTGAAATGTAAAAAAATAAACACCTCTCATTAAAAGGATATTGAACAAGCTGTCTCTGCTAGAGTGAGTAACATACAGCCACAGGGAAAAGCATTTTTTAAATGTAACTTTTTATATTTCTAAACACTTTTTTCTCAGAAAAAAAAAAATCCTAAGCAACATTGACTAGACTTTGAACTTTAAAACTTTCAAATTCAGCAGTACAGATGCCAGTGTTTACATATTTTGCTCCAAAGGCATAACACCTCGCCCTACCTAAGCTTGGAACAAGCTGAGGTGAGAGCTGCAAGAAGGTTGACTGCTACGCTGGTGAGCGGAATTTCACTGTAAATCTGCTCGTTTCCCGGCCTTAGGTCCCTGAAAAAGGATTCTTGGAAGGTGTTTCTATATCTGTGTGATTCTGAGCATGTGCCTCCTCTCCAAGTCCATTAGTCCTGTTGTTCCAAGGAACAAAGCAGGGCCTGGGTCTCTCATTTTAAATATGGATATGGAAGGATTTAGTGGCAGATCTAACATATCAACTTGGATAGCCCCTATGGCTAAAGCCACGTTGCAGGTTTAGTATCCCCCTCAAGTTGAAAAGTATCCTAAGCATTAAAGGGTAGGTTGAGGTTGAATGAAAGTAAACTTCAGTGTTCTGTATTGTGCCACTGCACAGAAATTGCCAGTAATTTAAGACTCGCATGGTTTCTCCTTGACTTTCTACCCTGGTAATAAGGACATTTGGGCAGGATGGAGAGTTTATTTGCTCTAGTAACTGCTCTCAGGATTGTTTATGTCCTAATTTAAACCCTCATTATACTAATTTCAGGAGCAAACAAGCTTAGAAATAGTTTTGGGAGCAGATAATTCACAACTCCCTTGCTACCAGTTAAGTGCCTGAACCATTCAGCTGCTTCTTCTGTGTGTTCTTGCTGTATCTCTCTCCGGTCCTAGATAAGTTAAATAATTGATTGTACAATGGCTTCCCCGCCCAGCTCCCCATATTGTGGTGATGAGGGAAAGAGATGGGGTTAAATTTTTCTGCTGGCAGATACAATTTTATTATCTGTATTAGTTTCTACCAACCACTTATTTCTGTGTATGTTTTACATTATGCTGTCTGAAATACATTTGGTATCATTTAAAACAAATGGTGTCTTCATTTTGACACAGATATACAATCCAATTTAGGCAATACATAAGAAATATAATAAACACTGCAAAGACACAGATGGGATGGAAAAACATTATGCATTTTCTATGTTGAGCTCCTTAAAACTTCACAAAACCAGTGACCATGGCTTCATTAGCATATTGTTGAGAGGGATTAATGGGGGAAAAGTAGAACAGACTCCAGAGAAACAGCAAATCTCCATATAAAATAATTCCTGCCACTTGCTCTGTGCTGTGTTACACTTCAGATTTCATGGCAGAAGGCTGTACTTGTCCTTCACTCCTGTATTTCTCTTGTGGGTTTTTTTTTCTCTTTTTTATGCAATGCAAAACACACAGGAAAAGAAGTGTGTGTATTTGGATGCCGGTTCACATAAAAACCAAAATATAAAATTAGGACTTCTGGGAGAAAGCTTCCCTTAACAGACGACTCTACCTCTCATAATTTCCATAGTACTGCCATTCACTGTGATATTTGCTGTCATTTGCATGATCAGCAGTGACTTGAAACTGATGGGAGACATAACTGGCAGTGATGTGGTTTTCTCTTTTACTTGTGTGCATGCATCTGGGTTTTGTAATTTTTCTCCCTTGACAAAACTTTTTTCTGCAGAAAGCAGAGCTAAACATTATTTTGAACCTCATGAACCTTATTCAAGACATTCTGATATGCAGTCCTCAGTCATATAGGGTAAAAATTGTCACAGTTTATTTTAAATTTATTAGAATTTGTGTGATAAAGGTGTGTAACTAATTATTGGATGGTAGTACCAAAGCACTGTGAATATCCTATCTTTAATCCTATTATTAGTTGAAAGAGACTCTCTTGGACCATCTTAAAACCAAAATTTTAATGTTTGTCCTGACTCTAAAAAAAAAATTTTTTTAAAACATGTGTTTATTTTTAATAAAAGCAGGAAAAGTAGAGGAACTGCTGTTGATTTGTTTTTCATATTTTTTACCTTATTTGTTTGAGATGCTCCAACTCAAGATGATGGAGGTTTTAAACTGTAATTGAACTTATAAATTAACTCAAGTGGAAGTCATCGTATTTTTGCTTTCTTTAAGACACCATTGCTTTCAAAAGTAGACTCATTATAGTCTCTAAATGTAACAGGGCAACTCAACAAATACAACAGAACTGAAGTAACATTCTTTAATCAGAAACCTAACATCTGGTATTACTATAACTGTGAGGGGGGAGGGGGAAACAGCAGCGTTTATACCATTTTTCTTCTTTTTTTTAGTGTACTTCATACTCTAAAATAACACCCTCCTTGCAGAGGATGTACACATTAAACACCAGAAATAAAGTCTTTGTGAATAATATGTTTGCTTACGAATTGACCTAAAAAATTTGAATAAGAGAGAACTTCTCTGTTTCATATTTTCATTTTTCAACTTAAAAACACATTTCAAAAGATAAATCTTACGCATTAAAGCAAGGATGAGCAGGACTTGCTTCCTGCTAACCTAAGATATACGTGTCTATGTTTTCAGGATCATCTTGTACTTCTGTGAGTGTTGTGATTCTGGCCAAATTGGCCCATGGCCGGCGACAGATGCTCCCCCCCAGCCTCCTCTCCATGGAGAGGAGGAAGAGAGATAAAGAGATTTACGAGTTTAGAAGAAACTAAACTACTTTAATGAAATATTAATAATAAAATAACAAGGAAAATAATGAAATAGATACAGTATATACAAAACTGCATTAAGCTCCCAGGATGACATCACTGGCAGGCACTGGGGAAGTCCCAGACTGGACTCAGCGATGGGTGGGAACCGGGTTCCAGAGTTGGAGTCAGGAACACACGGATTTGGATCAAAGGCAGATGAACAGACAGGGTCCTCCTCGGACATCAGCCATTGAAGGAAGAGAACTGACCCTTTGATCCCTCAGCTTTTATACTGAACATGGGGCAGATGGGATGGAATACCCCTGTTGGTCAGTTTTGGGTCACCTGTCCTGTCCACTCTTCCCTGCAGGTGGGATCCCGCTACACTTTTCTGTTTCCAAGCCTCCAACGGGGCAAATAACAACGTTAACTGACCTTGGTTGTTACAGCAATAAGTATAAACAAGAGCCTTTCTGCATACTATTCCTTGGCACAAACTGTCTTATCACTTTGAACTAACTGCTTTAGGCACAACATGCTGTTAATTTCAGAGAGTTAGAAGAGGCCTAGCTAAGAAATAAAATTACTGAACAGAAAGTTGGTTCTGTTTTACCTCAATCCAGGACAATGAGGCATGGGCTTTGGCTTTAGAAGGTGACTTATAAAGTGCACAACTCCTTAATTGATCCCACATGTGTTGCAGTCTTCTGAGCAACAGTCTTGCTCAGGGTGCGGGTTCATATGTCAGCTCAAGGAAGGCCTGCCTGCCTCCGAAGGGAGCTGTACTTTCCTAATGTTTTCCTTATGCAGCTGGTGGTGCTCAACCAAGCCGTTTCAAGAAGCTAAACCAGCACTGAATGAGTCAGTGGTTTTGATGGGTTAATTTTCTCCCAGTTTTGGTCTGGTCAGATGAGCATGGTGATAGCAGGAGGAAGGTGAAGAGAGTTTGTTCACAGGGGCAGAGACTGAGGATTAAGCCCACCCAGGGGAGGTGGGGGAATGGGATGGGTGTCATTGGATTGTCTTCAGTGTAAAACTATCTGCATCCTCATTTCTGCCACAAAAGCTGTCCAGGCATTGTACTGGACTGCAGATAGGATGAGTCTGAGCTCTTAAACCTCTCTGCCTCCTTCCTGGGGATGGATGCAGAAATTGAGAACCCATCAAGATGGTGCATGTGTTTCAAGGTATACGTCAGTATGTATGTGAATTAATCTTGGCTTCAAGAACCCACATCTGTTACATTTTTTCTGAGTAAAATGTGTAAAAAGACAGATCATTGAAATGTCAGTTAAGTTTTCTAATAATGAACAGAAAGCAAATAGATTTATTTTTTTTTTTAAATAGAAAAATAGGGAATTCACATGCTGGAATAATAAAAAGAGCTAATGTAGTCTTTTGATGCTCTTGTTTTGCTTTCGTTACCCCAAAGTATACATTTATTTTAGTTAGCCTTTGATGCTGAAATACATATTTTTCTTCTCTGTGAACCTTATAGAGTCTTATCTGATAATGTGCAGTTATTTTAAATGTTAAAAATGTTAAATTAATTGGAAGGTCTTATAATTTGGTCAGTATATATTGCCTATTTGTGAATTTACCCACTGTAAATAAGAACTTACCTTCTCTCCTTTCCTTCCTTTCTGCACCTGATTATGAACCAATGTTCACTTTTATGGATGCACTCATTGTTACTATGTTCTCTCAAATTCCCACGGTGCTCATATATATCCTACTCAGGTAGCACTGCATGCTGTAACTTTAAGCAAAATAGTATAAGAATCAAGCATATTATCAAGCATAAAATTTTAGGAATGAATCAAGCCTATTATTGTTTTTGAATACATTAACAAACAAACAGAAAAGGTCAAATAGAGTTTTCTGTAAAGAAACAAACAACTTGGACCAGACATCTTTAAATTAGGAGAAATTGTGAGAATTTTTATTCCCCTGCATGTCTAAGCTTACATCTAAAAAAAAAATAATTATAGGACAGCCCTGTTTGGAAATCTTTGAATACAGTAATAGTACAGAATATGGTATGGACTGTATCCTTTTCTCTAAAGAGTTTTTTTTTTTTCTTCTAAACTTTGAGTTTGTAGCAGTTAACCACCCAGTGACAATAGTTCTCCAAAAACCTCTGGGGCAGTACATGTGTTTAAAATCAGGACATCTTGACTTCTTGTGACTAGAAAGAAACACATAGGACAATTTAGAAGAGCAATTTAGCCTCACCGTGATTGTGACAAACTGAATAGGTAGAGATTGAAGCAAATACTTTCACATAGGCAACCTCCTTCATAATTTATATAGAATTACAGACTCATCGAATAGTTTGTGTTGAAAGGGACCTTTAAAGGTCACCTAGTCCAGCTCCTGCACCTCCCTATCCCTGCTGATAATTATCAGGGACATCTTCAACTAGATATGCAGTTTCTGTGGTGGTGTATGTTCTAGCCTTAACTTTTGCACTTCACTTCTCTTTTCTTAGATAAGAGAGTTGGTTAAATTTTGTATTATGACTCTCTGCGAACTTGATGGGGGCTCAGGGGTCATAAATAACCTGTTTCCTTTAAAAGTTTTTGCATCTTCAGTTGCATCAATCCAGACGTTCCAAATACACTCTAAAAGGGTCTTAAGGAGTTCTGTCCTCTGGTTAGTTTTATTTGAAGCTATTTTTTGAGAGCTGTGTTCCATTTGCAGTTAAATCAAATTTACATGTAAATCACAAAGTTTGATTTGTTGCAATTAAGTGCTAACTAGAAAGGAAGAATTTCTCACCTGGGTCTGAAGCCAAAAGACAGTTAATGCAGATTTGTGGCTTTTATTGGTTTTGGCTTATGTGTGAAAGTACTGGATGTTACTAATGTTTGAATACCTTTACTGACTTGAAAGATGCCTAAGTTAATATATGTTGGTGATAAAGAAACCTTGGCAGGGGTTTGAATACATCTAGAAAATGATCCTGTCAGAATAATTGCTAGCAGATGTGCTGCTGGAGAAAGAGAATATGTTGAGAGTAGAAGATTGTTAAGTTAACTACCCTACTTGTTCTTAAACCAGATAGTAATTTTCATTTGTTTCAGCAAGTGCATGGGCAAAACAACAGACTAGAGTATGGGTAAGTGAAAAAATAAAAACTAGAGGAGTGAAAGTGATTTTTAAAAAAAAAAAAGTTTCTGCTGTTAGTTGAACAGTTTGAAGTTTATTTTTTTTATAACTGATGAAGAAGTTATATTTAAATTAATGGCATAACGGTGAGAGGTAGAACTCATTCAGTTCCTCCTATTTTGTCCTTAGTTATTAACCAGTAAACTTTGTATGTTAAGTAATGTAGACATTTCTAAAAGATAATGTGTTAAAAGGCTTTCTCTATTTCCATTTTTTTTTATGTGTGGCCCTTAAGTGTTTTGTGTGAACTCATTTGTATCTGAGAAATACCAGAGGATAGGAGAAATAGGCTTGTGTCCATGAACAGAGGCAAGATTGTAAGTGACAAAGGATATAAATCCTTAGGAATCACTTCTGTAAGATTTGTTGTATTACTTCTGCTAACAGCATGTTTTTCAAACTACTGTACCCCAAAGTTTTTGCTGCAAGAGGGGAGTGATAGGAATATTGCATTTAAACATCTGCAGACATGTAGTAAGAGAAACCTATTCTTCTAAAATCCTGCAGGCATTGTAGAACTGCTTCTGCAAAGAGAAACTTACGAATTTCTGCTCATACTTCGGCCCTAACATCCTCACTAGCAAGAATGCCTGTGAGCAACTGTGGAGATGGGGATTCCCTGCTCTTGCTCAGATGGATGCACTACTTCATTTCAAGCATTACTTATCATGATCCAGAGTGACTTATGTAAACTCCTAAAATTTTGAAAATGTAAATATTAAGGCCTTGTTTCTGAATGGTATTAGATAGCTTATATTAGCGGAATTGTGTAATTGTTGCCTGTTCTCTGCCATACATGGCAAATAGGTAGCTACACTTTGCATGTCTGTTCTAATATGACTGTCCAGCGTAACTGAGGAAGATGAACATAGACAAGAAAATAGCTGTTTTAATGAAATCTCTAGTTGTGTAGCCAGCTGTGGAATGAGAGAAGGAGGAAGTATCTTCTTGATGCTCCTTCATCCAAGATTTAGAAACTGTTATCCCTAACATCCATTAGGTTGCCCAGTTGATTGGTGTTCTGTTGTGCTTTCTGGGGTACTTTATACCCGTTCAGAAGAGGAAAGAAAGATTCATATTTGCAATGAATTCACTTGGGGGCTACAGACAGATGGTCATCGTGAGTTGAGGTTCATGATATTACTTCTGTGTTTGAAAACCCTTGGTGGAGAACAGCTTTGGGTTTAGGTGGCTTTGCTCACTATATTTGTAAATACTAATTACTATCAACATTGGTGTCACAGGCAGCCATCAGGGTAGGTAGGGAAGCCATCATTTAGTGCCAGAAGAGACAACCCTTAATTAAAGGGAAGGGAGCCTACAAAGCTAACATAAGATTTGAGCTGATAGAAACCAGTAATTGGCAAGACAGTCATACACTGCCTTTTTTTAAGCAACTGTTTAAGAGTGATACTTCCTTAACAAAGTGAGTGCTATATAATTCTAGTAACAAGCACTTCAAATATGTAGCAATACAGAACTAAATATAGTTTCAAATTTGTGCTTTCCAGGAGAATTGTTGCTCTGACTTGCAGATTGTGATTTGTTGTCTTCTTCCTATAAAATTTTGCAGTGCATGCTGTTTGGTGTAGTATCTAATGGATATCAAGTTAGTCCAGAAAGTTAATACAAAGAAAGTATTTTTCAACGAAAGAATTTTTTGCTCCTTAAGTAGTAAGTAGCAAATATACAAAGATCTTGGATTACATGTTTCATAGCGACAAATAAGATTTTACAAGAAGTCAAGGTTTCCAGGAGACCATCAATCAGTATTTTACTACTTTTCCATGACATTGAATGTCACCAGTTGTCAAGGAACCATCATTACTAACTCTTGCAGGGGAATCTATGAAGTTCTTTATGTGCACCGAGAGAAAATATCTGCTGTGTTTTGTAAATATGCCCTTATTTATTGCTCTTTTCAGCATAGATCATAGGCTTACTAAGGGTTGAGACACGCGATGATAAATATGTACAGGGATTACAGTTCCACATGTTCTATTCTTGTAGTTTGGTAATTGTTAATTATATGTTGAATACACTAATATAATTAAGACCTTTTATTGTATATTTTAAAATCAATATATGTCTTGCCATCAATTGCAGTGGGGTTGGTGCCAAAATATTGTTGGTTTCTTTCTCTTTGCAGTCAGTTTTTGATTACTAGTTTTTTATGCTTAAAACATTTTCCAAATCCTCATTTAAATAAGTTGGTGCATCTTTATGATATTATCATACTTTATTAACCATTATAATCAATTTAGACAAACTGCTACTCAGACAAGACTGAGCATGTAACTACTTATTTCTGCTTGAAAGGTCAATGCAGAATTTTTGAATGGAAAATGATAATTTCTCTCTTTTCGTGAGGTAAGCCTCTGCATGCAAGAGATGCCTTTCTTTTGTCAAAATCTTCCTACTTTTTGTTTCTAAAACAAGCTTGTTACACCCAGATGTCACTTACAAAAAAAAGTGAAAAATTATTATAACATCTTCCAAACTTGCTAGAGACTGTTGCTTAATACAATATTTTCCCGTCCTCTGTTAGATTCCATGTCATTAACTTGATCTTCATTTGAATAATGTAGTTGTTATAAATGTTAGCATTAATATTCATTAATAGTCTTTCATTTAAAAAAAAAAGTAATTTCAAGTAAGATTTGTCTGCCAATAAACACAGCTTTGGATAAAATTTAAAAATTAGGGAAAAAAATACATTAAATCATTTGGAAGACTACTAAAGTACTGAAGTTAATGTTGTTAGATCCATTCATGATCATGTTGCAGGACTAAAGAACCCATAGACTTATTCAGAAATCAAAACAGAAGGACAAAACCGATTAAATGCAATGAAGTTTAACTAAGTGAAGCCTAAATCACGTGAATTAAAATTCTTTTCTGAGACTTCAGATAAACTTCTTTAAAATCCTGTGGTTTAGAAAGGTAATCCATCTTTTTCTCTCTTGCCAGCTTTGTAACCCCTTTGCTACTATACAGATGGAAAAATAAAGAACATTGACTTTAATGCTACAAAAACGTGATATCTAGTTGTAGATGTAGGTCATTGGATATAATGGGAAATCAGAGAAAGTAAAGATTCTTACTGCAATAGGTTGCATTTTCTCCTGGTTCAACAGGGTTAATTGGAAATTGGTTAATTATTTACTTTTGTGCTTAGGGATCCAGCTCTGAGGCTTCACAGCTTCTGATGAAGTGGTTGAAAATTGCAACGGTAGTGTCAGCAACAAACCCATCATCGAAAATGGTGATTAAACTAGGATTAGATAGAGAGGAAAGGTATTTGCCCCAACTGCAGCTATAGCATGAGGAAGAAATTTCCTCAACTGTGGTGTGTATTAATTGTATTTACCTCTAACAATTTCAGTCCTAGCAGGTTTTAGCATAGGTTGGTGATTTTCAAATGAATTTTTAGAATATTTCAACTTCTACACCACACCACTCCAAACTATATGCTGAATTAAAGAATTTTAAAAAGCACTTTAATATATCCCTCTTCTAGAGGTATGAATAAACACCAGGATTAATGCTTAAATAATAGACTTTGAACAGTCACAGAATATCAGATAGCATTAATCTCTCCTGTTTCCAGTTTCTTAGCTAATTGATGTGGTTTTCTTTCATGTGGCTTTTAACTAGGGTACTTCCAGTTAGTTATAATTCTATTTTTCTCTTTTGGCAACTGAACTTCAAAAATAGACCTTTCTTTGTTTTCTTTTTTTTGCTTTAAACACAATTGGACAACACACATACAGCTCTTTCTGTGAACAATACTATTAATTGAATTCAAACTCTCTTAATTTGTACAGCTTTTGTTGGCATATGTTTTGAGAATATTACAGTTCTGGTTCTATAATGCTGTTCTGTGGCAGAACAGTGTTTTGTTTGCTGGGTTCGCTTTCATAGAAAAGAAAACAAGGTGGTAGCCAGATCTTAAACATATGTGAAGCAAAGAAAATTTAGATAACATTAGATAACAATCAGATGCATTTAGATAACAAGACAGTGTAAGTGCATATATATTTACTGGGATATTTACAGACTTTCTCTAATAAGACATAATTTAGTTTTTGATGCCAGAAAACTGGTCAAAACAGCATTTCCCAAACATGAGAAGTAAGGGCAGTTCAACTTTGATTATTTTGGGTGAAAAGAAAAATAGAGAGAATAAATGTTGTCATCACTTTCCTATTTTAAAATACAGTACTTGATATACAGATAGAAACACTGTTCTTTGCTAGCCATCTCCCTTGCTTACAGTAATTCTGTATTGTATTAATATCACAACAAACATTCTCTTATTTATTTTGGTTCCCTTTGCTTGCTACAAATGCTCTTGACTAAACACAAACCACTAATTGTAGAGATAACGATAGGAAGGTTTTGCAGTTCTTAGGATTATGTAATGTCTACACTAATGTTAATGTAAACTTAGACCATTTAAACTTAGAGCAAAATATTTGTCCATTTTTTTCCTGTACGTAGTCTTAGCAGTTATCTCAAGCTCTTGAAAAGATGTTTCATGACTTGCTCAGGATTCCTTTGTATTAGACAGTCCTTTCTTGGTGTACTTCTATTATCAAAGATGCTGGGAAAACCTGAGAGGTTTTTGTTACTTGAGAAGAGAACGATGCCACACTTTTCCATTGTCACACCTATTAAGATATTTCTAATACTTTTTTGCCATTATTAATTTCTATCCCAGACAAATTGTATAGGACAGTCTGACAAATCTTACACGATTTATGTGTACAATTATGTTTATTGGTGAATTTGTTTTCACACATTGGATTTCTGGATGCAACAGGTGTGTATAGACAGTGCTCAATGTATCCATTGTGTATGCCTGGCTTTCTGTGCTCATTCTAAAGACAGGTGGTCCCCTTAGAGCTGTTTACCTTTTAGTGGGAGAGTCTGCAAATTCTACTTCACCCTTTAGTGTAAGATAATAATTTGAAATTTGCCTTTCCTGGTATTTTTATTAGGATCTGGGCTTAACAAAATGTCAGGAGAGAGACTTAATACCAATACTCTTCATACCAAAACTAGTAATCAATGAATAGGAGAATTAGTGTTTGTTTTGTTTTAAAAGAACTGTAATGTTCAGATGAAATATTAAGTCTTCTCCTTCAACCATTTCACTAGGGTATTTTTATTCCCTAAAAATTGTATATATTGAATTGTTATTTTATTCTGTGAATCTGTATTATTACTTAATTTTTCAGCAGTTTCCAACACACTGCTAGGATCAGCACTATAGTAATTTTCAGTGTGTTTATAGGTTCTAAGCACATCTCACAGGAAGAGCGGTGAAACTATCAACACAGGTAAGATTGTAAAGTACTGTCACGGGGGTGAAGAATTGTTTCTTCACTCATTAAGGTTTCAAGTCAATACACTCTTGAAGGAACTGAAACAGCTTTTGTCCTTGTGCTGTGGTGGAGAGGAAGAAAGGACAATGAACAAATATTGTTCATTGGGGGAAATGGGGAAAGAATGGGAAGTGTTGACAGAATGTGGTTATTTGTTTTGCCTTGCTGAGGGAAGTCTATTCCATGCTGAAAATATGTCATGCTCTATACTGTAATTAAGGGGGGAGAAAAAATAAAGAATTAAACCAAAGTAGCATAGTCAGCAAAAGTAACAAAGGGATTTTTTTATGAAGTGGTAACAGTAGTTTCCACATGAAATGTCTTTGGTATATTCCTCCAACTTAAGTGCTTCAGTTGTTATGCTACTATCAAGATGATGATGTTTTCTGAGAAGTGTTTTCTCAGGCCCAAATTACAATGTGGTAATTAGAGTATATGCTTAAAATAGATTTCTATGCAACTTTGAAAATAAGCTTCAGTGTGAACTGACAGGCTCTGACCTACTGTATTGACCCTAGACAGCTAAGAAAACACATGGTAAATGCATGGCTTGCTAACTGATCATGCAGTTGGGACACAGCAGAGGGGAGTTGTTTTCCTGAATTTTCATAGTAGGTGAAAAAAGTAAATCTTTGATAAGAAGCTCTAATTCATCAGTACCTGACATTTCAGTAAACTAACAAAATTGGTTTCATTACAGACCACTTTCTCTCTCCCTGTCTTTAAAACAAATCTCTATTAGCCACCTTTTGGGCTTTTTTTGAGTAACCTTTTTTTCTCTACCACTGAAATGAAGGAGAGAAATCTTCTCTGGATTGTTAAAAAGTTCTACAACTCTTGCAGTGTGATAAATGACCTACAGTTAAATTTTCTTATGCAAAGTTGTGTAAGGCAATAACTCCATGGGTACCACTTTTTCAATAAAATTATGATCTTATCTTGTGTGAAATCAGATATTTTACTGAAAGGTACTTTGCAAGCCACTGCACATTCAGGTGTGTTAGAAACATGAAGTTTTTTTGAATTTTTTTTACTTGAATGGTGGGCTGCAATAACTATTGCGAATCTTTTTGTTCTCAAGGCTGAAGATTGTATGTCAACTTCCAAATTATTTTGAAAGCAATCCTAAATAATGGAGAGACACGTTTGGAGGGGAAACAAATGACTTACCTGGTGACAAGTATTTTTGTATGGGGAAATATGCTACAATGTCTCAGCTCCCTTTCCAGTTAGTGTTAACCTATGTGCAGTTACCTACTTTCAGTAAAAGACTTAATATTTTTATCTCAAAGTCTGGTGACTGCAATACTCTGCTAATTTTTGTGATGATTAGCAAAGTCATCTTGAGAATAAAATGCTTCTTTCTTTTCCTTAATCCCTAAAATTTGTAGTCTTGAGTTTTTGAAATAGTTGAAGAGTGTTCACATATGACATGATAGTGTCTTTAATTCATTGATAGGATATGAAGTTGTGGTTATGGTCTTCTCCTTCTGATAATATTCTTCTTGCCCTTAAGGGTTCAAAAACTTTTCTGTTAAGTTTATACCTGATTAACTTAATGAAATTGGACCAGACAGATGGCCCAACATTTCTTGTCTTAGCTGCAGGCATAAGAAATATTTGCGTTTCCAAGGAACACCTCCTCCCCTCAACTTTTCCCTGGCTTTGATTAGTCAGTAAGTTTGCTACAGGAGAAATCCCAGCAGTAGGTTCCATAAATGGGATAAGAATATAAAGGAAATATTGCCGTTAAAACTGGACAAGAAATAGATAAATTTGGAATGAAAGAATACTCTTACAAATAATAATAGGCTGGTGAATAATATGAAAACAACAGGCAGACTTGACTTCCATGAAGAAGGACTTGAGAATATTTTCTTTAATCTACCTCTTTTTGTGAGTCCTGCTAGGTTCTGCCCATGATAAATCATTGGGATAATTATACTATTGCAGATTAAAATAATATTAAGCTTTCACTTTGAACAATGATGGTCATGGACTACTATGGATAAAGGGTAGAAAAGCAAAAAAAGTAGAAAAGAATAAAGAAAGGGAATATGTAGCTTGTCTTTGTATTAGTGACTAAAAGGCAGATCAGGTATTGGGACCTACATTTATCTTGACAACTTGAACTTTGACAAAAGATATTAAAAGAATTTATTTGATTAACTGAAACTTTAAAATAGTCAAAAGTTAAAATTATCAGTTCCTCTTGTGTATTTTTTAAAACAACAGTATTTTAAAAGAATGCACATTACTTATCTAAACTCTTAAAAAAAAAATTTCTTGAGGAAATAATCCCCAAAAACATTTACCTATGGGCTTCTAAAAGAATGAAGTTTTTGACTACTCTCTGCCTCTCATACCTCTGTAATCAGAAAATTAGAGCTGTGCTACACAATACACAAAATATAAAATATACAAGCCACTACAGGCAAGACCCTGGATTTAGAGAATCTGTAAGTGCTGAAATATGCAGTGTTTTAGCAATTTTCTAAGTCTGCAATTTCATGAAGTGTCCAGAAAATGTTAAAAAAAAAATATTTGAGGTCTATGTTATATTTGCAATTACTGTCACTTTCTTTTAATGGAACAGGACATTGTCTGTAAAATAGTTTACAATTTGATGCAAAATTTTATGTGTCTGTTGCTTCCTATCAAAGCAATTTATTTGAGGTACCTGAGTTGTTTTCTGGCATCCCACATTAGTTCTCACTGTTACTTTTGTGCTTATTTTAAGAAATATTCTTGTTGTCCATCTGTGGGATAGTGGAATTTTCATGTATTTTCTCATAGTACATTATGCAATTCTAAGCACGCATCCAATATGCCAAATTGAGAAACTATTCATTCTGTGCTCTTTGGAGTCACTAAAGAGATACAAATATTCTCCAGTCCTACTCTGACAGCATACTGCAAGGAGGTGCATGAAAAGAGGCCTTCGTCAGGTTGAATTTTCAAGTACTGAAGTGATGCTTCCATGGCAGTAATTGCAGAATGGGCTATTTACTTTGAGATTGTTTTTGCTTTTCAGGTGTAACTTAATTTGTGCCTTTATAGCAGTTTGCATTATTTTCATGTAAATTTACTGAGGGTTTTTAAAGTATTTTACTTCTTGATTTCTGCCAGGTTTTATGTGTTTGCAGTGAAAAAGGAAGATATCTATTTAAAAATGTAGTTGAAAAAAGCATTGGCACTGGTAAGGACAGAGAGACACAAATTCCGTTTTCACACCAACAGTCATCACACTGACACACATCAAAATATAAAAATCAAATGCTATGTCTCCAGCTGTATTGGAGTGCAGAGAAAATAAGAATGCAATTCCTCTTTAAAAAACATGCAAATAATGTGTTGTATAGATATCTAATGTATAGTACCAAAAAAAGGATGCTCTTCACTTTTTTTTTCTTAAAAAACATAGGTTATAAAAACTTATTCAAAGATGTGTTAGCTCCATTGACAGCTCCCAGTCTGTTTTTGTAGTCACTAGAATAATGGCAACTCTTAGGATTACAAACTATTTGTCTCAAAGCTATGAGTTCAGTGTCTAGGAAAAAGTACTTGTTAAACATCCAAAACCAGTTTTCATAAGCTTGGAAATGAAACGCAGATGACTGCTAAATGACTGCTTTTAATGAGGACAGGAAGAGAGAAGGGAGCAGATTAAACTTGGAAACTAACAGAATAATAAAAAGTTTTTACTTGAAGTGTATCTGGTTTCAAAGAGTTGGAAATAAAATATTTAGTACCACAAATGATATTGTTACAATATCTAACAGTGAAGACAGTGCTTTCATCTTAATTATGCATATATTTTGCTTTTCTAGAGACACTGCAAACTTTTTTGATTCCATATATACTCTGTCAGTGGTTCTGTATTAAATTATCACTGTTGCTAGTGATGGAATTTCTAAAATTGTATTTGAAAAGAATGCATATACCCCCAAATTACCATTTTACAGTGTCAGGGTGACATTCAAAATGTGTCAAAATCATGATGTGTTTGCTGGTATTCAACACCACCATGCCTACTTTATCTACTTGGCAAGGGGTTTTGTTATAAATTATTTGGAACTCCTACTGTTATTTAAGTATCTGAAGAAAAAAATTTGGATTTTTTTTTTTTTAAAATTGAAATATCTCATGTTTCTTAGTGAGAAGTGAACATTATTTATTCATTGACATTGCTTCAGCGATAGAACTGTGATTTGAAAGCAAGTCAGTTTAACTCTGTACTACAAAGGTTGCTAAAAATCAATACTTTGTAAGGAAAAGTTAAAGACTGTGCATTTATTTATAACTTTTTTTAAAAAAATTTCTTTGATACTCATCCAAAATGAAGTAATACATTTTTTTGAAATGCAAATTTAAACTGGTGCCTTTGAGGAGAAAACACTAGGAAAGTTTCTATGTGTATCAAAGCTTTCAAGTAAATTAATGATTGTTTGAGAAAGCAGAAGTTTGCTAATGATGGCAATTACTTCAGATGATCTAATGTCTGAATACTTATTTCCTGAAATATCATGTTTATAGAGGAGCTGCTCAGTGTATTGGCAGTTCTCCAATCTGTAGTAGTTGTATTGTGGTTTTCACATAAATCTGAAAATTCTTACTTTCACTTTCTTTTAGTTGCATAATGAATAACTCTTGCTTATTCACGCTGTTGCTCTTGGCTACGTGACTCTCAGTAGGGAAATTTACTGAATAATGATGTAATGGTCTTATGTTTTCCAGAATATTTCTTCAAAATATAAATGCCGCACAAACTAGGGTAATAAGAAAATGCATTGAGCAAAGTCTGTAAATACTCATGCTGAATTACATGTTCTTTTAGGAATAAGTTCAAAACTGCAAGTCTTTCGGGGATTTTCTTAACAGAATGGATTTTTGATAATATTGCTTTCTACCCTGTAGAGTAACATGATAGAGACTCTCTATATACCTTTATGTAGTGAATCATATCCAAATATAGGAAGTCAAACTGCAATACTTATGATCCATTCAGAAGAGATATATATTTTCTGCTTAACTTTTAACTATATGCATAGATTTACTAAATAAAATCAGTATAAATTAGAAGAATATAGAATTCACACAACAAACAAGTGCAGATTCCAGTGTCCTGACTCCCAGACTAAATGGATAATCACATTTTCTGCAGTAGGACTTTCTGTGGAATAAGATGCTATTGATCTGAAAACAGCAGTGGAATTAGAAATCTGACCTTGAGGCAATTTTTTGTTGTATGAACTATGCCAGTTATTTTCACAGAACAAATGAATGAGTAATGTGCAACGCTAAGGGACAATACACTGTACAAGGGGACACATGTGTGTCCAAGCGTTTCTTACCTGACATAAACTGTGAGTTTGTTCTTTCCTTTTATCAAAGTGCTTTCCGTTTTTTCTCCTACTGCTTCAAAAGACAACTTATGTGTGCCTTTCTGCAGTAAATCAGAACCTATTCACTTTCTACATGTCTTCACAAAGTTCTGGATAAGGTATTTGGTGATCAGCTAAGATTTGATGATACTCGTTCAGGTGTGTAGTGTGTTAAAGTCGGTGAATATTTGTGATCAAAAGACCATCTGAAGGGTAGTGTTCAAATGTATCTAAATAAGACATCACATATTACAGCTGGCACACAATTTATAAATTACCTCAAGAGGTATGAAGTATTTGACGTACCACAAAGAATGTTGTCTTTAGAGCAAATGTACTACATGCTTGTTTCACTGACGGTTGAAGTGTAGTTGAGGGAGAATTTTTTTAGGAATATTGGATCTACAGTGTTAGTACTGCTTATAGCTTACATTTTTTCTTGCTGCTTCATGAAACAGCTCATTATTGTTCTACTTCTATGATATATGTATCTAACATTCAGGAGTATGATTTGGCATTTTGCACCTCATGTATTAGGGAGGATATAGGGGGACTGCGGGGACAAAAGAAAACAGCTGGATGATTCCCAGTCGCTTCTCTTGGGTTCCCTGGTCCATTTATCTCCTGGTTAAGAATTCTCATATGCTTATATCCAGCGGTTGAATAGAGCTTTGGTCTATAACAAATGATCACTGTTGGCCTCTCATTCACTTCCCCCTTTTATTTGCGTGGGGACAGCTGTTTTGTGTTCTCCTAGGGGGACAGCCTTGCCAGATTATCTCCTAATAGTCATAGCTAGATCAATTTCATACACCCTGTCTGTCCTTGATGGAAATATGACCAATCTAAGGAAAATGGAAAACAACACAGATATTTGTCATATTGGAGATAGTTTTCTCAATTTATTTATGTTATGTATTCTAGAAGAGAACTAAGATTTCAGATCTTTTCTACTGCATTCTGGGTTTTAATACTGTAACCTGATGCAATTTCAAGGAACTGCCTTATGGGTCAACCTAGAACTTCCTAGGCGTAGAAGATGAATTTATGACGTGTTATGTGCTGGTACCAGGGATTATTTAGTTTAAGAATGATTTGAAAAACAATTTATCTGTATTTTAAGTATAATTTTCAAAGAAAACCTATATTTACATTTTACCATGGTCCTGACAAACAGGAGAAAGTACCATTAGAGTTGTAAAGATAAGAAGATACATATTTGTCAGCTTTAGCCTCTCTTTTCTGCTCTAGTCTTCAATCTTAAAAAAAAATTATTTTTCTGCTTTAGCGACATTCTTTGTCTTGCCTCGTGATTTTTGGCACTTAAAGATGAATAAGACTTATTTCAGTATTTAACAATAATTTAAACAATAATTTTAAAATAACCTCTGACTGATTAAGTTACTCTCTGAAATCAGGGTCTACGCCAACAGTAGTTTTGTCCTAGTCATAATGCTGCCATGAGTAAGAAAATGCTATTTGATATGTAACCATTGCTTATCACTTTTTTCAGAAGTTTTTTCGTGTCAGGTTGAAACACATTGCTGTCTGTGCACATGTTTGCACATTACTTAGACCTGTTCTCCAGATTAGTCAGGGATAGAAGAAAGGATCTAGCTCATAGAAAACTGTTAACCTATCTCAAAGTAGTCCTATGGTAGGGATTCATAACCCCTGAAACAGAGAAGAAAAGTAACATTAAAAGGTCATTACAGTTTTAGTCATTGCTGAGCTGACGCCCTCCCTTAATCAGATGGAAAATGACATGGACAGCAACATGAGAACTAGATAGCTGTTACGATACAGGCGCCCTTGACTGAAAGCTGTTGTAGTCTGTCTCCTATACCTTAAATGCTTCTCCTGTGCATTAGGGAAACATCTGTAAAAATAATTAATTGACCCTAATTTCTATTAACTGTCCAAGAGTGTAACAAATGTCGTGGAGCTGAGCAACTTGGGAACCGGGTGTGTATGCAAGGAAGTGATCTACAAGCTGGGTAACCTGTATCTTGCAGGCACTTAAGTTGCTTTTTGATCTTCAGAAGGTGCCAAGTGAAAGTAATGATGCCTGGTAATGGGATTCCTTCCCTAGGATTGAGCTACTTCAAGGTCAAGTTAATTTAAAAAAATAAAAATCCTATTTTACCGTGTGTTTTATAAATGGATTAAAAAATTAATTGTAAGTACGCTATGGCACTTGCCTTTCCTGGTTTTTGCAAGTCAGAGTAATGCCAAACCACTGCTTATATGAAAGCATTTTGACACAACCGCTAAAAGATTTGGAAAAGCTAAAAGTGTACCAGAATGTCCTCTGCAGTGAATTGGCTCTAGAAGGCCTAGTCTTACCAGAAAATTATAGGGGCACTAGACAAATAGTGAAGAAAGGAAAGGAGAAACATTGGGAGAATTATCTTTGCATATGAACTAACGAAAGACTGACAAAGTAATCTGAAAATTCTTTGAAACAGCACAAGAAGTAGTTATATATTTTGTCAGAGGAAACAATTATTATTAAATGAGATTAACTTAGTCTTCTAAAGACAAATTGGGAAAACCTATGCCAGCTTTTTTGACACAAATGGTGAGTAGGAAAGAAAAAACATACCCTTTTTAAAGGCATTCTCATATGACAATTAAAATTTCACTTTTGAACAAAAATTTTAAACTCTCCGATTTTTTACAGCATAATGAACACCTATAAACTTTGTACTCCTGTTGACTCATTCTTATGCTTCACAAATAAGATGTCATCCAGATAAGCTGGAAGGAAATTTTTTCTTTAATAAGTGGAAATGCACTTTTAAGTTAAATATTGTTGTGACCCGTGATTACCTTCTTTAGAGCCAAGCACTCAGAGTCCAAAAAAGAGAGGGAGAGATGTTTATATGGAGAGTGAGACCCATTCGTGTAGTCTATGAGAGGACATCCATTTTAGGAGCCTAGACTATTTTTTTATATTGTAGTCAATAGAGAGAGGTCAGCTCTTAATTGGTTATAAAGCTCTTTGGTTATAAAGAGAGATTGGGCCTCTGAGATTACACAGTTGCTTTATACTGACATAATTGTATGTTGCCGCTGAAAGGAGCTCATGCAGCTGCTGGTTGAGCCTGATAGGGAATTGATTTGCTCACAAACTAAGCTGATAAAAAAAAAAAAAAAAAAAAAAAAAAAAAAAAGAAAGCTTTCAGCCAGATTAGTCCTCAAATCTAGCTCATTGTTTGGGTGCATGAATACCATTGCTGGCAAACACAATACGGGAATGCACTGGGAGAATTCAAGGAAAAGGGTCGGTGATTCGCATATGTTTGCCTTAAAGTGAACTGAGCCCTCAGTTAGCCGAAGTGAGCATTCTGCTAGGGGATATATATTCTGAAATTACATAGGAGTTTGTCTGCTTTTCTGCCTTATCTTTTTGTGTATGCTGTGTGTCCGGGAATAAAGCCACCTCTCATTGGCAATGCATAGAAATTAACTTTCTCTGTGGGCTGGTTATTTCTAATTGCAGTCAGTAAACTTATGCTCATCTTCTTTTGAAACATCTGACATAGGTCATGCTTGCAGCAGGGAAATTGTATCAGAAAGAGAAGCAATCAAATTTAACACGGGAATTTCAGTCGTAATAGAAAACCAGTACATCACTGCTGCAAGGAACACATAGAGCTATTTCAAGTCTTGCAGAACTAAATAGCTATTGTCTCATGCTACTAATTTGGTTACGTCTGAGTAATGCTCACACACTGGTGTGCTCTCCAAATTACCTGAGAAGAGTTTTTTCACCTTGCAATCACATGAGATCTGTTTGCCCAAGTTCAGACACTGAAATTCCCTTACTGACTAACAAACAGTTCTCACACTACCAATTTCTTTAAAGCCAGATTTTACAGTGATATATTGAAAAAAAATGCTAGGTAAAGAAATTAGATTATCTTGCCTTATTTGTATGTCATATCCCAGTGCGTGGTATCACATTTGTATGGCAAAATTGTTTTCGGTGTTTGTAGGTTGAAATTTGCGTCATCTTTGGCCTCAGTTAAATTTGCATCATCTTCGGCCTCAGTTAAATCCAGTAACAACTTTCTGTCATCCTTCCTTCACCTGCCCCTTTGTCTGGGCTTCATAGGAAAAGTCAGATTAACTGGCATAGGGTTAGTTACAAAGTCACCCTTCCTAAATAAGGATGCGATGTTACCAGTCCTTCAGGGTACTGCAATTTTCTTAGTTAAAGACTTATTTAAATAGCTAGACCAGAGGAGCAAAGAGCAGAATTATGTTGTTGACTTTATTAATATCGCCTCCCCTGGTAAAGGAAGTATGTTTCCACTCTCTCTATAATGCAAGATTATCGTCCTATTTAAAAATAAATAAATTAATTAAAAAATTTAAAATAGCTATTGAATACTCTGTCATGTTTAAGGAATTTTTTTTTTCTATTGTGCCTGCCTGTTTACATTTTTAAAGAATAAAAATCTTGCTTTGTGCTTCTAATTAGATTGAATAGCATATTTTTGTTTTGTTTCCTGAGTTCTTTTAATCACGCTACTGACTCTTGAATTTTCTGTTCTCAGAAATCCTAATGAATTATTGTCTTATGCCCTCTTATAAAAAATGGGCAATGTATCTCCAGCCCTTTATGACACACTTGTCTGTTTGAATGCCTTAGAGTCTTTTCATGGCTTGCAATCTGAAGCCACAAAATTATTTAAAAAAAAAAAAAAAAGTGGCAAAGTTTGAGACAGGTAATGTAATAAGTTTGTTCTCTCTAAAAAAAAGAAAAGAAAAAAAAAAAGTGTAAGCCTCAAAAGCAGTCCTGACGAGGATTTGTTTCTATGAAAGTTTTTATGCTAATGACAAAACAGCTGAGCATTCATTGTTTCTCTTGTTGCTGTTACCCTTTGCGGTTTCTTCCTACACAATCTCTGACTCAGCACAGTAAAATGAAAGGAGTAACATTTCACTTCCATTCAGAGCTTGCTGCAAACCCTTTCTTTTTGAATGCCATCATTGAGTAACATTTTTAGAAGAAAGATGGGAATAATTTTATCTCTCAATGAATGCATAAGGTGCCACTATATTGTCAAAACACATCCCTATTTTTACATTTTTTTATATTATTTTTTTTGCATTGTTACAGATTTGTAACTGTATTGCACTATTGCAAAGTAAATCTAGACTTGGTAATGTGAAACTTACGGCATTTCTTGGTCCTGTTATAAATGTGCATATTATTACATATTACTGTGTGTGTGTGTGTGTGTGTGTGTATGTGTGTGTGTATATATATATATATATATGTATGTATGTATCACACACATTCAAACAAGGACAGCTGATATTCTATTGCTCTCTTTGCTTTTCTTTTCCAGTTTGTCAGTCTTCCTGACACTAAATATTTCAAAACTTCGTCAGTAAAAAGCTACTTCAGGTCTTTATGTTCTTTTTTTTCCATATGTTTTCTGTGAATGCACTATGGTGTTTGTGTACATACATTTAGATTAGAATTATTTTTTCCCTCCATTCCTTCTCAATTATTTTGGTTTTATGCAATGAGCACATGGTTGGTTACTATATGGGGAGAGAAATTAACCGTTTCTTGGGGTTTTTTTCACTTTTATTTTTTCTTGTATTACCTGTATAAAATATGCAGAAGGCTCTAGAAGCTATATAGGAGTTATGTTAACAGAGGTTTTGCTTTGTTTTAACACCTATTTAGAAAATTTAAAAGAGAAAAATAATTGCAGCCCTATACATCTTCCACTAAAGTAGTAAAGCTCATCAGAAGACATCAGTTTGTTCACTGTTCAATTTTGATTGAATGTATTACATCCTAACACTTGCTAAATTCCTCACTGGTTTGTAGAAAGGAGAAAAATCACACTAGAGTTCTTTCCAGAATTAATAGATGTCAGCACAACCTCTTCAGTCACACTTGTTAACAGATTTGAAAAGCCAAAGACTAAATGGGCAAGAAAATTGTTTTTTCCAGTACAAGTCTAATGGACACTGGCAGGTAAAAGGGAGGAAACTTTTCCATATAGCTGTGTGTATTCTCTTTTTGACGATTTATCTTCAGTTATCCAAGGCTGTCAATACATTCAAAACCTCTTAACTCACACTTCACATCCCTGAAAAATTCAAGTGTCACTCATTATATCATTGCCAGCTATATCAATTACTTCCTACAGTAATTAGCTTGGATCTCTGTAAATACTGCAAATTAACACAGCTTTCAAATGTACAAATAGATTCAAGAGACTGTAAAAATTCATGCATACCCAGTGGCTTCTGTTTAATACAATGATTTTGAAGATGCATGTGGCTCAAAACATAAAGGTTGTGTTTCTTTTTTTTTTTTTTCCTTCACCATTCAAACTGTTTCAGCAGTGCCTACACTTCAGATCCAGAGAAATGTCCTTGGGTTGGCAATATAAATTTATTTTGGCCTTCAGTGACAACTCACAAAACAAGTGTGGAATGAGAAGGGAAAGGGGTGGGGGGAAAGGAGCAAAGAGGTAAAATAAAAATCACAGACATGGGGAAAGCGGGAGGCAGAAGTTAGAAATCAGTGATTTCACTGACTACTTAGTCAGTCAAGACATGATATCTCTGAAGTATATTTTCTCATAAAAAAACCTCTCAAATTAAATTCAAGAGAATTTCCATGACTTAATTATTATCTTCTCATGAAATAAGTTTATTTTTAAGGACTTACAAAACAGTGCTAGAGTATGACAGGAAAACATGTGGAAATGAATGTAAGGAAAGACATCTTGATATTTAATCTGAGCTCTATCAAACAGTATTTACCTAACCTTGTAGGACAACTTTGAGAACTAATATTTGCATACTTCTCTGTTCTGCAAGTACCAAGTGTTATCAAAAGCCATACTCTATTTTTCATCCATGGGCAGACTTCTATTTTCATGCCATTCCTGGGTCTCAGGTTGGTAATGAGTAGCTGGGGTACATTTTAATCTTGATTTCATGTTTTGTTCATGACAAAACTAACTGCAGAAACCAATACTGACAGAATTGTCTCTTTCAATTAAAAAGCAATACTGAAGATGCTATGTTTTATGAGGATAGAGTCATTAGTTCAGTTTTGTGTTGAGTATATTCTAATACAACTGCTGAATCCTGTGTGCTTGTTAGATTCATCTTAACCTGTTAATTATCATCTTAACCAACTAAACCTGGTAGTACTACATTAATACATTAAGAATACATAAAATAAAAGTGAGGTTAGGTGCATTGTATGGTGAGGCATCTCTCACTATTTACATTTCTACAGAGACATCACATCCTGTAGAAAATAGTAGATATATATGAGATAATATTAGTAAAATAACATTATTAGTAAAATAAAATTTAAACCTAGTATTCTAGTGTGTGCTTTCCTGGGAACTTGTAATGGTTTTACTGTTTCATTGAAAGAAGATCATCTGTGGAAAGACTGCAGCCAACACTGTCCAGAGGAAAAAATTCTGCAAGGAATGACAGGCCAGAATTAATGGCCAGCTGGAGCAGAAGAGTCTGGCACTGTCAGTTGATAAAAGGCACCTGTGTTCAGGGAAACAACTAGTTGTCATCAGAAAAGCACTTTGATATTGCTTGTACTTCTGCTGCCACTTTTGGCTAGTGTAACAGTGATCTGTATCTGTTTCACCTTAAGATTGCTGGAGGTGTTGCCTGAGGGTTGCAGAGTGATAAATACTACTTAGATGTGAATGTTGTGTCTGTATATCAGTTATGTGAAACTTCCGCTATCCTACATCTTTATTAATTTGGCTGCATGGCATATAAGATTTGCCTAAAACAGTCATGTATTTTAACCAGAGCATCTTCTAATTCACAGTTCAGGAAAGTCAGCTTCTGATATATGGTGAATGTAACCATGGATTCTCTGCTATTTTTGACATACTCAGTAAGGGTTGATTCCTCACCCATAAAATATTTTACCTTTACGAGGGTGGTGTCCAAGGCTTTAATTTGTAGAGGAAGATGGAGGGAGGGGGGGAGTGGGGGGAATAGTCTTTATGCTCTTGTGCCATACTCTAACTCTAACCACATGCGTAATCTTTATTTGGCTGAAAATGGTTTGCTTTCTCATTCAGTTAAATCAGTGGCAGCATTCATGTATGTAGTTGCAGACCTGCATCTTGCTGGATACAAGTTTAGGTTAGAAACTTAACAACTGAAATCCCCCATAAAATTAAAATATCTGGTGTTTGACTTTGGTCTTCTTCTGTGAGCCTGATCAGTATACAGAAGAACTTTTTCATAGTATGTTTAATTTAATTATTTTTCCGCTCATTACAGAAATAATTATACAAACTGTAGCTTTCATCATACAAGCAAATATATAAAAGGTTTTAAGATACACTACTAACCTTTTTTGCCTTGGGCATGAAGTTGTTGTGTCTTAATTGATAATGCAATGAACTTGCAGGACAATGAATTAAAGACAACTTCTACCAAGCAGCTTTGTAGAAGTACTGTTATACTTTGAAGCTTTGGAGTTTCCTATATCCAGTTCAGTGCCTATCATTGTTGGCCTCTTTTGCTTTCATAACAATAAAAGTTTCTGATATAAAGTCAATTATGTATTTTATGACTGCAGAGTGGTGTCCATCCAAATCAGCATGTCTATTTAACAGGTAATGCCACCCTTTTCTTGTCTGTTGTGGCTTACCAGCAACAACAGTAACTCTTAGAAAACAAAAATCTTTTCTTGAGAGCATACAATAAACTCAGAATCATAGTTCAGCAGGGCAGACAGGTTATGAGCACTAATCTCATATCCAGAACGAAAAGACATCTATTTAGACTAAGCAAATCCCTTGAGGAAATGCCAGTCTAGTCTAACCTTGCTGATTATGCTAAAATGATAATGAATAGCCCTATCTAACCCATTGACCTGAGTGTGGGAAATATGATGTTTAGTAAACTTTGACGTGGGCATAGGCAAAGAAGCTATGTTAAAAAATGGAAGTAGTTTTTATGCAACGCTGTATAATTAAATATAATCTATCATAATAATTAGTTTTCTGAAAAGCCTGTTGCTTGAGTACTTTGTTGTTATCATAGCTTCTGCTCAGCTCTTCATTCATATTAAATGCATAATTACTTTTCTAGTCTATCTTTTATGTTTGCCAGAAGCATTAAGCGTAGCGTACTGAGGATGAAGGGTGAAGAGTAGGAAAGAGCAAAGTATATTTCGCTTTTTGCTTTAAACTGCTAGTGATAGCAGTTTGAAAATGTGTAGAAAGCTGTCCCCTTCCCCCAAATAAGAGTCTTTAAAACGCAGAATGAGAACCTGGTTTTGGCTTCAGCTAAAGTAGTCTATAATTAACCACTCATATCTTGATACCTGAGCATTTGCCTGCCCTACAGATAACTGCAGACATTCAATGATGGATTGGCTTAGACATTGCATTTTTTAAGTGGTACTGATAAGCACTACACACATGTGAAATTCTAGCTCGATTGCTATAGTCCTGAAGTCAGCCATCATTTAGGTCTGGATTGAGAATATTATGTTTTTTATTCAAGTGGTAGGGAACAGCTGCTGGGACTTGTGACCAGATCTGCCTGACCTATTTAGAGCAGGCAACTGGTTCACAAAATGGGGCTTTCTTTGGTGCTTGCGATCCGTTCATGAAACACATTGGTGCTGCAAAAATGATTGTTGTTTTGGATTTGAGGGTTTTTTTCATATTGGGCAAAATCACCTTATAAATAATTGACATACTTGTTTAAATGTTAACCTTATGAAAAACACATTAAGGTGGATATAAGGATAATAACGCGCTTTTCTATCCTGTTTCAATGACCTATAGAATCACCTTTTCATTTCAAATAAAAAATTATTTCTGGGTGAATATTGTGCAATATGTACTTAATGTATTTACTGAGGACTGCAGTGCAGCTATCTTCAAACCGGGACTTGAACAAATAAACATTATGGTTCTGGTTGTAGCAATGTTCCATTAGTCATTGAAACGTCTGTGAATTTGGATAGTATTAGTATTGCAACTGATATTTTTTTCTTACATTTTTCATATTAGGTGTAATGCTTACTCATAAACAAACCTCCCTTGTTTTGTGGCAAAAATGTGCTGGTGTTTGCTCATACAAGGCACTGGTGCTTTCAGTGGGAGGAAAATAGGTTGAAATTCTGGAACATTTCTGACATTTTTTCATATTTGAGCTAATAGTAGCAGTCTGGATACAGCAGAAGTTACAAACGCTTTCTCTAAACCTTTGTTTGGAAAGCAGACTTTCTTACAGTACGACTGTTGCTCTGTGCTCTCCACAATGCTTTGGGGGCATTTTTTTTTTTTTGTGGAGTTTCTTCGAAATCAGAATTAAAAGATCCCTTGCAAATAATATGCATCTGTAAACACATTATTACTGTAACACAATAAAAATAGACAAAATAGAGTCTTGCTTGTTGTTCAGAATCCTAAGAAATTTTTCAAGCACTGTGCATCAACCATAACAACCACAAACTAGATTTTTAACTGCAAGTTATTAGGCATATATTTAGTTCATACTAACGGCTACCATCCCTGTGCATGTCTCTGTAGTAGCTATTAATATTTATATTTGATTTTGCCTTTGTATGGGTGTGCATACCTTAATTGCAAGGCAAGAATATTTACTTCAGACAAATCTGTAGAGTCATCTATTCCTAAGTGAGGTTTTTACACTCAAAAGGGAAGATAGCTGATGAGTGATGACACTTTTAAGATGCAGATTCATCCCCCCAACCCCTCTTCACGTTTTAGTCCCTTTTACAAAGAATCTTAATCTAGGGTATTTTTGCCAGAAAAAAATGGCTTAACAAGGATCTGATTTTTTTTTTTAATGAGTATTGATTTCACTTCATGCAAGAGAAATCTTAATTTCTTATTTGAGGTCCACCAATGAATTTCTTAGCTGTGATTGGTAATGCAAATTGACATACAGAGAGTAAAACTGACTACATGGTTACAAGAGCACTATTAAAGGCCTTAATAAAGCTTTTCCAAGATTTAATGCACAATTATTTGAGTGTATGTTCCATTCTTCCTCTGAGCATTTGATACAGCGCATTAATAGAAAGTGTCATCTTCCTATTCCAACATACAGTTAAGTTAGTATGTCTGTGAAAAGTGTAAGATTAAAAAAATAAAAATTATTAATTATTTTTAAGGCAGTAACCTATGCAGGAATACATTTTTTAATATGGAAATTCAATGTCATTCCTAAAATCTGTATTCCATTGTGGTTGCTTATTGTTTTGTGGATTAATTTTGTATCTTTTGATACTGGATGCTAAATCATGCTGCAGTAGTGAAAGGCACGTCCAATTGTATACAGTGAATCTACTTCCTGCTTGTTACAAATTTGGTCTTTCAGTGAGAGCTGGAAGCATGCTGAAAGGCAGGACAATGAGATCATCAAGGCTATACATGTGCCTTACAAAACCCATCGTGATTTGCCCTATGTGGTTTAAAGATACATAAAGGTACCATACATTAAGTAATTAATGTTTTCAGTCATAATCTAAAACCTAGCGTCTAAGTGATGTATACTTATATACACATATATGCACATTATATTTAATTCACCTCTTCATATTAGCTATTTACTGTTGCGCACCTGTACGTATCACTCCTTTATAGCTATAATTGTTTCAGATAGTTAATTAGAATAGCATACTGTAGTCCACACCCTGGCTTTAGCACATGAAATTCAAGTAGGTTATTACCTTTTCTAACACACTGAGACTGAAAAAATAATAATTTAATTTTGTGAGATATTTTCTTTAGGGTTTTTTTAGTACATGACTGCAACATGAAGTGTCAGTGACGTACATGATACAACATGTCATAGGAGTTTTATTAGGAGTGCAGCTTGTGCTATGGAACTGCAGAGATTGCTTCCCTTTGTCGTATGAACTAGGCATGGTGAAAGAGTTACCTTTGAGAGGAAAAAGTGCCTTCGCAAATTTTGAGTTGTGTCATGTGGGAGTTGAGAGTATAATGCGTTTGCCAAGACCCAAAGATTACAAGCAGTAGGGATGGTTTGTGGAATGGAGCAAAAGAAAGAGGGAATTTGATATCTGAGATGGGAGGAAGGTGAAAGATGAATTTACTGTGCCCATCCTTAATACAAATACTGCAGTTTCCCTTTTTAATTTTTACTGTTGACGTATTCTACTTACACACACCAGCTGGATTGTGTACAGGGAAAACAGAAAAAAACGGGAGGCTGATCCTTAAGGGACAGTCACAGAACATTAGAGTAATTAAGTTACAGACCCTATAACAACAGCCACAATACAATCTGAACAAAGACACTATATTTTATTAGTATATTGCTTAGTAGCTTTCATTAATATATACGTGCTGGTATCATTTGATGTCCGAGGAAAAGAAGGAAACATAAAAAAACCAGGAATACAGGTGTGCATATCCAACACCAAATCACAAGAAGCAGGATCAGTCTTGAGAGGACAGGTTTCCCCTTCTGTAACAAATGAAGATTTTATTCAGTATAATGGATTTGTCATATAGTTGTCATTATGACAGAGTGCCTAAGCATAGTCACCAGCTAATTTCCTTTTTAGTTATTTTATGGGTTTTTTTCTTGTTTAGATTTTTCTACTTTGTGTTGTTGACTATAAACATCAGCAATATCGTACCTCGACTCTTGTAACAGGGCCTACTTTCATTTAGAAGTTATATTTGTAGCTCGCATATTTTTAAGATTTCTTAAACTGTGACCTTAACTCTTAATATTGAAAGTTCATCACAGCTTTACCAAAGATAGGAGGACCTGAAGATTTCATAAACTGTGCAGGAATGGAAAATCAACTCAGTTTTCTGATAATCAAAGGGTGACTTGGAAATGTTAAAGGAGAAAGAATTTTTCTTTTCTGTTTACAACCTGCCTACTCTACAGGAGCCACATTTCTCATTGCATCTTTGGCTGAACGTTTGATAGCATATTTAGTAACAAAAGAAATACATTACATAGCTATTTTTATTGATCTGATCAGTGAGATTATTTTGAAAGAAAGTATTATCTCCGTGTTTCAGTGTTTCTCCCTCTTCTAGTGTTTTCTCATATCTTCTGCATGCAAAAGCCATCACTTTACATGAGGATCATACAGCTGGAAACACTACCTCTTTTGAAGACATCACCTCCAGAATGGCCCAATCCATCAAACTTCATAAATCCCTAATCCAATTTATTTCTTGGATTAGCACTTTTTTGCATGTATTAAACATGGATTCTTCTAATTGTATGTGGTAATGCTTGGATTCTTAGCCATAATCATTATGTCTCTACTAAAGAGCATACTAACAAAAGTTGTTCTTGTCCCCTCATAATTTCCAGTTTATATTTCAGCAATCTAAAGACCATGAGAATTACTACTGTAAGAAGTCAGTCACAAGATAGGTCACAGGCCTAAATATATTCCAGTATGACAGGGACTCAAATTGTCCACCACACGGCAACTGACCCAAGTGAACTGAGATGAAACCATATTCGACCATGTAAAATAGCAGTTATATCCTTGTTACTCCCAGCATATTACCAGGCAATGATGGGCAACAAGAAATGAGAGTCCAGGAATGACACAGTACCAAGATTTATTAAGCACTATAACAATCCCTATCCAAGCAGTCTACCAGGCTGCATGCCTGCAGAAGCACGCACTTTCCTGTCCAGTATTTTCTAACTTGAGGTTTGGAATCTGCATTCTTTTTTTTTACAGTAATGCTTAATACATTAATATTTTATCTTGCTTTTTCTCTAACTCAGTCTATCCGCTGCATTTTCTTTTTCTGGTGTAATTATTCTGGCATAAAGTCAGAATGGTTTAACCATATGGTAAAGCTAACATAGCTATAAACTTCTCAAATTGTGTACTATACTGTAATCAATACCAAAAAAATCCAATTCTGTCATCAAAGCTATGAGCAATTCAAACTGATGTAAAAATTATTTCAGAGAAACACCTACTATGGAGAGCATCTCTTTTTGATGGTATTGGCTAAAGGTATAGAACCATAGCTTAGAAAATAATTTATGTAACATGTTACATCTGTAAAAACTTACAATGAAAAATCAGAAGGGATGGAAATCAAGGCAAAAAATACCTGTGGCCAAAACTACGGTATTTCGTTTGACTAACCCACCACCCACACCAGCAAAAATTAGTGTGCAAAAGAAGTATCCAGATGGTTTTTACGTAGCGTTTGACAATGAAAGCTTACATATGGAAGTGCCTTGCAGACTTATGGGGGTCTGTAGACATCAGGTTACAGGCTATTATTATATTCATAGACAGGCTAAGAAAATTATTTTGGAAAGAAAGATGTTATAAGATGAAATGTGTAAGAATACATACCTCCACTGAAAAATTTGTATGGGTAATTTGAAGTTAGGGTTGAAACCACTCTTTTAAAAATTATAAGTTTTCCTTGCATTTATGTCAAGGAAGCATGCAATAACATCTCTTGTACAGACCAGTATCCACCATTCCAGTTCATAGGATTCCTATGAATGAGTTCCTTTTGTAGGAATGAGACTAGAGACTACTCTGTTATTCTGTCCTGTCATTGTGATATTAATTTCTCTGTCATCAAGACTGTACATCTCTTATATGGCTCAACCTTCCACATAAAGTGATAGTCATCTACTTCACTATTCTATAGTTGTCTCATGCCTGCCAACTGATTTTTCCTCACACCAACCCCTGCTCATCTAAACTAGGGTATCTAAAACGAGTCTTACATATGCATCTCATTTATTCCTGGGTGCATAGATACTCACTTTTATCTGGGGAAAGATAAAGATTCTGTTAAGTTACGCTTCATTTATAAAGACTACTGGACAACATGAAAATGCATGTAAACCCCACATTTTGTTCAATTGTGAATGTTGGCCTTGGTTATCCTGCTTAGAACAGCTTTCACTTATTTAGTGTCACTTTCTTCAAGGCCGATCTTTAAATAGCTATCAATGTTTCCAAGATCTATTTGAATAGATCTATTTGAATAGCATTACTGTGAGATGTAAAAAGCTCCCTGATGAAGGCGAATGTAGGTCTCCAGGTGTTTTGCACTACCCTTTGCCATGCTATATCAAGGTTAGTTTGGGATTCACACAGATTTGTCTATCAGGAAGACTGACAACTACAGATCTGTTACAGGACAGAGCAGAAGTATCTGTTTTACTGGTACAGCTCATCAGTTCTTGAAGCCAGTTTAGTAGTTTTCATAGAATCATAGAACAGAACAGCTTGGAAGGGACCTCAAAAAACATCTTTTGATCCAACCTTTGGTGGGAAGGGGAGCCTACATGAGACTATCTAGCACCCTGTCTAATTGCATCTTGAAAAACTCCAGTGATGAGGACTCTACCATGTCCCCGGGGAGGTTGTTACAGTGATAGACTGTTCTCATGATAAAACAATTTTCGTATATGAAGGTGAAACCTTATCGCGCATTTGACAATCTGCCAGCCTGAGTAAAAGCCATTGTGCACTACCTTCAGAGTTTTCTAACTCTTTCGACTCTAATTATAAAATATTGTATTTCTGGTAACTCTAATATTTTAGTTTATGAAATGTATAAATAGCAGTCATGATTAACTATAATGAGTGGTGGGTAGTCACTAGTATCAGTGGGAATCCAATAAAGATTACTGTAACTCTGAGTCTTCGTAAATCTCTTTGTGGTCAGCAAGTTCTTTATAACATGGACTTACTAAATTTTCTGTTCCAATAAAGGTATCACGTCACCTTTCACATGAAGGGAGTTTTCTGCGCTGAACTGGGGGTCTAGAAGCATTATACAAGATAGTGTGTGTAAATATAAAAATCAAATCTTGGTTGGTTTTCCTCCTGAGGAATATGTTACTTTAAGGTGGAGGAAGGAAGAGGCTGCTGTAAGGAGACACACAAAGGAATTGGAGTGTACATGCAGAACTCCTGTGCAGTCAGTTTCATCTGTCAAACACAAACAGCCAGGAAACTTGAAAGAAATCCTGAGGTATGAGCACATTAATTCAGGCTAAACAGCTAAATATGGCCTTCAGTCTCTACTTAGTAAGTAAGGGAGCCTCTGACTTTTCACTGAGATTGGAAGATGTCCTAAGGGTTCTAAAAAGTTTGTTGCAGACAAAACATTCTTGGCTCAGAGAATTTAGCTGAATTTAATTAACCTGAAATTTTAATTACTGATTCAGATATTGAAAAACAAAAAGCGCAAACAGTTTAAAAAAAACCCAAACCCCCTAAAATTACCACTAAATTAAAACCAAAAAATTACCACTAAATACTTTGCAAAAGAGAGTAAATATAACAGATAGTCAGCTGTCTGGTTTGTTTTGTCATCATGTGTAGGCTAACAAGAAAGAGAGAATGAAAATCAAAACCCCTTATTTTTGCTTATGGCAATTTGTATTTCCTCACTTGTGCCTTCAGTCTAACAAATAACTATTAAAATGCACTCAAATTATTTTGGCAGGAGAATGGTTAAAGGTGTAATTATCCAGATAGGAGACAGGAGTTTTTATTGTTTGGAAGCACTATAGCTAGTGAAAAATTCTGCAAATATTTACGTTTGGTTTTTATTCAATTAATGAAATTATTCATTGAGAATAAAGACAAAACATATTAACTTTGTTTTGTCACGTACTTCTAAAGTTGTTTGGGATTCAAACATATAATAATGGGAAAAAATGAGTCTTGCTGAGTGGTCACGTTCTTAGTAAGAATTGAAGTAAATAGTATAGGAAAACAAGAGATTATTAACAAGTATAATCTAAAGTAGATTTAGAACATTTAGGAAACATTAAACCATATTTGTAGTGTTGAAGAATGTATTTTCGAACACTAGGATGTTGTTGCTTCATGTTTTTCATGGCTGGAAACATTGTTTTAATGATAGTTTTACAATTCAAACAGGCAGAATGTAAAAATGAAAAGTCTATATCTACTTATTTAATCAGGTGGTCTGGCAAGAAATCTAGGCTGGCTTCTAAAATCTCTTATGTACCATCATATTGTACTTATAACTCTACTAAACATGGCTGGTTGTTTTCATGATTACTTCAGTTTTAATGTGGATACTAAGCCATAAAGATTTTAATAGTCATATTAATACCTTGAATATGTCATTGACCAATTATTTACTTTACTTTTAGTTAGTCTAAAGTGAGAATTTAAGGAGTAACACATTAAAAGGGTAAAAAAGGAATTGTGTCAAGCCAAATTACACCACTGCTGTGACTAAAGCACTCAGGATACTTGACCCAGCTTTAAACAGGTTCTTTCATAGGTTAATACTGCAAAAGAAATGCTCTTGTCTGATGACATGAGTATTTAAAGCATTGCTGTATCTTGTCACTGCTGCAGCCAAAATTACCTTCAATGCTAAGAAATGCAATACAAAGATTTTGCAGACTAATTTGCATAGTTGAGAAAGACATTTAGTTTAATACTTGGTTGGGTATCTTGAGGGACTTCAATTCCCTCTTCAGTTCCTTTCTGCAACTCACTTTCATGTTAAAATGAGTCAAAATGGAAATGAAAAAAATTAAATCTGATGTTACGAATTTACTGTTGGCTGACAAAACAAAAAATTCCTCCTCAGAGGAGGATTCTTCTTAGCCTGTCCTCCTAAAGGAGCAAGGTTTATCCAATTATACTCTTTCACCTTCCTGATAAATAAATCAACAATTGTTACTGAAGGTACGCTATTAATTTTTTCCTAGCTTATGGGTTCAAGCAAGAGGGTTCAAGAGACACTCAAAGTAATGCTCCCCTCAAGCTTGAGTCTGTTGTCATCACTTGACTTTTGTGCTAGTTGGCCAACAAACTCATTAATTCAAACCAGTCACAGGACGCACTACCACTTACTCATCCCAAAAGGAGACAGATGAGAGTCAGGGCACAAGAAGGAGTGCAAAAGGCTGGTAAAGAGTTGTTCTGAGAAAAGGGAGAAGCAATTAATATGTTGGGAAAATCTGGGAGACACAATTCTGTATATGGACAGACTTTGATTCTCTGCTTATGGAGTAATTTGGGTTTTAGCTATGAAGATTATTATCCATGTCAAGTGTTTCTCTTTTTGGTCTTGGTAATTTTTCAGTCTTCTTCAGTAAGAGAGTGGGTAGCTTGGGAACCACATGAGATGAGGCAAGGTGTAGTCCCCAGCCTGGAAGTATGAGATGAAATCAAATGTGACATGAGTATAAAGAATGAAAGGATAGGGGAGAAAGATTAAGTAATAAGAGAATATATAGATACATTAAGCAACTGTTCTACCGTACCCTAACAAGCTAGCTTCTATGAGGCTCACAGAAGTATCTCATCAGGAATATGCTCTTTTCTAATGCAACTGTAAGGGGACAACAAACAACCAAATGACCAAAAATCCCCTCAAGATAGCACTATTTATATTTTTAAAAATTAATAATCTAGATGGTGTTGAGTTTTTTTTTTAAATGCCATTTAATTTTTGTCTCTCTTACTGTTTCACTACTGTTAGTCGTTTCTTGCAAGTTAGTAGAAGTGAGTTTTCAGAGGGAATTTGTAGGACAAGAATAGTGTAAGTAACATGAATTGTATAATGAGTTTTCAGTTAAATATGATTTTCCTGAATTTATGTACTTTTATGTAAAAAAACAAGGATTCTTCATCTTGTAGGAAAGTGACAGATGAGAAAACAAACTGTATTCTGGTTTCATGCTGTGGCATTACAGCAGGAAAAAATGTCTTTTGAAATTGATTGTTTGGAGAGTTCACACATTCATTTTGCATGCTGTTATTGTTGATATTCTGCTGGATGAAAAAAACATTGAAAGTTTTTTCTATATACAGCCCAACAGACAAAAAAAGTCAGTTCATTTGATATTTAAAAAAAAAAATAATTAAGAAATCTATGACTGCAAACATGGACGAGATAATCAAAATGTTGGTTTTTCACAGAAATACATGAGTGTATAGTTAAAAGTGTAATTAATTGTTATGTACATGCAAATAAGCATTTAATAGCATCAGTGTGACTTAGCAGCTTATGTTTCACTGACTTTCAAAATTATGTAGAACAGCATTTGATTAGTTTGGTTTAAAAAGTAGAAGACACAAATCTATGTGCAGTGGTTAATACCATTGTGTAATGCACATTGATAAAAAGCACGTTAATTTGAGAAATCTCATTTGGTTTCTCCTAATTACAGAATTATAAAAGAGTAAAGCATACATGAACTTATTGATATTTTTGGCTAATTATTGCGGTGAAAGAGCCCAGCTATATCATTTAACATTTATTAGGACCTCAGATGCAAGATCCTGAATCTCGTCCTTCCACCTCTCTTCCAAGTCTTCACTTTTTATGTCTTTCACATTCAGGATCAGATGCTCAGATAGGTGTTCAGGTTGAAAGTGTAACTGCCATTGCCATGGGTAGAAGATGACCTTAATAAACCAACAGTCTGAGACACTTTTTATCTCAGAAATAGGCATGACAACTGAAGGAGGAAAGAGCCTGGGAATGAGACAAGCTTGTACCGTTATCTTATGTGTTAACGTGCAGCAGCTTGTAACCCTGCAAGCAGTCTAATATTCCTAATCTATCTTTTTAAATTATACTTGCAAATTTCAGCTAAAGTGAAAGACCAATAAACCTAACTTCTCCCTGATGACTCACAGACTAGATTTCAAGCAATTTCACAGCTCAGTAAAAGGAACAACTTCTTGTGACCTCTGGCTATTTCTGTTACTTCAGAACATCTACAACAGCCACCTCACTTGCAATTTCTTGACTAAACATTTTTGTTCAAACGCAAACAAAAACAACTGAGTAATTTTGCTCGATGACAACCAAAATTTTAACTTTTCTAGTGATGATGCTTTTTGACCGAACAACATTTAGAAATGTCCTCCTGGGTTTCACACTCCTTATGCTCCCTGTTCTTCCTGGGTAGCAACTTTATTTAAGCTCAGCAGCTGGGAACTGGCTTTATTATGATTTCTAACATTTTTGCATGATTGTATTTGCATGATACCAGCTGATCTTACATCTTCCTTAATGGCTTGTGCTTTCTTCTACAGCTTTGAAGTATTTTAAGCAGATTAAGACAGATTGTTTGTGAAAAATACATAAAGTTTAAACACTGGCTTTTCCTTTTTTAATAAAAACTGTTGTTGCTGTTGATTTACATGTGGTTACGTTTTAATTTTGTGGCAACTACTCAGAACTTTTTCCATGATTTCTCAAATATATGTTCGAGTGTTTTGTGATACATTCAAAGGGAGATGTTGTATTGTCCATCAGTACAAACACTGATGGACCTGCATTTTTTAGGTTGGATGTAAGTTATATTAGATCCCACTGTAGAATTTGGCAACTTCACTGTAGTTATTTCAGCTGTAAAGATTCCCCTGTTCTCACAAATGATCAGCGACAACTATCTCTTAAGGTATTTCGTGTATAAGTATAGACAATATTTCCTTCACAGGGGCTTTTTTTTAGAAACTAAATCTTTAATTAACTTTAAATGTTTTCAGTGTTTTGAAATGCCCATTTTTAAACATACCCTCTGATGTTGCACCCACAATGTAATGTAGACTTAAAAGGTGGAACTTAATTACCTGAATGAGTTCATAAATGTTTTTCTGCATGGCAGAGTCTTGTCCGTGCAATTGATATGTGACAAAAAAGTCAAAAGACGGGTTAGAACTATGTTAAGTCTAATTTGTTTAAAGGATTCGTTCATGTGTTATAGGACTTTGTCAATACAAAGATCAGTTTTACCGCAAGATGCTCTTCCAAGTTTACAAAAAGAATTTTGAGAATTTCTTAATTTGAAACATTTTTTAACTAAAATAATCCTTCCATTTTCATAAAATCAATGATTATTTGAGAGTAAAACTCCTAGCTGCAGAAAATGAAATTCAAGCAGAATCTCTGTTCATATTTCCCAGACATAGTGAAATGATCACAAAACCGAAGATTTTGCCGAATCACGCACTTTTCTTCAATGTTATCTCACTCCCGGGTCACAGGAGACCCTCTTTCATAGCAACACAGTAAGTAAGTTCAGACAAACAATGTTATGACTATTAAAATTTGACATAAAGCATAGAATGTTCTCCTCAAAGGTTCAGTTTCAATAATTAAGAATTTAATTCTTTGGTTCAGCTTCAGGCATGTATAGGAAGAGAGGATTACCCAAGTATTACTAATGACATCCAGTAATGTATCTGAACCAAGCAAAATGTGCTGCATTGTTTGATTTTAATACCTTTCACATTATCTCATGAAATTTCTCTTATTCCCCCGTCACTTTCAGACAGAGAATCGTATGCAAACAAAGTAAAGGGACCTGCTTCAGTGAACCTTTTCTCTAATCCTTTGCTAATGTAAGAACTATAGAGATCTTACAGTAAAAATCTGAAAGTACCCTATAGAACTTTATGACTTTCTTCTGTTGACAATAATTTCTAAAGCAACTCCTGTGAGTTTATGAATTTCAGAAAAATACGTGAAAGGCCCCTGTATAAACTTAAATGATATCTCCTTTCACTCATATGGTACAAAGAATAGATGTGGGGTTTTTTTTATTTATTTAAATAAGATCTAAATTAATTGAAATAAAAAAGAAAGTAGCTATTATAATAAAAGTACTATTCGTTTAATCTGACAACATATTATCTAGCTTGCAAACACTGAATTTGGACAGACGCAGCTCATGAAACAATGAAAAGAAAGAAAAGAAGGACCTTTTATTTTTAAAAATTGGCATAATTATGGTAATTTTCACAAGCCTTGTGCAATTACCCTAAAGACATGTTGACAGAGGAGCTGAAGATAGCAGATTATTTTTCTTTACTGAAGCAGTTTTTCTATCTTAAAATTTAGAGAGGTGGGGGGTGGGGGTGGGGAAAGGTGTTTTCAGAATAATTGTGGATGTCAAGTTCATTCTGCTTAGTAGAGTTCTTTGCGGAGAACTTCTAGAACTGCTATTTAGGTACAGTTTGGTAACTGCTTTAAAGAGGGTATTATTACCCTATAATTAAGACCACTACTGTTTTAGGAAAATACAAATGTGAAAAGAATTGTAGTATGAGGCCAAGGGAGTGGCTATTATTGATAAGCAGCTGAACCTTCTATTATACTGGAGAGAAACTCGAGTCCTAGAAACTGGTGCAGACCTGAAGCTGCTACAGTCATCAGCACCCACAGGGCTATCGTCTGTATGACTATTTGCTGTCGTAGTCTAAAAGGGATTGTTCTCCCAGTTTTATTTAAAATATCTGTGGATGAATGTTACAGAATTCTACAATTCTGTACAATTCTCTACAGTTACAGAATTCTACAAAATGGCCCAAAAAATCATATTTGTGAATTACCAAATAATTTGAAGGTCTGAAGAAATGGTGTGTTTTTTAAAATATGCCAGCTTAAGGCAATTAGGAGGTTTCCTAAAGTAAGGCAGAAGTCTTTCAGCAGAAACAGCATATAATTAAAGACTAACACGACACACACATGCACTAGCTGGCAGAGACAATCAAAACTGATTTTTGTCCTTACCTTAATATCTGGCATTCTGTTTGTCAACAAAACTGATAATGGTATTTTACAGCTATATGTTTTCCAGGATAAGTAACTTAAAATTGAAACATCAAATATTATATTCAAAGTCATAGTAAGACTCAAATCAGTTTTTTCTTTTGTAATGACATCATAGTATGTTGATGGAACTTTTTGTTTCAAGTGTTAACTTCTAATAACATGATAACGCAGGAGTTAAAATAACAAATGTAGGGTCTACTAACCTGAGGCGATCCTTTGGCTGAATGCATGTCTGTCTTTGCATGAAATTAGACAAAGACTGAAGATACACTTTGTATCTTTTGGCTACTCTACTGGGTCTTTTCTTTCGTGAAGTAGTCTCCTTTTTGAGCTTTTGCCATTTTTCCTAGTGCAGTAGATTTTATGTAAGTTTATATAGATTCTTACACTTTCGATATTATCAATATGAAGATTCAGAATTTGACAAGCAGATGTGTTTGCATGAGAGACAGGAGCCGAGAATTAAAGTGACTCTATAGCATGTCTGTGTCTTCATCCTACCTCCACTCTCTTCTAAGGGGCCATGGTAGTCCTCACTGGTCAGAGTTACGTTATCCATAACTGTTTGTTATTCTTTCATGCAGGTCTGCTTCAGAGTTTAAAAGATGAGTAAACAGGAGAGAAAAAACAAACCAAATATGAACACATACACTTTGAAAATTTTCATTTGTCCTAATTTTAAACTTACTACAATTTGGTATGCCCAATAGAGCCAAGAAGCTTGAAGGCTGTCCTTAAATTAGAAATAAATACGCTTAAAATATTGCAGCATTTCAGAAATTATATCCTCTGAACATCAGCCATTGCTACATTAGCATAAATTTGGGCAGAGATGACAAGTTCAGAAAAGCAGAATGAGCTGCTTTTCCCCATCTGATTTCTTCTCATCTTTACAGGATGTTCAGGTCCTGATGCCGGTTCTTCCAAAACATCTTTCCAGATCAGACTTCTTGGGGTCTAACCCCAGCCAGCAACTGAGCCCCACACAACTGCTCACACACTATCCCCAGCAGGATGAGGGGGGCCAATGCAAAGGGTAAAAGCGAGAAAACACGTGGGTTGAGATAAAGACAGTTATATAGGGAAAGAAAAAGTTGTGCATACAAACAAAGCAAAATAATGAATTCATTCACTACTTCCCATCCACAGGCAGATGTTTAGCCATTTTCAGGAAAGCAGGGCTCCATCATGTGTAACTGTTACTTGGGAAGACAAACACCGTAACACCAAACACCCCCCGCTTCCTCCTTCTTCCCCCAGCTCCTATTGTTGAACATGGTGTTGCATGGTATGGGATATTCCTTTGGGAATATTCATTTGGGGTTAACTGTCCCAGCTGCATCCCTCCCAAGTTCTTGTGCACTCCCAGATTATTTGATGGCGGGGCAGCGTGAGAAGCAGAAAAGGTCTTGATGCTGTGTAAGCGTGGTTCAGCAATTACTAAAACATCCATGTTAACAACATTATTTTCAGCAGAAATCCAAAATGTGGAACCATGTGAGCTCCTATGAATCACAGCAAAAAAAACAGTACGAGATTTTAAGCATTAAGTAAAATGATTTGAGGAAGTTCCTTTAGATGCCTGTGCTGGAAATGTATTTACTGGAAGTCTATAGGAGCCCAGTATGTTATTTGATCCCCTTAGCAATGGATTATTATTGAAGGTCAGTCTGGCCTTGCTGAACTATTGATGGAAAATTTTGCCATTGACTTCCAGGATGCCAGATTTTTACTTTTTGAATTTGACAAAGTCATTGAAATTATTCGTTTTAGAGGACTTTCAGCAGTATCTTGTTGAACATTAATTCATTTTTTAATATGAACATGCATTTGCAGAGCATATCTGTATGTAGAGAGCACACACTATTTTTGCATCCAGAAAACTATTTGAGTTGTTGGAGGACATGAGTGAATGCAACTAATTATTCATACATGAGACTATATTGTAATAATCCTTGAGCCTCTACTGTTTAACTGGAAGCAATATTTATGAATAAACTGTGATGAGCTTTAGAAATTCTGCTGCATTTGAAATGCATTAAGCTTATTCTCCACTTGCTTGCTCACATGACAAATGGCCTGCAATTACTGAGTTTTAAAATAAATCAGCCTAATATGTTCCATTTGCAATGTATTTCAATATTAGCATATTTTTTATGTCATCTCTATGGTTCCCCAATGCATTATCATCTATTAAGGCTTGCAACCAATAAATACTTCTCGGTAAAACCCTGATGCTTTTTCCATAGAACCATAAAAGTGCTCTTGGAAGGGATATCTGGAGGTCACCTTGTCCTACCTCCAACTTGAAACAAGATTATTGCCAATGTTTGAGTAGGTAGATAATTTATGTTTTTTTCTAGCTGAATCTAGAAAAATCTCCAAAGATAAAAGTTCCACAGCCTTTTTAAAAAACCTGCTCTAGTGCTGCATTCTCTTCCTTGTATTCATAAGGTACATTTTACCCTCTCATGTTCTTAAAAATCTCAATTACTATGTCACTAAATAAGCACACCACTTCCTTAAACCATTTTTTTTCATTATCCTGTTAATTCGAAGACTGTAGACTTTGATTCAAACAGCATTTCTCAACTGAAATGGCAACACCGCACTATCATAATGTTGATGTTGCAGTGTATGATTTCTTAAAGTAGTGATTTCTGATGAAACTGCAGAACACATCAATTATGACTTAATATTCTTTGAGGATGTTATAGAAATAAACGTTGCCAATAGGGAATCCTAAAATTAGCTGCCAAAATCATGAGATACATGTCTCCAAGACAGTCTGATTTTCATAGAAGTATTGAGTTTTCTGATTAACCGTTATGCGCAGCTAACAGGATTAACATTTTCATAACTTTTCAGCTTACCCTGGTGAATAAACTTCAGTGGATGGTTTTCCATCAGGAGATGTTTCTGTAATCAAAACACTTCATGAATGGTGTCAGCTTCAGCAAAGTTACATTGCAGAGAAATGCTAGGGAAAGTCCTCCCTACCCCTTTTTTTTCTATATTCTTAAATATTTTGATTCTTCGATGTGTATTAAAGTGTCACAAGAAGTTGGAGAAAATGACTGCAAACAACTTGTTTCCACCTCCATTTTTTCCATTTCCTTCAGAATTTGGAAATCAAAAATTTCTGTCTTCAAAATCTGCAAATCCTTACCTAAATTGAATTAGTCTTCTATTCAGCTAAAAAGTAGGTTCATGATATTTAGTTGAACTCTATTTTGTATTATGTTAGGGAATTTTTATGGTATCCCTTGAAGCAAATGAAACACAAGGTTTGTGCTTAAATATACAAGAAAAATTTAATGAACAATGCATTAGGCAGAGTCCTACTGCTATATGCAGTTCTACATGGAGTCTGCAGAGATGCACCACAAGCAGATTCCTTATATACACGTGCAGCAGCACCAATCCTGAGAGTGGTGGCATGGGGCACCTCAGCCCAGCCCTGGGTCCATGCCCAAGGCCACCTCTGCTGCACAAAGGTGGCCCCTGAGCTTGGGCCCCTGAGCGCTCCCATTCCAGGATGGCCCAAAGACAATGCCAAGGTTGTCCCTTATCACCAAGGTAAACTGCACACCCTTACAGGGAGCTTTTCTGTCTCTGGCATTCCTGCTTCCAGCCAGTTTAACTCCTTCTTATAGTTGGGCCTTCTTGCCCACTGTGCCAGATCATTCCTTGGTCACAAATTACCGCTGCTGAGCAGTTACAATTTGAATTTCCCCTTCAATTATTAGACATTTTTATAGCTCTGTCATTACCCATTGACATTGCAGCAAAGAACTGAATACAATTAATAAGGTCTCAGCATGTTATTTTAATCTATTTATGGACATATGTATCGTTTCCTAACAGACTGTAAGTTGAAGGGACTGCCAGTATTTCCTCAATAAGGAAAAAAACAAAAAGAAAAAGAGATTAGACAGTTGGTCATACAACAAGTTTGTGAAAGTAATTTTCTGACTGTAACACTTCTGTGTGTAAGGTAGTCATAAAAATCTTACTTTAGATCAACTGTATTGGTTCTTGCTTAATTATGTGCCAATGTCAACAGTTCTGTATCAGTAATATCTATGCACTGGATCTCAGGCAAAAACATCATGCTAGTAATGAAAGTAAAGCAAAAATATACTTTCACAGTCATGATTTGGTTTTATATGTGAGGCTGTACCTGTTTTATCTGTGTTAATGATTGTGAGTAATAGTTTTATTTGACTATAGAAAAATGTTTGCTAATCCTAGGAAAATTAATCCTTTACTTTTACCAGAACAGCGTACTGTGCTTTGCAAGTGGGATGTGCAACAGGAGCTGACAAGATGTTGGCAGTTACAGTAAGTCCTGAAGAATTAAGATAAATTAGAAAACACTTAGAATATAGGAATGGTGATACCAATAATGGCACTAAACAAAATGCTATACAATTCACTGTAATGTTTATGAGTAGCCAAATTAAAGGGTCCTTTATGAGTCTGCTTTGTGTTTTTCTGTTATACTTTTGAAAATTTCTTTAAAAAATTAAGTAGTTACCACCCTCGGTAGCTGCTGAAATCAGGAAATGCCACTGCACCACAGTCACTGTGAAGAGACATGTGCTGAGGTTTTGGTACCAATACAGTGAGGACACAGTGGAAGCTCAGTCTCTACCTGGCTTCCGAGATGTCAGGCTGTCTGCATCCACTCAGCAGGCTGAGACAACCCCCTCAAAGAAAGGGAAACAGGAACGTAAACATTCCTCACAGGGGGTGAAATTGCAGCATGGACTCTCTGTTAAACCTTACAAGAACCAGTAGAGGAAAGAGCCAAAACAGGTTTTTGAGAGTATTGGAGACTGATCACGATTAAAACAAAGTGTAGAAAACAACGCTTGTAACTTTGGTTTAGAACTTAATAACTCCAGAACTAAAACAAATTCCATCCACAATACTTTTTCTTCAGGAGGAATTGCCAAAATATTTTTATAAATTTGGTATGTGGGCCATATGGCACTTTTATTGGCTTTGGCTCTCAAAATGTAAGGGACATGAGCAACGGACATGAGAAATTATTGGCTTAGTATTCAGCATATACAAGACAATATAAGGTAACAAAAAATTCTGTTTTGTTTTAACATAGATGTTAATTCTTCTGGTATAGGTCGCCAGTAGTGGTTCTTGAGAGACTTTAGGAAGATGTGGACTGCCTTCAAATGTTTAAGCTTATTGTTCCTGACACATGGTTTGCTGGCAACATGTCACCCAATGCTCTGACACTGCTTGTTTGTTGCTTGGCTGCTTGGCCCAACTGCTTGGCCCCTGAAAATACATTGGAAGTGAATATATAACACACTGTAGGCAATACAGTAGACTAGTAACCCAAAACAGCAGTAAAGGGTGGAAACTGTAGGAAAAATAATGTTTACATTCATTCTAACTATAGTAGTTAGTGGTATTTTTCCATTAAAAAAAATTATGAGTCGGTGGGGGCTGCATATATCACAGAGAGTACTTGTAATTATAAGCATTCATTGGAATTTTTGGAATTTTCTACTGGTTAGTAATATTATTTCTGAACAGCAAATTACCATGTTGGCAGTTTATATTGTTTACTAGTATGAGTGTGAAAATACAGCTAATCAAAAGTTAGAATTTCTGCTTCATAAGGGATATAAAAAAGGGAGAAATTATTGCATTTCAGAAAAGAATGTAAGTTTTCCGTATTTTTCATTTATAACATCTTTTAAGTTTTTTGCAAAAGTCAAATTATGTTTAAAAAGTCAAAACCAAACATAATTACTTAGTGTGTTGAAGCTGTAATTTAGAGATCGTACTGAGACCCACCTCCCAGGAGTTCTAAGTTACTGATCATCCAAGGAGAGTGATTTGGAACTAGGAATGCAAAAGACTTGCGCCATGAGTAAAACTTTCAGCCCTGGCATAAATACAGACTTTCTGTGAACCTTTGCATGGTGGTACTAAACACACAATTTCCCTTCCCCCCATATCTTGAAGATTAAGTGGACGGGTACATCTTATGAAGACATAGTTGATATAGTCAGTAGGCACTGACTATATAAATTTATTGCTTTGCATTTAATATGTCATCATTGTTTTTGTGTCACCACTTATTTCATGCTGTTTACTGTTCATATTAAATACTTACATAACTCATATTAGTTCATACTCGCTGTCAGAAAAAAACAACCTAAAATTAGAGGTTAAGATGCTTTTTTCAATGAACTGGCAATTGTAGTTGGTTTTGATTTATTTTTGAATTCCTAAAGTAGTAGTTTGCTAATGTTTGCTATAGATTAATCATTAGGAAACTTACTATATGCAGCTGCAATGTTAAAACTTTACCAAGAAGTACAGAAAGTATTTGTTAGTCTTCTTTCAAAACACAGGAATAAAAAAAAGTGACACCAAGGAACAGAAAATTCTAAAATGAGACCTGTCAAGGAAGACTTCCAGAGAATACAACTACTTGTATGAAAGTTAAGTATATTGTTTTGGCCAGGTGACTTTGAACATGACAATAATAGATCCTAATTTAACATCTTTCTATGCAAAGGCTCTTTCAGAGTCCTAGATGTTGAAAATTATTTTCAGTTGGTGTTGGATCCATTTAAAAGTCTTGGACGTGTTTAAAAGGCTTACTGAGTTAATTCTAGCTCATATATGTAGAATGAGGTGTGTATAATTCAAGTCTCATTTTTGGTGATGATTTCTTACACAGATTATGTTCCCACAAAAATTCCTTTACCTTTGTATTTACATTGTCTTTCACATGAAGAATATGTGTATTTGGGGATGCCATTTGAAAGATAGGTAAGAACTGGATTTAACTGATGTCCACACATAGACATGAAATTTCATATTGTTGGCCACCAGTTAGATGTTCCTTCTGTTGATGTTATGTGTCATTGTTGAGGACTAAAATGTATTTGTTTATCTGTGTCATGAGGAAGAAATAACATTACTATTATAATCCCTATTTATTTGATTTTTTTTTCCTCTGCATTTTAATGTGTGCACAGGAACTCATACAATTACGAATTGTGTGAAAATGCAGGAGTGTTGAAGTTATAAAACTGGAAATTTAATCTCTTTATAGGATTTATTTGTAAATCTGCAGGCTGGATGGTACGTTACTGACAGAATAGCAAGCATTACTGTGAATGAAATGCTGTGCTACAGGAAGTTTATATTTTAATTTTTATGGAATAAAAAAAAAAACACCAAAGGAAAGGAAAATTGTGGATATGTAAGTAGAATAAGTGGCACAACCTGATTTAACTAGTATACAGCATGTTGTCAGAAATTAATTTATTCTGAAAATTAAATTATGGCCTTTTATATTCAGGGAAATCTGGCTGTTTATTAAGTGCTGTGATTTTTTTTCATCTGAGAAGTGTATCTGAGTTATCTTGTTCTTGAACAGAACTCGGAGATACTCCTCTCTAGGTAGCTGCTGTCTTTCAAAACGTGTGTGGTGCCTTAGAGACCTTAGCATGCCACATTTTGTAGCTTAGGAAAAAAAAAGAAATTCGGGAAATAACAAAGGTAGAGGAAACTGCATCTAAACCACTCTTACCTTGCATTATGGTTTTGAGAAGGATTGTTCTAGAAATGTCTGTGGGTTGAATTTAGCTGATTATAGTACTCTGGTACTACAAGGAGAAATCTGTCATTCCAAGTAGCTTTCAAGACTGCCGGTAAACAACTGCAGGAATAGAGTTATTTGCTAATACGTGGTTGTTGCATCAATGTTCAGAGAAGCCAATATATTGCTGAGCTTCCTGAGGTTATGGTTGGTATTTTGGAAAAGCATGGATTTAGATACTGGACTGTATCTTGAAAGAATCTGGCTAAACCATGGGTTTAACTATAACATTTTATATATTCCTGGGCGCTTGATACCACTGTGTCTCTGTTCCCCGTCTAGACAGAATATCAGTAGTTCACTGACTTTCTATTAAGAAGATAAAACAATTGCTTATGAAATAATTAGAAAATGAGTATGTGAACTAAAAAACTGTATACACAAATAAAAGGGGGGGGGTAATTTATGCGATTACTTTCCTTGATTGGCTTGATTGGCCATGAAAGCTTTAGGGCTGGTGGTGTTTTTCAGTTTGTCAAGCCCTTAGCTTTCTGATTTTAATGCGAAGCATCAGTTGTAATGCAGAATGTCTATATTTCAATTAAGTTGCCTTTGATAGCGTGGATTTCTTGCTGGGTGTCATGGTGCTTTAGAAGTGCTAATCCATTTTTATTTTGTTTTAATAAAATATATTTAAATGTGAATTTTTCCTTTCAGTGCTTTTGGTGGGTTTTTTTGCTTATTTGTTGTACCTGTACCTCAGTATTCACATGGCATGGCACAGAAAGGAGACTTCATCAATGACTTGCAATATATTATTTGCTTGATTTTGAGAAAGACTTTTTTTTCCATATTCTTTCCCATTCTGTCCCCAGACTATGGTGTGGTAGTACCAATTATTTACTTAAGAGAAGGGGAGAACACCTCGGGGGTGTTACTTTGTCCAAAATTATCATCTCAACGTGACATTTAATGTAGTACAGATTGTGCTGGAGACTTATGTGGTCACAAAATACTGTTATATTTTATTTTATACCATTTTGCTTATTTATTTATTTATTTATTTATTTATACTAGGAGCCATGGAGAGATGCAGGTCTGTACTAGCATATTTTACTACTTGATTTTAACTACTGTTTCCATGGAGACCCCTTCCATTCCAGCATTTTTGCGATTGCTGGTTTTAATAGGCTACCAAAAAGTCACCATCTACCAGTACAGAGCAACCAGGCAGGGACTGAGCTGACTTGAATGGTGTCTAAAGGAAGGGAGGGTTGTGTTTTCTTTTTGAGCTTTTCCTGAAAAATTCCTTTTCTAAAACTTTTCAGCTTAAGAAGTTGAAGATTAAGCTTCAAAAATATGTTCCTAGAAATCAAGGTTTCCTTAGCTATCCTGTGTTAAGGTCTTCACAGCTGTGATAAAAAAATCTATTATCCCTGTGTTAACTTTATTCCAGGAAAAGCAGAGGTAATGTTAAAAAAAAAAAGGGGGGGGGAGTGGGGGCGGGTGGGAAGTAGGTTTTGCTATTATTCTAACATGACACTTATTTTTAAGTTATATATTATTCATAAAGTGTCTGTGGGATGCAAATTTGTGTTTCAGGGTTATGAACTCTGTTTCTTGTGTTTCTCTTTGTTTCTTGATTTATGCAATTTCCTGGTCAGTGTTAATTAACTATTGTGTTGTTTCCTTTAAATAACTTTAAGGATTTTGAGTTGACAGCTGCCTGACATCTTGCTTCAGTCTCTTGTTTCATGATCTGCAATTTAAAAGTGTCCCTTTGCTTCACTTTGTGTTATTACTGAAACTGAGATAAATCACAAAAGGAAAGCAAGATCTATGATCTTCCCTTTGATAAGACACTAATGAAAATGAAGTTAATGTGTTCTTTTCATAGCAAACTAGTAGGTAGCTTTGCCAACATTGATGCTGAAAGCCATTTTCTTGAACAGTGACATTCACGTTTCTAAGAAGATGAAAGAAATATTTTGTTATTCACTCTGCTTTTTTTCATTGCCTTAGGCTGCATTCTCACAGATTACGTTTCAATAAGCAGCATTTTATATATTTTTTCGCAATTTCAGGTTTCAGGTTTGGTTTGTTTCTCTTTCCTTTGCCCTATTATGGAAGATGATTAACATATATAAAAAACTGATAGTACTATTTTTTTACATCTGGGACAGTGGGGAAGAAGATGAGAAGTCTAAAAGTACAGCTACTTTCTATCAAAACTGTGTTTGCACAACATGGAAACAATTCCTCCTCTCTTAAAATAAAAAAAAGACAAGTTTTTTCCTCAAAAAGTGAAAAAATTAAATCTGGAAAAAGCATTATCCAAATGTTGGGGACTGGGGGAAGACATTCCTGCTTTTTGCAGTGGAGGTTCTACTTTTCTGTAGTTTCAGAAGAAAAAGCTATTTAATCTTGTTTTGTTTCCCATGACATACTAAATCAGATGTAACCAACTCTACACCTGTTTTTATATGCCTATTTTTTATAGAAGATAAATATAATGATAAAGAACAATTTTTCTAAACACTGTTTCTAAACAAAACAGCATCTTTTATGTATGTTTATGTGTATGTTTTCTAATTGAAAACAGGCTAACCTTTGAGCAATGCCTAGCTACTAATATCTAACGTTTGTTACTTTATTGTTAAGAAGGTGGAATGCCAGAAACATTTGAGCTTTTTATTAATGCAGTTTTACTGACAATGGTACAAGGGTTTAAACACCTTGATCTTGTATGGCTGATGTTTTTTTCCTTGAAATATGGCTCAGCATTTACAGATGTAGATCCCATAAATTGTAATTCTTGTGGGTCAATTCCAACCTACAGACTTAATTTTTCAGAGTTGCTGGCTGCTTTTCATTTTTTCATTCGAAGAAAATATGCTCCTTTTGACAGATTCATCTTCTTACATTCATCTCCTACCACTTTTCCAGATGGCAAAACTCTTATATTTCAATAACCAAACTGTCCTGTGTGCAAAATCTAACTGTATTTTATTTCTGTCAAGGGAAGCGCATGGCATTGGTACATTCTGCTTAAACAACATCACACTACACTTATATTGGAACACTGATGCGAATACCCAAAGTATAGATCTTCTAAATAATAGTAACTCTCAATGATGTTCTTAAATTTGCTTCTTACAGTGGTGAGTAGTTTCTTTGTGCATTGTATCAATGATTAGGTAGACCACTCGTTGTGAAGAGGGTCTTTGAAGCTCCACACAATGAGATCCAGCATGCTTACTGAGCAACTGTTAAGTTTATGTCCATTTCATGCTGTAGACAACACTGAGTGGATTCCAAATGATAAAATACTTTTCCATATAAAATTACATTACAATGCTCCTTTATGCTATGCCAAAAATACAAGCTTTATAAATGAAAATGTAAAATGGTAATTTCAGTTATTATTAGACTGGAGCAAATCCCAATAGCAAAAATGGCAGTTTTCCTTAATTGTCTTTAAGCAATGTGAAGAAATATTGATTTTTATTAGCATATTAATAAATTTTGCAGTATATTGGATATTTATAATGGCAAATTGAGATCAGTTTATTAAGTATATATCTAATTCCTAGTTATTTCACTCTTCCTTAGTTAGGTCACCTAATGAAATAGAAATTGCAGCATATGTATCTGATACCTAACACTTCATAAATCACAAAATACTGTACAGGTTACAAGTGATCCCATGCATCTAATGTTCTAAAATTATCCACTGACTTTCACACTGAAAATCTCCTATTACCTTTCTGAACAGCAAAAGTCCTTATGATAAAGTAGCAAATATTATTGCATAGAAGAGTAAATTTGCTCTCTTTTAGTAATATGCTTATTCCATGGAGCTTAAAATACTACCTTGAAAAAATTTTTTTTAAAATTGTCAATAACATAGAAATGTTCTACCAGAACATTTTTGTCGCCCTAACAATATGCTTCCCATTTTGTTTATCATTAAATGTTAAAAAAATAAATTGAGCCACTAGAAAACACCATTTGAGGTATAAAAGAAATCCATCAGGAGTATTCATTTTCCTTGTTAATCACAGGAAAACAGGTCAGAAACTCTTACAGTGTATAGTATCTTCTGAAACTATACGTATGATAGAAAAAGGTCACAGAGGATTCAGACAAAAATTAAGAGACAACTGAATTACTTTCAAGAATATCTAAAATTGTAGGAGACACTAAAAACTTTTTTTCATAAATAGATTTCTGGCTTTCTTATTAAAAATTATACTTTTTCCACAGAATTGCTGAACTTTTGAGAAACCTTTCACTTACAGAAAATGCATCCGAAATCTGTCCTATCCAAGCGATTTGTGTCCTACCCACTACCCAGGACTACTTACATCATAGACAAGGTGCAATAGCACTAAAGGAAACTTGAACTGCCTGGGAGAGACAAGAATTACATAAATAGCCTCATCAGCTGTCTGCCAACCATTGTATTTATTCACACTGCTGTATCCTGTAGTACACATGCATTCCATCCCTCAGTTCCCACCTCCATGGACCTTGTGAGCTCTGGAGCTGTGGAAGCCCATGCTATTGAATCTACTGGTTTTGGACTGGATCTTACATTTCTCAAAATTCATTGTCTGTGTGGTTGCTATGCTATCCTATACCAACAGTACAGACTCCCAAACACAAGGAAGAGTAGGTGAGCTATGCTCCTGGCCTCCTTGTTTTGTGAAAGTGAGATCCTGAGAGCATAGACAGAAATCTCTATCTCATCCCTAATTTCTCTGAGTCCGTGCACAGAAGCAAGAGATCTGTTTAGCTGTGCTGCTTCTCCTGTGAATGGAGAAGAGTCTACACTTTTATCATTATCTGCTTACATTTCTTCATAGCTTATGAGGAGACTCCTACAAAGACGTGCTTAGTGCTTCTTACTCAACTACACACAGATTTCTTCCATTGTTGACTTGGTTGCAAGCACTTAACTTGGTTGAATGGAAATGCAAATAAGAATTTTAAATTAAGTGTAGCTGCAATGGTTAAAGATGGAAATCGGGAAATACAAACAGTTTTTTAGCTTGTGTGGGAAAATGATTAACACTTCACTTGTCTTAGAAATGGATGTTTTTATCTTCTTGGCTACTAGTATTTTTAAGGAAAAGGTTAGCCTTATTTAATGAGGCAACTTGTTTTTCAGAACCAGGGATTTTTTCAGCTAAATCTTTCTTGAATCCCCAGCAGTACCTTCTTTCAGAGTATAGCGTATAATTTGAATGGTTTTCATTTGTTCATTTTCTTACTACTAGAATGGTAGTTCAAATAGGACCAGTCTTGAGTTCACAGAGGCTACTTTTTCTTTGTTCTGCCTTTTTTATAACACTGTGGCTTTTCTATTTATTTTTTTTCTCTCTGTGCTTGTCTGGTCAAAATGGCTCTTTTATTTTCTCTTCCTCCATTGCTTCTTTGTCCATATACAGCAAGAGTTTGTTCAGCCTTCACTTTCTGAAGTGAAGCAAAAAAGATAATCTAAATTAGTAACTGTGGGCTCCTGGCTGTATTCGTTTAGCAGGGGTTGGGAAAGGCTATGTGAAAATTAACTATGTTAAAGAATCTTTGGGGGTGTTAGTTGACAGCTGGGTGAATATGAGCCAACAGTGTGGCCAAGAAGGCGAGTAGGATCCTGGCTTGTGTCAGAAAAAGTGTGTCCAACAGGACTAGGCAAGTGATCATCCCAACTGTACTCAGCACCGGTGAGGCTGCACCTCAGTTTTGCACACATCACGACAAGAAAGACACGGAGGTGCTGGAGTGTGTCCCTAGAAGAGCAATGAAGCTGATGAAGGGTCTAGAGCACATGTCTTATGAGGAGCAGTGAAGGAACTGGGGTTGTTTAATGTGAAGAAAAGGAGGCTGAGGGGAGACCTCATCGCTCTCTACAACCACCTGAAAGGAGGTTGTAGAGAGGTGGGGGTCGGTCTCATCTCACAAGTAGCAAGTGACAGGAAAAAAGTAAATGGCCTCAAGTTCCACCAAGGGAGGTTTAGATTGGATATTAGGAAAAATTTCTCCACCAAAGGAGTTCTCAAGCATTGGAACAGGCTGCCCAGGGAAGTGGTTGAGTCACCATCCCTGGAGGTATTTGAAAGACTTGGCAGTGTTAGGTTAACAGTTGAACTTGATGATATTAAGGGTCTTTCCAACCTAAATGCTTCTATGATTCTATGACTAATGAACTGTTCGTATATGACACACCCTCCACCAATAAACAAGTGAAACTGTGGAACAATCACATCTTGTAGCTATATTAATGTTAGTATCTTAAAATACCATTAGTATCAGCCTTTATGTACACAGATTTATCTCCTGCTCTGTTCAAACTTGCAATCAAAAAGTAAAACTGAACAAAGATGATGATTGTGATGACAGATCCCTTTTTGAAAGAAATGCACAAGAAACATGCATAAGAGAACACAACTTCCAACAATAGACACACCTGTGGATATTTTATTGGAAATGTTAATTTAAGGCATCCATAACTCTAGAAGGAAGGAAAATGTCAGCAAAGCATCATTGTTTTGGGTTGTTTCAGGTGTTGACTGGTAGGACATTCAAAGTTTGGAGACTGGCATCAACTGTGCTAATACAGCAATGCAGAAAAAAACTAATTATAATGACTATGTGCCACTGCTTTAAACATCATCTTTTCTTGCCTGAAGGACTCTGTTCTAAGTGCAGTTGTGGCAGGTGGCTGAAATGTAGGGAGATTCCCAATACAGACAGATTTGTCAGATTTGTAGGAAAGGAAAGCCACAATTCACTTTCCACATGGTATGATCTTACACAAAGCTCTTGAATCTTTTTTGGTTTTGCACAAAGCTTTTTCACTAGGTTTTGGGGGAATGGGAAAGGAGCCTTTCACTTACTGCCAGCATCTTCCCATGTTTCCGTGTTGACCCTTTCACTCTTGGACCTGACCCACATGACGACACGTTTCACCTTGCAGTGTTTACGTTCCCTTTCCTGTGACCCGCCTAGGGCAAAAAAAAAAGCTCCATCAAACGCAGCACCTGTTCCGTGAGGGGCTAAGAAGAAATCTGTGCTTCCAGAGCTGTGGGTGTGCAATGCCGAACACGAGGGGGAGGTCATCCTGTTTGAGGACCCTCAGTGCTTCAAGAGCAGGAGAGTGAAATAGCTCCAATGCCATGGAGGCCAACACTTCGGGGAAGGAGTTTCTGATGTGTTGCTAAGCTGAAATAAACGTCCTGTTAGCTGAACTCAGCTGTTATGAATTCAGGGGTTATCCTTCAAATCAGTTGTCCTTTAGTTAAAGAGAATGGGAGAGATAAAATAGCCATGCTGGGTATGTTACTAAGAGCAGAGGCTCTTACGCACATTACTAAGGCACAGGTTTTGCTTGCAGGTTGTTTGTCAGTGTCCTGACACTATAATACTCTCTAAATACCCAAGATCTCAAACTCTACAGCTAATAAAATTCAAAATCAAGATTTTCTCAAGTGAACAAGGAGTTTTAGGTGCCAGTGTTTGAGAGTGCAACTTGAATCATGTGATTCTTTGCAGCTGGGGTCCTTAATGTCTTCTGAGACTGGGATCGTCCTGTAGCTTCTCTGCTTATGTTTGAGAAACTCAGAGATGGCAGTTAGCTCAGAAACTCCTGATTGATGTGTTGTTACTCCCTATTTTCTTTACGACAATTTCAGTATGTCCTTGGCAATAGCAGTGCTGTCTTCAAAGATTTTTCAAGTGCATGAACACAGCAGTATTTTTCTTTTGTCATTCTAAGGATAAATGGCAAAGATCGTTCAGCTAATAACACAATTCTCCTTTTAACATATAGAAAAGATATATAAACTGGAAAAATCAAGAATTGATGCAAAAATCACTAAAAATGTAAAAAATACCCTTAATTTGAGAGGAAAAAAAGGAGATTAATATGCTATATACCTTGATGCTGTGAAATGTAAATGATGCATTCGCTTTATACCATTGAACATCTTTGCTTTTTAAAACCATGACTATTAGGAGACTGAGAGAATGCTTTGGGCTTTTTGCTTTGCTTTTGGTACATGATTTTAGACAAGGGTGACAACAAAATTTGGAGTTCTTTTGATTTTTCTAACTACTTTTCTTTCCCAAACACACCTGATAAGAAAGGACCCATCAGAGTGCTGTGAAACCGTTACCTTGTTTTAGGAATGGTGGCAGCTATTTCTTCTGCCAGCAGCTGTTTTTCCAATACCTGTTTGTTCAGGTGTTGGAAAAGATCTGGATTCTTCATTCTGCTTTGTACAACAGGACTCAACCTCTCATCCTTTCAGAACGCTCATCTAACCATTTTTAAAGGGTATTTGTGAGTGTGCTACTTTGTTCTTAAGTGTAAACTTTGTATGAATAGGATAAATAATTGAATGTTCCAGTCACTGGTCCAGTGGGGATTTGTTCTGCAAACAACAGTTATTGACTAAAATGTTATCATCCTTGGTTCCAGTCCTCATCTGCCCTCCCTTTCCACATATAGTTCCTGGGGTTTAATCTGTGGATTTCCCCTCAAGAAGCATGACTTCCCGCATATTCTCCGAATGATGAACAGTGGGTGCCTAGGTATTCTTGGGAAACATGGAGTTCTTGTTTGAGAGTGAGCGTCCATGCAAAAGCTCTGTAAGAGCCTTGACACTTGTTTCTCAGTTCTAACTTTTGATAACCATCTGGCATGAAGAAATTAAATGTTTGGTTTTTGTAAGAGGCATCTGTCATTCAGAAGATAGATCTGTCATTTTTCTAAGGGTTATTTGATTCAACTGATTTTCTCTGAAACCTACCTGGGAGCAAAAGAAGTGACCAGAGATGCGGTGATGCCTTCTGGTCTGAAGACTGTTTATCTTCTACAAGGTGGCAAACAGTGAGTCACCTTTAGAATTACAGACAGCGAGTGCTCGCAACACTTCATACATTTCCTTGGAAACACTGACCCCTGAGGAAAAGCATAAAGTTGCTGCTCCATGTGTAGCTATGATAATGCCCATGTATTATTCCGCAGCGTATATACGTTGTATTATGACATCAACTGGAAGACAGTGCATATCTAGATGATATAATTTATTTACTCTGCTGTACATACTCTACAGTGTTTATTGACTAGCAACAGAATAGCAGAAACAATAGCAGAAAAGATAGATGGAAAAACATGTAATGCTTGTTTCTTTCTGAAGACTAATTATTCTAGATATGTAAAATATCATCAGATGATGAATGACCTTGGTCTAGAAAAAAAATTAACTCAGTTTTGGAAAAACTGTGTATTGAGTATGCCTGTGAATACAAATCAGTGTTTTATAGATCTCTTGAATCGCATGTGAGGGCTTATATGTGGACATATTAATACACAGAGGTGATTTCAGAGTTCTTTTTCAGTGAACAGTGCATGTAATTACTTGAATTAGATACTTTACTCAATCTTTTCCCCCATTGCATCCCAATAAAATGTGATAACATCTTAAAGTTAGAGGTATTTTTAAGTTCTAAACAAGGTTTGGGATTTTCTCATGGAGAATAATTAATGCACAGGTCCTTTGTGGGCAAACAATGCATGAAACAGGAGGGAACTGTGCACCTTTAATCCTGTGTGCCCATGCTGAAGAGTATGTGTTAATGTGGATTTCATATTCACTTTTAAAGCAACTTGTTACCAGTATTTGCCTTCACATTTGAAGGTAAACTCAAAAAATCAGTTCAGATAACTGCTCTGTTTATGGCATGGTTTCTGCAGGACTGTCATATTATCTATGGACTCCTCCCTCAAAACACAAAACACTTTCCAGTCATTGAAGCTGCCTATTTCCACAACCCTAGTGTAGTTCTAATGTGAAACGGGGACAATGACACAACAGGTGATGCCAGACACTTGTATTGCGCTGACCAGGTAAACCTGTGGCATGGGATTGAAGGAGGAGCGAACTCTCTGGATCCATACAGGGCTAGAGTGCTCTCCATATCTTTGGCATAGATGTATAGAGTGAAAGTGAAGTCTAATTGCTGCATGATGTGAAATATGTGATTCACCAAGACTGAGAAGGGAGACATGAACTCACAGGGGAGGCTGAAGCTGATTCTAGTATGCTGTCAGATTTCAGGCAACAAAGAAGTTTGACCAAGATCACAGAAGTAAAAATGATTGTTGATAAAAAAAGGGAAAAAACAAAAACAAAACCACAAAAACCCACACAGAAACTGTCAATGCCCATTATGTAGATTTGTAAGTAAGTAAGGCATTTATTGATATTACCAACATGGTGCATCAATTCTTAAGGGACACTGAACTATGGCCCTGACATTTTTAGAGCCCCTGCTATTAGTGCTAATGCATTTTGCAATTGTAGTTATTACTGGAAAATGTTCACGTCCAGACTTTATCTAGAAATATTTGTATTAGAGGTAGAAGCAAAACTGGGAAACAGAACTCAGCACTCCAACTTGAAATAATTTGTAAATAAGCAACAGCTTAATGCTTTTATTAAATGCAAAAATCTGATGCTTCTATTAAATACAAAAGTTTATTGGCAGAAATATTTTAAAAATTGCATTTTTTGGATGCCAAAAATGCTAAAAGCTAAGAAAAAAATTCAGATACATAAGATTTTAAAATACTGCCTTGAAAGAAACAACTTTTTATTTTATAGTGTATACCTAACAACACACATGGTAGTCTTCACAGTCTGCATTCTAAAGGAAATATAAGAGTAGAAAGTGCTATTAGAATACACTATTTGCACTGGTACTGCTGGTAGTTCGGTTTATATTTATTGTGCATTAAAAAGGAGGGAAAAATATGTCATGTATAAACGAACAGAAAAGATTAGCCCAGTGTGACAACTTTTATTTACAAACCTTAAACAATGTTGCTGTTAAAGTTGGCAGGATTTCTTGAAGCAATAATAGGTTTTTAATAATAGCTTTTTAATAGCAATAATATTCGTTCACAGATTACATCATTCCTCTGGCCACTATAGTCCATGTCTCCTCACATCGTCCCCAGCTTGAGTTAGTCTTTCAGATACCTTGCTACTCTAGCTTTTTGTTTGGGCATTCTCATGCGGAGATTAACATGTAGTCATAGAAACCAGCATAAAACAAGCATAAATTGGCTGTCATAACATTGAGAATCTCTGAATATCTTTCTCCCTTTTTTACTGGATTCTTAACAAAAAGAAAATATTGAGATTAAAGGCTGCCAGGCCAATTTAGATACCTTTGGAATTACATCAGTGCTACTAAATTTTTGTATTGTGACACAGTACAACTAAAATTCTAGCAAGAATTCTTGTTGTTACTTCAAATTATGTAAAACGCTTCAGAAATTTGGTTCTGAAACGCTTGTCTATATATTGTTGTATAATGCCAATCCAAAGTTGGTTTCAGTCATTTCACTTTAAGGAAGAACAAAAAATGTTTTGTTTTGTGTTGGGTTTTTTTTTTCCCTGCCCCTGTTCAAATACTGTGAATACAGTGCTTCAGTTGCAAATTATTTTCTTTCTTCAGCACATATGTACAGTACTTCCAAAACTGGCTGAGCTAGAGTTTCTAAAACCTTTTAAATTAGATTTGAATATTTTCTCAAAAGAGGGAACTTGAATCCCATCAATAACATAATCTTCCAGTTTTAGTTTTGCATGTTGGAGGGTGAGGGAGCAAAATGCAGAGCATGGCTACATTGAAAAAAGTGATGACAGGTATTATCTACTACAATCTATTATTCTATCTACTACAATCTATCTATTATTCTATCTACTATAATCTATAATCTACTATTATCTACTATAAATCAGCTTGTACTGTTTACTTTTCTGCTATCTAATATAGCCTGGAACAAGCAAGGAATCTGTATTTAGATTCCTTTAAATAAATTGTTTATTTTACAGGATAGAGAGATAGTTCAATTCTTTAGGACAGAATTAAAAATGATCAGGTACTATGTTCCTTTCTAATTCATGAGTCAAATGCACATTCAGTCGCAATGTCCTGACACAGGGAGATGATAGAATAGAATCGCAGAACAGCCCAGGCTGAAGGGACCTCAAAAGATGTCTGGTCCAATCCTTTTGGGAAAAAAGAGCCTAGATGAGACTATCTAGCACCCTGTCTAATTGCACCTTAAAAACCTTTAGTAATGAGGACTCTACCGTGTTCTTGGGGAGGTTGTTCCAGAGGTTGATTATTCTCACCGTAAAAAAAGTCTTTCTTATACCAAGATGAAACCTATCCCAGTGCAACTTCTACCCATTGCCCCTTGTCCTCTCCGTGTTGCTCCTTGTGAAGGGAGAGCCTCCATTCCCATTGTAGTTGCCCTTTAAGAATGAAATACCATGATGAGGTTCCCCTGAGCCATCTCTTCTCCAGGGAGGAAAGGAGTAACTGCTTCAGTCTTTCCTCACAGGGCAGGTTCTGCAGCCCTTTGATGATCTTTGTGGCCTTCCTTTGGACCCTTTCCAGTCTGCCTGCGTATTTTTTGACTGTTGGGACCAAAACTGGACACAGTACTCCAGGTGCAGCCTGACAAGCCCCAAGTATAGCGAGATGATCATGTCTCTATCTCTGCTAGTAACACTCCTGTGGATGCAGCCTTTGTTGCTGCAGCAACACATTACTCATTCATGAATAGCTTGTTGTCCTCCAGGACTCCCAGGCTTCTTTCAGCAAAGCCACTCCCTAGCCACACAGATCCCAGGCTGTCCTAGGCTCTGTTGCCCCAGGTGCAGGACTTTGCATTTGTCTTTATTAAACATCACAGAGTTCTTGCTTGGCCACTCTTCTAACCTGTCCAGGTCTCTCTGTAAGGTGGATCTCCCTTCTGATATGTTGACCTTACTACCCACTTTGGTGTCAACAGCAAACTTGGTGAGGTGATGTTTTCAATCCCATCACACAAATCACTTATGAAGACATAGAACAGCATGGGGCCCAGTATTGATCCCTGGAGGACCCCACTTATGTTGTGGTTTGGGCCAGATTGGCTGCTGAAAAGAACGGCAGAGGCTCTCCCCCACAACCCTGAGGTTATATCTCATGCTCTACTGAATGAATTCACTTGTGAATTCACTTGTCCATCAGGTTCACAACAGGTTGGAAAAACAACACTGTTCGTTTTCCAACAAATGTCCAGGTAATTGATGTCACCCATGATGGCCAGGTTCTGTTGGCCCAAGACTTCTTCAGGCAGCCAAAGTAAAGTTTCATCAGCCTCACTATCCTGATGGAGAAGCTGGTAACAAATACCTAACATAAGATGCCCCCTTGGTGACGATCCCTCTAATCTTGATCTAAAGGTATTTGATAAAACTTTTGTGGTCTCCATAGCTCATCTCCATGCACTCAAATTTCTCTTTTACTTAAGTACCACTTCCTCTTCTTCTCTTCCTATTTTTCTGAAAGAGTTTGTAGCCATTTTGGTTTTCCAGTCATATGAGTTTTCAGACCAAGTTTCTATAGTATGACATCGTAACTCTCAGATGGAGCTTCATTTCCTCCTGTTTGTTTCCTAGATTACGTATTTTGGTACACATGCACTTGAGGTGGCTGGACTTAGTGTTCTTGACTTTGGAAAGTGTTGGGGAGCATTCCTTATGGATCTGGTAGGTGCACTCATCCATCCTCTTGATTATGAATATAAAAGTGTCACAGCTTGGACCCCATTCCCCAGGTCTGTTAGTTCAAAGTATGATTCACTAAGTCAACAAACATGCTAGTGGAAACTCTCCTGGCTCTTCTAGATAGGTGGATCCCATCTCTGGGGTGCCTTGCAAACTTCCTCACTGCTCCTTGCAGACACCTTTCCCTGTTTGCATGCCCTGTTTGCAAAGCCAAGTTCCAAGTCGTCCAAGATGTCAAATTCCTCTGACTTTCTTTTATGTGTGTTGCTGCGGTGTTTCCTTAAGCTTTGTTTATGAGAAATAATGCTACTAGTATTGAAAAAACATGATTATAACCTTTCATGGTAAGAGAATATCAGCACTTTTTCAAGCCAGAGAATATTGTTATGTTGTGAAGTAATGCATTTGAATCTGCAGGGTTAAACCCAGAGCCTCTGTCTTTAACATACATTGATAAACATAGACATCCACAGACCAGGATCTCTTGTGACACAATATCATGACTTTATGGCTTTCATATATATTTGACATTGTTAAAATGGGAGTGATGGATTATGTTTCTTATACAGTGCTAGCTTTATATTATGTCTTCCTTCAAATGATCCCAAGACTCGTATGAACTTTATTATTCTGTCTTGAGAAATGTATGCAATCCCATTGATTTGAACAAGTGTGCTGAGGGAAAAAGTAAGTCTTTTTTTCTCAGATTTACTTCATTCTCATGTATGACCAAGATTGTGTCTTAAGAAAGAAAATAAAGTATCTGACCGTATTGCATAGGTACCTTTCTACGTATTCCACTACATAGAATGAAATCAAGATAACTGGTCAAAAAATGAGTTTTCTGTTCTTTCCAAAAATAGTTCTAATGTTGCTGTTTGTTTGTTTATTCATTGGGTATGCCTTCAGCTATCCATGTCATTTAAAGGTTGTGGTGTCATTCCATTACTGTTTTTTTACCGAAAAAAAATAATCTATATTTTTCTTAGTGTATTACAAAGGCTTTCTATACTCTAATGTTCTTCCCTCAAACTTGCATTAATTCTCAGTTTTGAACTCTAACCAATGTGCAGTGTAAATTTACAATATAAACCTACCAACTCCCTGTATAGACACTTACTGTGTGCTATCACAAGATGACTGGTTCCACTATTCAAGTGTCACAAGTGTGATCAAATATGTTTTTAATGTGCTCCAACCATCTACTTTGCACACTGTTGCTTTTGTTTGTGTCATACTAGTTGTTCTTAGTACAGCAAAATGAAATTAATCCCTCTGCTGAGTGGAGATCTATAGAATTTTAACTTGGAACATGTCATGTCTGTATAAACAGAGAAGCTAAATTAATGTACCTTGACATAGTTGCTGAGGGCACTTGGCTCTCAATTTACAGTACCTCTAAAGTAAAGGTTTTATGAAGTACACATAATGTCAAGAATAGGAATAAGACATACAGCATTGTTCACTGAACAGGAAATCTGTTGCACAAAGGCCATGTTTCACTGAAAGTAATCCTAGCCAGTAGCCATACACTTAATGTTTTATGTATTCCCTTATCAGCATAAGCGGGAAAATTAATCTAAATTCAAAAGCACAGTGGCTAAAGACTGAAAGATCCCTTAAGTTAAATTAAGCTTTTTTATTAAAATAGTGAAACTAACTTTACAGTTAAAGCAGTATCTTATAAAGATTCTTGATCTTAGACATGCAATGAAAAGACAGAAGGTTGCGTGTTGCATTGTTCACCTCAGTGATATCATAATAATCTTACTGGTGTATAACACCAAGAAAGATTAAGTTTCAAAACAGTTTTATTTATATTTATTTAAAATACATATATGTTTTAAAGAGCACCATAATTAGCCACAGAAAAATATTTGCAAAGAAGTGAGAAACTGGCAAGATAGCTGCTTGGTACTTTAAAAATGAGGGAAGTATTGACTTTGACTCTAGCAAGGTTGAGTAGCACTTAGATATTTCAAAGAACCTCTGTACCGACTTGTGAACCCCGTATATGGCCTTGAACAGCTACTGCTTTCTGGCTCAGAGACCCAAACGTGGGAAGCAGTCGCAGTGAAGTCTCTTGACTGTTCTTACCTGCAATCAGAGACAGAACCATTTTTTTAAATGGTAATTGCTATGTCTCAGATATTCAATATACTGTTTATAAATTGGGCAACACTTATGCCTATTTCTTCTTCTTGTTCAATTCTTGCTTCATAGCATCTGGTTACCTGTTTGTGTATGAGTTTCATCCATATCTGTTTCATAAAACACTTTTTGCAAGCACAATGCAGCTCAAGTAAGAGAAATGATAGCATCATCACTACAAGAAAAATTGAATAATAAATAGTAGTATAGGTGTAGTTCAGAAATTTAACAGTAATTCAGTTTTTAGACAGTTTGTTGAAATACATTTCTCCTTTGAATAAAGGCATGGTAAAATTTAAAAGATTTTAGGAGACAGTATCGTTTAAAAGAAAGATTTACAGATTAAAGCCTCTTTAGATGAAAATGTAACTCACCCTGCCTCTGGAAAAATGAACTATTGGCAATTCAGCATCTGAAGGTAGGATTTACCATCTGGTTAACTAAAATATGTTGATGAATGTGGATTTTTGATCCTTTGACACCTGTGTATGAAACTCCTATGTACCAATATGATTAAATTTCTAATAATACATTATTTCTCACTGAGTATCCACTTTCAGAAACTTGTTACTTAAGAAAGAGCAGTAGGAGTTTTTAGAGAATGATGGTCTAGTGCCCACTACAGTTTCCTGCCACTCCCTTTCATTTTGGGTTCCTGATCTGGGGTCCCAGCAAATGGTTTGGTGTAGTAATTAATTTCTTTCTTCCATGAATGACACTTAGTTTAAAAAACGTACCAGGTTTATGAAGTGTTTCCTGAATGTCACTGTGCTTCCAATCTTTTATTTTTTTCCCCTTAGCCTTTGTTGCACCTACTTAGGATGCGGTGATTTGGGGAAAAACATGCCTTTTTGCATACTGTGACTAAAGTTCAGTTGGTCCACTAACATTAATGTAATAAGCTGAATACATAACAACTGCAAACTGAGAAGCTGACTAGCAAATAGCACTACTTTGATCCAGGGCTCCCTAGGCAAAACAGAGCTGGCTCACACTGTGTACTGTGTGAGTTCACATTGGTTCCCCTGGTTTGAGCAAAGTGGTACTTTGGAGTGGTAAAGCTTGGAAATACTAGGTGGAGTCCTTGAGAAGCACAATTCTGTCAACTGACGTTTTTTCCCCTACAGATTAGTAATGATCGGAGCAATTAGATCTACAAGGCTGATGCAACTACACTCATCCAGCTCTGGAGCTGGCTTGGCTGGCATTTGTTCAGGAACTCCCATAGCGGCACTGTGTGAAGGACACAGGCAGTGTCATAACCCCTTTCACGAGAACCTGTTTGATATCAACAGTAATTCAATGGGAGGAATAAATGTATGCGTCATTTACCTGGGTAAATGCTGTCCGAGTTCCAGAACTTTTTGTGTCTGGATTTGTGCTTTGACAATACCATTGCTTACAGCTTATTGTTTTATCTTGGTTATTGATACATTTTTCATTATGACAGACAGAGAAGTAGCTTTCAATGTTGCTTGACTAAGACAGAAACCTAAATGTAAAATGCACGGGTAGTGAAATACAGATGCATGGTGAACAGAAATACTGAAATACAATGGAGATGTTTAGGCCATACCGAAAGATGTGGATACAGCTCATAAACACTAAACTTTTGACATTTCCTATAGATGTAGTTATTCTATATGAACAGTTTCTGCAAAGGCTAAGTAACTTCCATATATTATTAATTTTATATTAGTCATATTTTCTTTACTTCTTATTTGAATCTGTATGTGTTTTTGAGGGGGATTTAGCTTTTAGAATTTGACTTATTGGGTAATTTATACTCTCAGTGTAATAGGAATAACATCCAAAACTTTTCTATTTAAATAAAAAAAATCTACATAATGTATACATTTCATTAATCAATTATTTTAAGTAACTGTAAGAATATTAATTTAGGATGCAGCTGCTGAAGTTGTCTTTGAAACAGTCAATTTTAATTTTAAGATATACTTGAACAATATAGTAATCTAAACTGAAGAACAAAAATATATCTGAAAATTATTGTTAAAATGCTGAAAAATTGTTAAGTATTTTCATCCACATAGTGATTTTTATAACTAAATTTCACAGATATTATTTTCATATGTAATGAAAAAAAATAATTAGAGTAATGAAATTTGCTTATTACCCTCACAGACTTTTTTTTTTCAGTTACTATAAGTTTATTAAGGCAGCTGTCAGAATTCTGTAAAATGTAGGGCAGTAACATAGATTTTTGATGTATTGAGGAATGACTTGTATATTACATAGGGTTACTCATGCAATAATTAGCCTGCATTCTGATAAGCAGATTTTTTTTAGAGAAGGAGGACTTCAAATCTGATGCGTGTGCTGTCAAGTTTTTGATTTATGAATCCATTAATTTTGAATAAATGGAATCACATACGCTCATCCCCTTATAGGCTGCTATGCTTTGCCAAGTATAGAATCTCTATTTGTGTAGATGACAGCAAAGAACATCCTTAGCTAGAATAAACCAGGATAACTATACTGTAACAGAAGTGCTACGTGGCTGACGTGTGCCAGCAATAGCATTAAAACAGCCCCTCTCCAGAGTGTCCCCACCCAAAGCCAGCTGAGTTAGGCAGTTCCTTTCTCACTGTCATGGCTTGGCCTTTTGTTCCTCCTTTCAAGAGTGTTCAATGCAGCTGTGCACTTTCCTTGTTGTGTCTCCTGTATCTTCCTTCAGTTCCATTCTATTCTTATGAATATACACTACAAAATACGGCAAGTTTACATTGCAAGTTTTCATACATATTCAGTGTCTCTCTGAGTGTTGCAAGCAAATATTATTGATATGTGTGTCAAAAAGATGGTTAAAACTCTTGCGTGTAACTTTCCTAATCTGTGATTGTCACAGTGATTCATCTAAAGGAAGCACAAAATTTAGTGCTCCTAATGCATTTGAGATGTTTTAACTGTGGATGAAGCATTAAAATCTTCCTCATTTGAATTGTACAATCTCAAGTTTTAATGTCACTGTCTTGTGAAAATGCATTTTCTTTTAGTACTGAACCTCTGGGTTCAAGAATTAATAGGATATTTTTGTTGTTTATCATAAATACAGTAGCATCTTGTGTCTATATGAGTGAGGATCAGGGACTAAATGTGGTAGGTCTGCTAGGGAATGAACAAGCTGAAATCCTAAAGGCCCCATTATTAACTTCACTATCTGATATTGAATGTGCCCTTATAATAGTTATTTCTATCATCCTCAGCAAAAATGCTGTTCTCTTTTTAATTCCTTTTTTGCTTTATGAATTATTTTAAGCTGTAGAAAGAAGTCGTGTTATTTCTGTTAAACAGGGTCACAGACCAGAACCTTCTCTGTCTCTCAGTATGTCAGAGAAAGCAGGTCTTGAAAAGGCAACATTTGGAGTTTACAAGACCAACAAGTTGATCAAAGAGAAAAATCTTGCTATCGTTCTTATGTTCTTGGTATCTTAGTTTCTGATTTCAACTGATAAATAAACTGGTTTCTCATAACCATGTTTCAAAAATGGCTATCAGAACATATGAAATGTCATTGAGATGAGGTAGATATTAGGGTAAAGACAGAGGTGGTTTTACACCTTGACTTAAGTCTCTTTTTCCTTCACTGAATTTTCTTACAAGGCTCAGTCATTTCCTTCTTTCCAAGAACTGACTTATTTGGTGTTCCTTCATGGTTAGGGTCACACATATTGTGACCATTAAAAGTATTGGGGTTTCTCTTCCTGTACTTCCTGTGCTTCTTTTTGAAGTGTTTTGACTCTTTAAACAAACTATTCTCTAAGTCATCTTGTTCATTACACTGTGTTACAAATCGAGGAATAGATGATCTTGCCCCAATTCTTGCTATTGCAATTTATTTGTTTTTTAATTATCCTTCTCTTTACTGCATAAAACAATTCTACTTCTTTTACTCTGGATTGACTCAGCATCATTGTGAAAGGTTACTGTTTTCCTCACCAGCCCAAAATAATTCTGTAGTATGCCAAGACAACCTCATCAGAGCTGCTGCATGTGTGACTTGGCTGGGTATGATTTGTACTGTTTTTTTCGAACTGTCTTCTTTTTCTTCCTTTATAAAATGTTCAGGCCAGACCCATTGCACAATTAAAAGGATCACGAGCATGTAGGGTTTTTTTCTTTTTTCTTTAGCTTTGTATCTTTGCAGAAAAAAAAGAAAAGAAAACTAAAAAAAAAAAAGAAAAGAGGACTGCCAGATGGAAATGCTCTGTATTATAAGGAGCAGGTAGCTTAGGAGGGTAAGAAAACGCAGACTTTCAGGAGGCAGCGCAATGTTTCTGTTCCAGCAAAAGCACTGTTCATGCGCTGTGTCCTTGAATGATCACAGCTAACCATTCTGGTGCATGGAGGAAAATGCTGCAATTCAGAGTTATGAAAGACTTGTGAGTTATTGGTAGCCAGTATTTACTAAACCAAATGCTCAAATACCCACTTATACTGCGATATCAGTTAGAGTTATGTATATGCTGCATGATAATCCACACCTCAGTATGTTTTGTTGAATCTGGAAAGCAAAGAACAAAAAGTAAATAGTGTTAATTTTTTCAAGTCTATAAAAAAGAATGATTAGGCAGTGAAGACCAATTTATCATTGTGAAAAAGCACACAGAGAAACATGCTTGAGGCACTCTTCATTTGACAAATCTGGCAGCAACAGCACTTTCTGACAGTGCAATCTGACAGCGCTGTATCCATTTCAGCTACAGGTATTGTGTTCACTCTTCACGAACCTGCATCAAGAGATCATGAAATCTTTGGCACCTCATGAAAGACCTTAAACAGCACAGTGAAATGTCATAAGCGGAAAGTGCTAAGGACTATTGTATCAAATATCTTTCTAAGGGGCCCATAAACTTGAAAAAATACTTAATACTTACAATACTTATAAAATACTTAATACCTAACCAAAATGTTAATCATAAATGGCAAGAAGTCTACGAACAACTTCTGTGTTTCTTCTGTTTCCTCTGTTTAGTTCGTTATTGCTATTATCTCCTCCTATGAGTAAGGTGAAAAAAAAAAACCACATTGGTTCAATTGTTTTAAGTAATGTCATTTGTACAGCTTAAAAAGTTGAAAACATATTGAAAAGACATCATACAAATGTTTGCACATCTAATTGCTTAAATTACCATGTTCATATGTCCAAATACTGGCATTTGTGTACCTAGATTTTTTTGTGCAGAAGGGAAGCTTACATAGAATAATAGAATCCTAGAATCATAGAATAGTTCGGGTTGGAAGGGACCTTAAAGATCATCTAGTTCCAACCCCCCTGCCATGGGCAGGGACACCTCCTACTAGATCAGGTTGCTCAGAGCCCCATCCAGCCTGGCCTTAAAAACTTCCAGGGATGGGGCTTCCACTGCCGCTCTGGGCAACCTGTTCCAGTGTCTCACCACCCTCATGGTGAAGAACTTCTTCCTAGCGTCCAGTCTGAATCGTTCCATCACTAGTTTTAATCCACTCCCTCTAGTCCTACCATTACCTGACATCCTAAAAAGTCCCTCACCAGCTTTCTTGTAGGCCCCCTCAAGATACTGGTAGGCCACTATAAGGTCTCCTCGGAGCCTTCTTTTCTGCAGACTGAACAACCCCAACTATCTCAGTCTGTCCTCATAGAAGAGGTGCTCCAGCCCTCTCATCATCCTCGTGGCCCTTCTCTGGACACGTTCCAGCACATCCACATCTTTCCTGTAGTAGGGGCTCCAGAATTGGATGCAGTACTCCAGGTGGGTTCTCACGAGAGTGGAGTAGAGGGGGAGAATCACCTCCCTTGACCTGTTGTCCACACTTCTCCTGATGCAGCCTAAGATACTATTGGCTTTCTGGGCTGCTAGTGCACACTGATGGCTCATGTTGAGCCTCTCGTCCACCAGCACCCCCATGCCCTTTTCTTCAGGGCTGCTCTCAAGCCAGTCACTGCCCAGCCTATATCGGTGCTTGGGATTGCCCCGACCCAGATGGAGGACCTTGCACTTGGTCTTGTTGAACTTCATGAGGTTGGCATGGGCCCACCTCTCCAGCCTGTCAAGGTCCCTCTGGATGGCATCCCTTCCCTCCAGCATGTCAGCCACCCCACACAGCTTGGTGTCATTAGCAAACTTGCTGAGGGTGCACTCTATGCCACTGTCCATGTAGCCAACGAAGATGTCAAACAAGACCGGTCCCAGTACTGATCCTTGAGGGACTCCACTTGTCACTGGCCTCCACTTGGACATGGACCCATTGACAGCCACTCTTTGGGTGTGGCCATCAAGCCAGTTCTTTATCCACTGAATTGTCCATCCATCAAACCCATGTTTTATCAGCTTGGAGACCGGATGTCATGCGGGACAGTGTCAAAGGCTTTGCTCAGGTCCAGGTAAATGACGTCAGTTGCTCTGCGCTTGTCTATTGATATTGTGCCCTTCTCATAGAAAGCCACCAGGTTTATCAGGCATGATTTGCCCTTGGTGAAGCTGTGTTGATTGTACCCAGTTGCCTCTTGGTTTTTCTTCTGCCTCAGCAGTGCCTCCAGGAGGATCTGCTTCATAATCTTACAGTGGACTGAAAGACTACTTACATATAAAAAGCCTATATCTCCTGACTGTTAACAAATGAAGTACAAAGAAAACATTCTCTGCATTCTCATTTATTAATCAGACATATATTTTCTTACCAAAAATTATGAATGCAAATTGTATTCTCTATGTTAAAAAGAGAACTATATTTTTTCAATACTTTTTATTTATTGTTTTTCTCCTGCCCATTTTAGTCTTGGTTTTTCAAATGAAGGTAGATTTTTTTCTTTCCAAATACTCACAAGCCCCCTAAATATATGAGTTTTATTGTAACAGCACACAAAGATAAATTTTCTTGTACTGTTATTTCTGGCAGAGCAACATAACACCATTGGCCCCACCTCACTAAATTTTAATATGTTTTGTGTACAACTTCACATTCATATAACAAGACATTTATATGCTCAGTGTGATTCATATAACTAAACTATGTAAATCTCATTTCTGTCCACAAAACTTCAAACTCAAAAGGGTACGTGAGACATACATGTGACAGAATTGGCTGAAGAGAGCTTTGCTTTGGTGACATAGTAATGTCCATAATGGAAAAATCCTGAAAAAGGTTCCAAACCTGACAGCTGATATTTAGAATTATTAAAATCAGCACTATTTACCTATTCGTCATGGAAAAAATTCTATTTATCATGGAAAAAAGAAGTCAAACCTGGGGAAACGATGGTACATTCAGATTGCCTCAACAGCAGTGTCTTGGAAGTTGCAGGTTCTCGTGATTTCTCCATGGTTAAGGCCTTTACATTAGAAAATCTTCAAGTACTACTGCAGTGAGTCTGTCATCTTTTCATTAACTCCAGTGATAATATAGTGGTAAACAACGGAAGAAATTAATCACAGGAAGGTCTCATTATGCTCAAGTGTGTTGGATCTCTTATTTTATATGTGATTTTGGTTCAATCTCTCTATAGAGTGCAGCGCTGGGATATACTCAAAATCTCACCACCACCCACAAATGAAAAAAAAAAAAACACAAGTGATTTTAAATTATTGCATCTGAAATGTCATATTTAATAAATATATTAAAATCCCAGTGGTTAAGCTGTCAGTTGAGAAACCATAAGTGCACATCGTAAACGCATCAGAGCTGGGAAAAAAATGGTTAGAAATGAGATGTCTATGGCTCTAAAAATATTTTAGAGTAGTTTAATACATTCCATTTATTCAATAAGATATGAAGGAGTCCTGTGTAGGGAAATGGAGAATTCATTGCACTGGAAGGAAAAACGGAAAAAAACCCAAACCAAACCAGCCAACCAAAATAGCCCAGTATGCTTCATTCCACAGCAGAATATTTATTTCCATTCCTGTTATGAGGAGCCAGTGAAAAAAAAATATTTCAAATACATTACTTAAAATTCTTTGTGCTGTATGTTTGGGGTTTAGCCTGGCATTTCTGTTATAACCTTACTGACTAGAAAATGCTCACGAATGTGTCTGAAAGTATACTGAAGTGTTTTCGTGAACTAGCATCCGAATTTGTAAGCTGAGTCAGCACTGTACCATGAGAATCCTGTATTACTGACTCACAGAATGGCTGAGGTTGGCAGGGACCTCATGAGATCTTCTGGTCCAGCACTTGTGCTTAATCAGGGTCATCTTGAGCAAGGTGCTGATCCTTCCAAGCTCTTCTTTTTCTAGAAGATTTTAAAATTAATGCTTGGGTATGAAATGGCTGCTCCTTTAGGCTAGACAATTTTGTAAGAGACTCCACCTCCAGTCATCATTTGTGCAAGTTTACTGGCAGTTAAAGTAATGATTTTGTAGGTGGATTTTTGAGGCTGTTCCACAGAGATTTATGTGGACTATGCCACATCATGAAGTTTAAAGAGTAAAACTACTACATAGTAATAAGTGAGGGACCAACAGAAACTAGGGAAAAGAGAAAGTAAAAGAAACATGTAACTGTACCTGGAGGTGGTACGAATATTTCTACTCTAATGAGGAAAAAGCAGAATGAGACATTATCAGGATTTAACAGCATCATTACTGGTCTTAGTTTCCCACCTTGCTTAACTTTAATCTGACCTTCTACTTGAGCTCCTCATAGTATTTCCAGATGGAAACAATACTTCACAATGATGCAATCAAGTGACAGATCTCTAACAGAGATGCCTATAGCAATCTTAAATTCAAGTAACCTGTGTTCAAACTGGTCTATGAAATCTCAATTTAATCAAGCACGAATATTGTTTTTAACCGAACTGAGCTATTTTCATTATTTGTGTTTTTATTTCTAAAGAAGGCCTGCAAATCTTTTCCTGAATTAATGAAAATGAAGAAGCTTTGTGGGGAATCTAGACCTTAATTATTGCATGTTTAGCATGAGACATTCTTAAAGGACTTCTGGCACTTTGAATAAATTCTAGCTCCTAATGGCATCTTCATGAATATAAATGGAGAAGCACTGCAGGGAACTTTATCACAGCTTCAAATCAAGTTGATTTTTTGATGCATTTTGCCACAGTAGTTACAAAATGCAGGCTTTTTGAAAATCATTTCTAGGTCATTTTGATTTGATTTTAAGTTCAGAAAATTAATTCCAGGTACCTTTTAAAATGGTTTTTAGTTCCTTTTTTGTTATTGCGGAACATGATGAAATATACTTTGATTTGCAAATATAGTAAGCCCTCTGTTTTCTTAAACGGACAGAACTGATGATAATTAAGACTTAATAAGTGTCTTTCTGAGGACATATTTCAATACATATTTCAATACATATTTTCAATACATATACATATTTCAAATGGTAACACTGTAAGAACTATGTAGTACTCAAGTTTTTTCAGCATCTCCATTTCTCAATTTTGTACCTACACAATTTACATTAAATTGAAAACAATGACCTGGATGTCCAGCCTCGGCGGTGAAATAAATCTTTCTAGATTAGACTATGACTCTAAAGTTCTTTAACATAGAGTTAATGTCAATGCCAGTTATGCCCTGTTGTATGTTAAGTCCACATTATATGTAATTTGCCTCCTGCCAATAATGTTAAATACCTGGACTGTTTTATTCCGCTCAGGTATTGAAGCCTCCAGGCTTTTACAAACAAGGGAAACCAGTCTGGTCGCGCTTACCATGATATCTACTGCAGTGGGATTGCTAGTGCAACTAATTGCCTTCCAACTCTTAGTTCATGGAGTTACATGGCTGTTTTGCAAATATCTTGTCCAGTTACAATAAGTGGAAGCCATTGCCAGAGGAACGTGTGTGTTCCTTACATATCCACTGTGGTATGATACAAAAGGGCATAGCTACCACTACTTATGTAAATTGCCAATATTTAATCTACAGAAATCTGTAAGTATTTATGAGGGTCTCATCCTGCTGGCATGAACTAAATTAGTTGCAAGCTGGCCTATCAAACTGAGACCATGTCAGATGCTGTGTCACAAAGTTTAATGACCCGGGGGAGCAGTTCTGGTACAAAAAGAACTGCATAGTCACAAGAATTTCATGTCCCAAAAGGAGTTACCTACTAAGTTAAAATGTCAGTGAGCAGAGAATACTGGGGAGAGGAAATCACAATTGTGGATGTAGACATCTACATCCATATTCTCAGTCTTTGCATCTCGTTCTTAATGTGTCACCTTAAATGTAAATTAATTTGTTTGAGAAAAACTTTTATCATTGTAAAGCATACATTGTGATTTTTTCATGAACTATTTCTAATGATTATTGATTGTTTAAGTCACTGCCAATAACATGGAAAAGCAAGAAATCTGAGTCCTGTCACTATCAGAACTGTGACTCAGTAGTTAATCTATTCTGGTTGTATGTTTATTGCACAGATTTTTTTAAAAAATGTCACAGACAAATTTCATCTCTAGGAAATTTAACAATCAATCAAGATCACTACCCAATTTATTTCACTAAATTTAGGTCACAGATTAGTAATATATATCTGCCAAAACTTCGGATAGATTCCTACCTTTATTAGGTTTTTGTTAACCCCAGTAAACACTATGTTGATAGAAATCATCAATAAGGACTTGTGTTTTATTGTATTTAAAACTGGATTGTCTTGTAAAACTGGAACTTATATACAGGTATTTTAGAGCTGCTAAAAATATCAGTTATTGCAAATTTAATTTTCCTTAGAAGCACAAAGACTGAAAACCAGTGTCTTAGTATTTAGCATCCCAGCTCCTCTCAAACTAAACACCATTTGTGGAAGCTAAGTATTTTGAATACCTGGGCACAAAGGATTTATTTTCTGCATTCATTGTAACAGCTAGTAAACACTACTACTCTAGCCAGCTACTGTATTTTCCCTAATTAATTTTATGTAACTTAGGAGATCACTAAAAGGCTAATACTCATGTGGGAGGGAAAAGCATGTATAAGAACCATTTTGTTTTCAGTAAAGAATTTAGCAATGTGTATGACCTAATACCTAGGAAGGAAGCACAAGACTTGAGTAATTATATTAATTTCAGTGGAACACTAAGCATCTTTAACATGTGTATATCCCAGAAATTAATGACCAGTTTCTCACTGACTTAATTGGAATCTGAGTGAGCCTGCAAAGTGGGTTGCTAAAGTGCATCTTCATACCTATGCAGTAAGTAGCACCTATGCAGTAAACATATTCTACCATCATAAATGCTTTCTATCTTGTGCTAGAAGATAGGCTTTCCTCATAGAAAAATACATTCTTTTCCCCTTGTTTTACTTTGGTTTGAAAATTCTGCATTCCTGTCACCTCCTATTCCTGCTATTAGTGTGCTGTTAGCCAGAAGGCCCATGAACAATTATCTAGGAGATGAACTCCATGGAAAAAAAAGGACTTGATCAATTTGACATTAGCTTAATTTTAAAAATTTTCAGAAATTTCCTGCTTGATTTTTCTAGCTAGTGATGTGCTGGAATTCTGAACTTACAGAAGGGTATTTAACAGCTGTTACATGAAAAGTAGGTATGTTTCTGCCTTTGAGGATGATGCAGAAAAAACCCCCTTCTATAGCCATTACTGACAGAATCTTACATAGTATGCTATGTGCTGCTCTACTGGTATGTGAGAAAAAACTGTAATTTTAATGTATTTATTTTATTGCACCTTTCAGCAGTTCTAATCATTGGGTATGATACCCCTTTGTTTGGGTAGCTGTCTTCCAAACTCTGTACTTAGGATTCATAGATGTAAGAAGACAGTAGAAACACTGTCAGATGAATAACGCAATGTTAAGCTGGTTTTACTGCATTTAAGCCGTATTTGACTGATACAGATAGTGTTCATCCAGTACTAAAGTCTGCCTAGACGTAGCAGCTGATGGAAAGGCAACTTGGCTTAATGCACACAATGTGGCATGTAAGAAACAGACCTGGAAAGCATGTGACCTCAGCAGCTGTATTAGTTTCAGGGGCCTGACCTGGGCAGAAACTTCAGCAAGACCTTTAGAATGAGAACATAAACATACCTTTAAAAAATTCAAGTAGAGATCAGCCTTTGCCATTTAGAAGAACCAAATGGTTGCCTATTGCAGGGCAGAGCATTCAGTAAACTCAAAAAAAAATGAAATTAATTGTGTGTTATCCCGGATAACAGCAAGACTAGTTGTCCTGACATGTAGAAAGGTACCCATAAAACCTGAAATATCAAATTTCTTCACACCACAAGTGGATAAATGAAATGCATGAAAGAACACTGATAATCTTACATCCATTTGCCTTTCTTTCATTAATTGAGACTGGAGGGAAGGAATTAATGAAAGAACTTAGCCCAGACATAATTGCTGCTGATCCTACCTGCTACTGCTAAGTCCTGATGAAGACAAGGAATCAATAGGATCTAATTTGGGACTTTCAGTCTCCAATTGACTCTTGCAAAAGAAGGCTCTTAACTTCCATTATCCTCTAATAATAACAATTATCTCCGTTGCTCTTAACCTATTATTACTAAACAGGGATCTTCCAGACTCTGTCTTGTGTGCAGCTGATGTCCGTGCTTTACAGTTACCTTTCAGAATTCTTCTTACGGTGTGTTTGAATCAGAAGGCAATTATGTGGTTAACCCAGACATACAGGAATTTATGTCCTGGCCCCTGAAATTATTTTTAGCATTGCAAAGATGTCAGTATCAAATAGATCACTGACTGTTTATAACCGATGGCAGGAATAAAATTTGAAGTATGGTGCCTCTATGAGAGGTGTCACCTTGTTCAGAGGTAAAGCATTCTTGAATAAAAACTAGCCTATCAAGAAAATTGTCAGTACTTTCATGAGACTAAAAATGCTTTTATCAACTTTGGCAGCTCTTCAGGTCTCAAAGGCTGGCAGACATGCTAAGTATTTTGCAATCAATTTATTTTTCCACATTCAGGAAGATCAATCACAGATTCTTTGAGAAAAATTAAATAGCAGAATTTAGCATCTCTTTCTAGATCTAATATTTCCCATCTCTGCTAAACTTATGGATAAGTTATGTAGTACTTGTTTTCTCTCACAGTTTATCGCAGGTACAATACCAGAGTTGCTTCCAGTTCCTCAGACAGGCAAGTGCTCTTTTAGTACCGAACAAGATACATTTATGAGACTCACAAGTGGAATTACTCACTCGTTTTGTGTTCTAAGTTCAGAAAAGGGGAAGAATCTTTGCGAAATTTGTGAAAAAAACCTTCATCATTCAAATGAAAATCTGCAGTCTGTTTTATAGTAGTCCTCAATACTTAAAAGTATTTCATATTTAAAAAATTAGTTAGAGTGAAATAGAATGTGTGTAAGGTTTATAGTCCTAAAGAAGCAGTTAGATGCCATGACCCCAGTCATCACCCTCAAAACCACAGACCACCAGCTAAGTTTTGGCCAGCAGAATCCCCAAAGCTGCTTGACTTGCCAACACCAAAGAATTCGCTGCCTCTCTCTTGTGCAAGGTTCTTTGAGAGTCATAAAGTAGGTATATCCCACTCCTGTCTCAAGCTCACAGGGTACCAAGCTTTCTCTCTGAATGCCTGCTGCTTTGCGCTTTGGAAAGCCACAATGGGAGTAAGTACTGGACACAACAGCCTTTCTGGCAAATAGGATTATGTGGGTTATAGATGATAGGTTAAAAATATTGCCTTGCCCACAGATGCTCTTGCCTCTCAGGAATGTGTCTTATCAATGACTACAAGAAGACTTTCTATGATGTGTTTAAATTGTTGGATTTTGCATGGTATAATTAAATATTTATGAAGAAACTAATGGTAAGGGCACTCCCCTTTCTGGGTTTACTGTTATTTCTGTTTTTAAAAATATTTGCACAATCCAAAGCGTAGGTATCTAACCAATGTGGGAGTTCATCTTCTTCAAGATAAAGAAGAAAAGCAGAGATGTGCCCAAAAAGTCACTTGAAGATTAGACTAAACTTCAGTATCTCCTTATTCTTTCCACCATTAACAGTAAGCGTAAACTGTCATCCCTTGAAATCTGGGTTTGCATTTCTATCTAATAGACAAATATAGGTAAAATGTTGAATGTTAAATAAGTAAAAAAGCAATCCTCAAAGGCTCTATCAGATTTTGAAATGCAAAGCCTAACTAAAACAAAAAGTAAAAGGTAATTACAACACGATTAATGTTGAGGTAGTATTTACAGACCAGACAAAACAAAACCAGTGATATAAATCGCATTCTGCTGCCTGCAGGCAGAGAGATCTCAAGTTACTTTTTCAAGTTCATCCTTAGCTACTCTATCTTGTAGAAAATTGCTACTTTTAATACTCACAGGATTCTCCTAAAATTGCTACTCTTGTTTTATTTTTAGCATGGGGCTCCTTTTATTATTATAATAAAGTAGCAGAAAATGATTAAGAGTAATAATTTCTTAGCAACAAATACTTTATTAAAATTCAAAATACTTCCTTGTAAAATAATTACTTATTGGAACTTGCAGAGTGAAATCTACACATAATCACAGTTGATTTTTCCTTGTTAAGTATATATAGAGGTCATAAAGGTATTTTTCTAGCTGCTCTAGGGTTATGGTGCCTGGGAGTAACAGATGCTCAAATTGCTTAGGGAAGGTATGCCACCTTCCCCTGGTTATAACCCTCCCTGAGCCAGAGAAGCATGGCCTTACGTAGTACCATAATACCATATGTAGTCTACTCTTTAGTAACAAGCAAACGTACAGATCTTTCATACGTATACAAAAATCCAAACCGAGAACAGCCACTTGACCAAATCTATTAGAAAGTAGCAACAAGATCTGCAAGGAATTTGCAGGATAATAATTTCTGAAAGTGTGTCTTCACCAAGGGCTTCTAGGATATCTTCGCTTGGATTTGCCTCTGAGGTTAGCTAAGCTTGAGGGAAAGAAGCCAAGCTTCAAAACATTTAAATAGCATAGATATATATAACAGGAATGAGATTAGGGACAACACTAAAATTCTGTCTTGAACAGTGAAAAGAAAGAAAACAAGCAGGAAAGCTTTTTGCAAACTATTTATCAAAGCAAGATATTGCTCACTGAGTAAATTTATGAACCCAGTCAAATTATGCCTTTCTAGGCATGATATCATTGGAGAAATTCTGGTTTACATAATTTTCTTAAATTACTGAATTTTGATATCTGGGAAAGCACTGATATGGTGTATAGGACATGGTAAAGGAAGCTTAAATGTCTGAGATCTTTTCAAAACAATACAGAGCTATAAATACTTCATGGAAATTGGAAGAGATCAAAACTCTACAGAATATATGTAAAGAAGGGTGAATCTCTGGCTGAAGTTTTTCTGGTGGTGAGTTTGTTTGCTTTATCCCAGGTCTTGCTGGCTATTTATTTCACCTTTCTATTCTGCAACATGCCAATTTGCAGAATAAGAATGATTACTTTTACATAGTTTTGTTAAATACCTTTAAGTGGTCCTTAGACATATGAAAGTGCTAGAAATTTGCTATCTTTTTCTCCTTAGGTCACAAGAGAATAGATTACCTTTTATTTATACTACAGAACTCTATTCATAACATTCAAAAACATTCTTTCAATAAATATTTATATCACAAAAGCTATTATTAATATTTTATTTGACAAAAAATATTACATTTCCTACCCCAGGGGACTTGAAAAGGACATACACACCTAAGTTTATTTTTACTAAATAATATGTAGTCATGTATTGCATATTTTATCCTGTAGACCTTTTAAATGGACAAGTTCATTTTTTTCTTCTCCGTGAATTACAGTTATATCCAGTAGTATGTATGAATAGAATACTGTAACCATTTTCCTTCAAAAGCTGCCATTTTACCCTTCAGAAATTTCTTTCTTAAAAATCAAAGACTGGTGGAGCAATTCACCTATTTGTGACAAGAGCAGTAATTTACAATTAGAAATTTACTGTACTGTTACATTCTTTGTTATTCAATAGCTATCTGCATTTAGTAGAACTGAATGTCCAGGTGTGGTTTTTTGAGGTGTCATTGTCTCTCAAATGATAGTCTGCATAATGCTCACTAATGACCTGGTGTGTCCTGTGATACTGAATTTAACAATCATACTTAAATCCTACACTGTGGAAAAGCCCACATTTGGAATCCACAAGTATCTGAAGAAGTCGTTCAGCCTGCTGACTTGGTGTAAAATATTTGATATTTTTTTCAATGGTTTTATGAGTAGAGATCAACTGGCTGGTAACATTTTTTTTAGTTTCAACAGAATTCCTAAAAAGGGCTCTACTGCTGTCTACATCTCAGAATAGTCTGGATTTTCTGGTGTTCTATTTGTTTGTTTCAAACAAATACATTTGTTTCAGGGTGTTTATCTGAAGCTGTGAGCATCCTATATATTAGCTTTCAAAGTACGCTTTTCAGCTTTGGGCTTATCCCCACTGTGCGCTTTTATGTGATAGGTTTAGCTATGAAAAGTCCAGATTTAAATTTTTAAATTGTTCAGAAGAAGGACTTTAATTTGCAGTTCATACATAAAAGTCTGTGTGGACTAATTAATGGCCTGCTGTTTTATTCTAACTAAATATACTGTCTGGACATAATATTTCTGTTGGGTTGATTTAAATAAATTGCGTTTTCCAACTGTTGAAACGTTGTGTTGTAGAGCAGACAATCTTCTTCTGTGATGTGGTATGACTAAAGTGTATTTGCTTTCACTGGTATCTTTTCCACAATAATGGTCACATTAACAATCAGCGAGATATGGGTTTTTTTGTGACATGGATGAATACTCTTCTGTTTTCACTGCTATTACTCAACATGATAAATGCCTATTTCAGTCTGAAAGAGAAAGATGTTTTACACTAAATAAGTGCTCTGCTATAAAGTTGTTGTTTTAATTGCATGCTTTTGTTTTGCAAGGTTCTTTGCTACCTACTCCATTCTGAAAAATGGGTTCCATCTTCTATTTTAACTAGTTCTATGAAACAGTAGGATATTTTATAAAAATAATGTCATTGGGTTAAATGTCTTATGATATATGAACTGCATCTTGGGGATTTTTTTGGTTTTTTTTTTTTTTTTTTAATAAGCCCATTTTGTTTAGTCATTTTGTTTGGATTCTAAAAGGAAAGATAAATAGAGTGTCAAATCCTCAAACTCAGAGGTAGTATGCTATTAATTTTGAGCAGCAGAGGCCAGTTAGAAAGAACGAAACTTTCATACAAAAGGAAGGTTTCCCATGCTGAACTCTCTGAGAATGGCTCTAAAGCGTGGCAGTTTTAACTAGATTGAAAACAGAGGGAATTATTTACATTTTAAAAGCTGAAGTGGTTTGAAAATACATTTTTTTTCATAAGATGATGCACTCAGAGTCTGAGTATTGCAACGTCCTACCTGGATTTATAAAAATGAACGCAATGAATATATGTTCCTATGACTAATTGTTAACAAAGTCTGACACATAGACAAGGAGGAATTGAGTCATTTGTATTGTCCTTATCCTTTACAATCATTGATGGGTGTCTACATAAGCTGGTTTTCCCTTTCTTAGCCTAAAGGGGTTTGTTCTTCAGTCAGTCAAGTACATTTTCTTTTACAAAACAGCATCATCCAATCCAAATCTGGTGAAACAACTTCTTGAAATCTGTTTTACCTCCTAAGACCTCTAAGTTGCACTCAACACCCATATACAACCTGGACTGCTTCCACCTACTAACATAATAGAATCAATAGACTTCTCCCTGTTCCTGCCTACTTCCTTCCATCCTCTTCTAGACTGCATAAGCACAACATATAAGGGCTCGAGACAGCCACTGAAGTAACCAGCCACCTATTTGATACCTATTGTTATTCCTTCCTCACTATGCACAGTAATCCCTAAACAGTTTTAAAAAGCTCAAATAAAGTGACATAAGTTTTGAAATAAAAGGGGCATCACCTGTATGGATAAAATTTATACGTCTATGGCTTATACAATTCCTCCTTTCAAGTGTTCTGAAGCTCTCATGCTTAAGTCAGAATCAATTATTCTTCAGATGGTGATCGTATAAATCAGATTTGTCTCTGGACTGACCTAAACACTGATTATTTATAAAGAGCTATTTATTGAACTTGCATTTGAGGTGGGAGTAAAAGGAGGTTATATCATAGCAATCCTTCAACTCCATCAACAATATACCTTTTTCAAACTTTTAATAGAATTCTGTCTGTCATTATGATAGAGTACCGATATATACTGGCTAAAGCAATAATGTGAAATACAATTATCAGAAGCTATATAAGCTTATTTTTATCAAGCACTCAAGGTTTCAGTGTTTTGACATTTAAAACAACTTCAAAATTAGAACTGTCAGTTTTGTTAATAATTTTGAAAGTAGATAATGCTACCACATAAAGCTTTTAAAATTAATTCCCAATACTCTTACGAAAATCTGATCCTTGTATTTTAAAATGCATCACTGATTATTTTGATAAATTCAAAGGCCTCTTTTTTTTCTACTTCAAAACCAGGAAAGGCATTTTTCAGAACAGATAGCAGAAAGACAACATCAACAAAACCAGCTGACTTTAGCAGTCATCATCTATCACCTCTGCCACAGCTATCATGTGTACCAGATATCATTGTTCATTTTTTATACCCTACTGATCATTTATTTACACCACAGGAACATTCAAACATGCTGGTGTAAATATAAATGTGCAAAAAAACACAGTTCCTTTCTTCTGCACTCTTAAAAACCAAAATATCCCACACAAGCAACAACAACAACAGTAACAATAAAGACAATAAAGAAAATAAAGACAATAAAGAAAATAAAGACAATAAAGAAAATAAAGATAAAAAGAGATAACTAAGCAAAATCAAACGTCAGTATGGTTAGCCAGCTTTGCTTCACACCTCTAGAAATAGTTGTCTTAGTCCTCTTTCCATCATTTCTATGCTAAACCTCTGTACAGTCTATAGTCTCAGCCACTTCTTATATAAGATAAATTACTGGAGCCCAAAGACGGTGTTCATCAGTAGACAATAAACTCATCCAAAAGTTAATGTCCTAATGATCTTCCTTCTGCATGAACTTTGGAATAAAGATTTTTATGCTTTCTTTTCAGTACCCCTTGCTGTTATCAATCATTTTTTGACAGTCTGTTGCGTTTCTTTATCACTCTTGTGTAAAGAACAAATACATGTATTTACTAACTGTATACAAATATAAATGGTTCTCACTATGCATAGTGTTCCAGTAATATTTTTAATGCCTCTCATTTCATATTTTTACCAAGAATACTATCACAGATCTTGAAATGTCTTGAAAGACAATTCATATTAATTTGTCAGTTTCTCTCAACAACCTTGGTTGAGAAATAGTACTATAATGTGCAGTGGTCTTAAGCAACGGAGTGGAGAAAGTATTTCATAACAATAGAAAATAGACAACAGTTTGTTTGTGCTCCGATCTCTTTCAGTCAAAGGACAATAATTTTAATATGCAACACTTGGGTCCCAGCTGGAAAGACTTTTCTGGCTTTTCAAAGAACCTACAGTACAGGACAGAGTATCATCTTAATTTATTTCCACAAAGACCTCTGGATGCAGTGACTGTATTTCCAATTTACCTAAGTAATAAAAAATGCAAAACTAGACTGAGAGCAGATGAGGGATACTCGGATCTCTCAGGGTCCTAGGCTTGTCTTTAATTCTAAGTTACAATCAATTAGCTCCTCATTTTTCCAAAGAAGCCTACTAAGAGGTTTTCAATTTAAATAACTAAGTATCACTTTACAAAAGAAGTGACACTAATCATTTTATAGCACTTTAAGATGTAATCTCTCATGCTGTACCTAGATTATAAAAACCACAGATACTCTTTTACCTTTCCCCTCCTTCTGGCTGGAATTTTATATTTTATTTTTTTTCTATTCCTCATAACTTCTCTTGTACATACACTACAGAACAGAAAATACAGCAAACTCTCCCACATATACTGACAGGTCAAAATTAATATTAAAGAAATAAAAATCAATATCACACTTAGCAACTCTGAAACAAATTGGTTTAGAATAGGGTTTTCAGGAGATTTCTGTACCCTTATAGTACCCTTTACCTATTGAAAACAGCCAATTTTCTCTGGTTTACTCATTAACTTTCTAAGCAAATCATTGGTTACTTGTTTAAATTAAGATACGGGAAAATTAAGGTAAATGAAAGAAAATACTGTCCTAATAAAATTAATGCACACTCAAATTTGACACTTCTTGTTGCAAAAAGTGTTAGAACAAGATGTTTCAGAGACTTATTTTTGTTTCTCCCTCTGAAGTTTGTAATGGTAACCTAACCTAAACATAAGGATCAACAATTGCTATTCAGATTTCAAGGTGAGCACATGTAGTTACAAAACTACTTATTTTATAAAGTGACTAAAATAACTAACTGTGCACAGAGGCGGAGTAGCAATTCTTATTATAATGTCACTAAAATACCAAAAGTTATTATTGGACAGGTAAAATTTTTAACTTTCTTGCAGGGCCAGGCTTCGGACACTGTTGTCCACACAGCTGCTGTTGTTGTGATTTTTGTATTAGAAGAAAGGAGTACAATTATTAATTAGGGAATAGGCCAGGCGTTTACCAACACCAGTTTTCCTTATCAAATTTGCTGTATGGACTTTGAACACTGAATTTTGTAATTTGGGATAACTTTTATCAAAAGCTTTGCTATATTTGCAATGTTTGTGAAGAGGATAGATTATCTGGATGAGTAGAATTTAATTGTTTAAATTTCATGCTACTGGGTGGTTTAATTTTTATTGAAGTACATGATAGATATAGCTGAAAGATTTCTATTACAATTAGTAATTACTCATCTAAAAGTAGCTTTTGTTTCTGTTTCTTAATTGAATTGTAAGGAAAAACATGGAAACTACATATTTAAAAAATATAACATTTTAGTACTAGGAGAACAGGATGGAATGTATTAAATTTAAAGGTATTTGAATTATTAAATTACAGATTATTTTCATGTATTAAATTACAGATAATTTTCAAATACAGAAGTATTAAATTACAGATTATTTTCAATAAATTGGTGTTTGCCCTTATATTTTTCTCCTGTCCTGAAACTAAAACCTGCACTTTGGCAAGTTTTCCTTTCAGTTGGTGGGGAAGGAGAAGAAGGAAAGCTGGAGGAAAAGGTACTTACGTCTGAGAAAGTAATTTCAGATTTTTCCCATCACTATTTCAGAAGACTTCCGGGAGGTCTACAGATGACCTCCAATTTAAAGTACTTTTAATTCTTCATAAAGAATTCCCCGGAGTTTGTTATGAGTTTTGGGTTCCTCAGCTGGGAGGACATACTCTAGATTTTGTTATTCTTTAAATTCTGTAATATAAAGTGGTTTAATCGTTATAATCATGCATACATATTCAGTTATGGAACGTCTACTAAAACTAGTAAAAACCAACTGACTAAATATTAACTTGTGGGGCAGCTGAATCCATATTTTATTTATACAAAATATTCACCAGTTAGCAATATTAGAGTTTTAATGAAAGTAGAAAAAGCAAACTAAAACCTTGCTAGTTTAAGAGCAATTTAAATATTTCTTCTCAGTTCGTGTGATATTACTGTTTCACTCTCTATTCTGTCTAGAGAGTTCACCATAACAAACAAGCCATTGCACAAACTTTCAAAATTTTAAAATTCTATATCCTGGAGAAACATGAAGAATATAAACCTAATTATGATTTTCCAGCTGTATGAATCAGCTTGAACCAAATATATGTGCTAGGGATATAAGAATATGGATAGGGATATAAGCAAGGAGAAGAAAACAAAAAATATTATAAAACCAGTAATATTGCCCCTAAAGCTGCAAAGTCCAAGCATCCGGTGTCTGTTAGGTATACAGAAGATTCAGAGGAGTTAACCATTGCTTATATAGAACAGAAAATAATGAGAGATTAGGTTTAGTCTTCCGTTCCAGCTGTTGTTCAAAATTGTTCATTCTTTTAAGGACGTTGGCCGTACACTGTAAAAATACTTATTGCGGCTCATGGAAGCTAAATGCTAAGTAGGCTTATTCTTTCCATCTCCTTTTCACCTTCATTAGTAAGGCATCAGATTATGTTAATTTTTAAATTAGCTTCCTTCCCGAGCTACGGTATCATGGCGTGCTGCTGAGGCTGTAGCTTTCAAAATTTTTCTAGCTGCCTGTGGAGGACCTTTTGTGACCCAAATGAATCTCATCTACCTTTGAGTTGCATAATACTTCTTTGTAATGTCAAATACTACTGTCATTTCCAAAAAAGAAAGAAAAATAAGAACAGGATGAGCCAAAATATTAAATAATTATATCCTTTTCTTACAGGCTTGAAGCCATTTATCTGAAAGCATATAATTTTTTTTCCCAGGTAGGTCAGTGGTATAAGAAAAGAGATATTATTTCTTGCTACAGAATACACCACCAAAAAAGGCTGGTGTCTTGATGATTTGTTTAATTGTCAGCTTTACTGAACTAACATGAAGTTCCAACCCTGCTAGCACGGCAAGAAAAACACAAGGGCAAATTAATATGACCAAGTAGAACTATTCAAAACTTCTGTATCATTTGGAGGCAAACTGAGAATATTCAGTGGCACTTGGTTAACTGTGTTTCAGTGTAATGAAATTTTGTATATTGAGCTACCTCTGGCTTTAAATTTTGGGAGTGCTTGTGTTTCAGTAATTCCTGTTATCATCTCTGCTGTCATTATCTGATGGGAAGGCTGAGGCTAAGAATTATTCCAAATCACTGAGATTTGGCTTAAGCCTACATCCACTTAAAATCAATTATAAACAAATTTTACTGAGATTATTTGGGGCAGAGTGACCCTGATGACAAACACATTGCAAAAACTGACTCACTATGTCATAGTTTATTTTTTCCTATGTTTTGTGTTGCTTTCTTTCTCTGCAGCTGTACAAGACTCACGAAGACTGTGAACTAAGATGTATTTAACTAGCAAAAGCACTTGCGTGACCAGGGCATTAATGAATTTTAAGATTCATTTATACAGTATTAGGGATGCAGAAACTAACAAAATAGCTAATTTGACACCTCTTGAACAATAAGAAATTATTAAGTATTCTTTACTGTTTTTCCAAGTACTTATTGTCAATGGTTAAGCATCTAATAATTGCTAATGCTGTAGAATTCCTTAAAAATGTCTGAAGTTGTATATCAATGTAATTGCTGAGTGGTTTTTGTTTTATTGATTTCACATTTGACATGCTTTCCTAATGGTGTTATTAACAAGAATTTTACACTTGAAACTTCTGGTTTACCATTTGCTTCGTTTTATCGTTTGGCACAGCTAAACCCTGTCATTAAACCAAACAGCCATTTCCAGTTACACACTCAGTACTTTGCTGGCAAAGGAATCACTACCTGTCACAACTGCAAAGACGTTAGTTGTTATGAAATATACCAGCAATTGCTCCAGATTCTGTACTTGATTCTATGATTCTGTGTGCTTCAAAGTCTATCAAGCATGCCTTGCTTGGGAAAAGAAACCTCTTCTCTGTAGATAAATCTACAGTACTCTTGAAAAAAGTGGTTGATGTGCCTATTTGAAGAAGCTATGGCATAGTGGTTGCCATGAACAAGACATCATGCCCTAAGCTCAGCTTTAACTGTATTGTGAACTGCAAGAAGCTAGTAGATGGCAATGCAAATGGGCAGTGCACAGATAACAGTACTCAATGACCTTCACCTAGTTTTCAAGGTGATCAGCTCAACCCTGAAGGAGGACTTTTGGGTCCAGGAAACATAATCTAGTTCTTCTAGGTATGCCAGCTAATACTAGGAAGATACAATCTCCAGAGAAGGTCTTTGCTGTGCTTATATCCTTATATCCTTTGCTATGCTTATACATCCACAATAAAGCATCTGGCACAGAGTATTAAAGAGGATTATTGATTTCCCATTGCTTTCTTCCCTACAACTCCTACAACTTAATTGCATTTTAACCTCATGTTTTGTTTCAATCAATATTTCCCTCTTAACCCTTACCAGCATGCATGTCCTAGGTATATTTAACTGTAGAATTGCCCCCACCTTCCAGACACTGAATTGAGCCACTATTGAATTGCTCCATTCTGCTGGAATAGTCTGCTTTATTATTTAGCGAGAAGGAACTATTGCATCCAGGAAGGTGATCAACTTTTCTAGCTCTACCTGTTTCAACCAACATATGTAGGTGACTGACTACAGCAAGTCATCACAGAGCTGCACTCTCAACATGAACAGCAAATATCAACAAGCACTTCTGGCAAAAACAGTAACTATATGGAGGAGTGGCCATTCACAGACCTACTGAGAACTTCAGTTTTCAAAGTGTATATTTACAGCTTCCAAGAGACTGCAAAGGAGTTAACCAGTTTGATATCTAACTTGTAGAAAGCATGTTTTTCATTATGAAATATGCGCAGCTGCTTTGCAGTTACGCCTGAATAATTCAAAACCAGATTTGGCCTATAAAAATCAACAATGATTTTAGCCCTTTGCAAAAGCAAGTGGAAAAACAAAACAAAACACAGCAAAAAAAACCAAACTAACAAACAAAAGAACAAAACCCCAAGCCCATTGTACACAACCTTATCATAACAACTTTACTGCGGTTGTTTTATATCCTGTATGGGAGCTGACAAGGCTGTGATTAGTCGACTAACCACTTACTAGCACCATAGCCAGAATGGTAAAATCACTCAGAGGTGCATGAACTATTGTGTACAATATAGTGTTTAAAACTATAGGCGTAATGTAGAAACCAGGAAGTAAATATTGCTGTCAGTTTTTTCATGTTCAGTTATCCAATCTGTAAAAATTAACTTGATACTTAAACAAAGATTTCTGACTATGAAATGTTAACAATATATCTTTTTATGACAGATGGACTTTAATCTGTTAACAATTTTTTTTTCCTATTTTAGAAGGAATTGCAAGAAAACATAAAGCTCTGTCCCTCCAAATGCTGACAGTGAGCTGGATTCAGATTAACACCTTTAGTCGACAGTAAAGCTGCTCTACAGCACATACCAATGGTGCAGAAGGGATTTGCCAGTGAATGCAATATGAAGGAACAACGGACAGCCAAATGTACAATGCATCTTGTAGACATATATGTGTTTAGCATGACTAGAAGTATTTACCTAGAAATGAAAAAACTTGGATTTCTGATATTTTCCTATTTTCTTAGTAACAATCTTGGAAAAAAGACACCACCAAAACCCAGACACACCACACCCAAACAAACCAACACCAAAGCTGTGTAAATAATGAAAAAAAAATTATATATAAAGCATTGTCTCAAGCATTTTACAACTGGAATTCACACCAGTCCCTAGGACAGCACCTGCTCAAGAACTACTGAAAGATCTTCACTCTTGCAGCACCACACAGTTCTCCCTGAAACAGTAATATACAACACACTGCTGACATATACACATGTGGGATTTAACATGGAATAGAATTCAACATCATAATGCTTCCAAGAATTTCATTCTGCTAAAGCTACAGGTGTGATGATGGCTACACTTTCTACTCCTCTAAAGACATCAGCTGCTTGGTTCTACCTGTTGTTTTTTTTTTTTTTCTTTTTTAGGTCATTGGAATATAATTCAATAGTCATTGGAAAAGATGGTGACTCATCACAATACCAGCTGTTGATGGTTTGCTGATGAAGCCCAGCCATACATGTTGTTTTCAATGAAAGCTATTACTAAAATTAAGGTGTCAGAAAGTCTATAAGAAAAATCTCTTGGATACAATGAAGCAGGTAGGCATGAAAGGAGATTTTCTATATATTCTGCATAAAAGATATAAAGGCTACATTAATCAAAACTGAGTAAAGATTCAGAGCCGTAGCTAAAATTAGAGTAATCTGAAGTCTAAGATAGTTAAGGTGTCTAAAAGGTTTTCTTCATTAAAATTGACTAAGTCACTTCAATATTTACAAATACCTTTTTCTTTACATTTTTTTTCTCCTTAACAACTACAGTGATTCTTGAATGAGTCATTTCTAGGCTCAGTTGCTGCAATTAAGTGTGCCTGCCTGCCTGGTCCCTGGCACAGGCTTCCTATACACACACCAAACTGTGCTCAACACCTATCCGCTCTCAGAGCCAGATGTTAGCTTGAAACCTCAGACCTAAACTTCAAAGCAATTACTACATCAAGCCTTATTTACATCAAAGAACAAATTTTAAGCAATGAATCACTAGCCTTTACAAACACTTGAAGAACAAAACCGATGAAAGCTCTCCTGAGGAAAAAAAAAAAAAAAGCACCTTCAGTTCCACAGATTTATAGTGCAAAGAAAACAGGAGCCACAAAACCTTCCTCTTGAAAAGCTCTTTCCCCTATCAGGGTTGATTCAACATCAATACAAATCTCTAGCAACAACAATAACGGATCCTAATACTGGTGTTTTGTGGGTTTTTTTTAAATCACTATGGAAAAAATCACCTTGAAACCAAAAAAAGAAAAGAAGACTTAACATGCTGTATTGGGCTTACATGGAAAGGTTTTGCTGTTGGGGAGAGGGGAGGAGCTGCAAGGGTGGATTTCTGAGGGAAGCCAAGGGCTGCGCCTGTGTCAGGCAGAGCCAGTTCCAGCCAAAGTTCCTGTTCCAACCTGTCACTGGCCAAAGCTGAGTCCCTCAGCTGCGCTGGTGGTGCCTCTGTGATAACCTGTTTAAGAAGAGTTAAAAACTGCTGTGCAACAGCAGCTGGGAGAGCGTAGTGAGAAACAGCCTTTCAGGCACCAAGGTCAGTGAAGAAGAAGTGGGAGGAAGTGCTCCACGCACTGGAGCAGAGGTTCCCCTGTACTCCATGATGAAGATCCCCCTGGAGCCCATGGAGAACCCCTTGCCACAGCAGGTAGACATGCTCTGAAGGAAGCTGCAGCCTGTGGAGAGCCCATGCAGAAGCAGGCTCCTGGCAGGAGTTGTGGCCCACGGCATACCCATGCTGGAGCAGTCTGTTCCTGAAGAATTGCACCCTGTAGAAAGGACCCATGTTGGAGCAGTTAGTGAAGACCTGTATCCTGTGGGAGAGACCGCACAATAGAGCAAGGGAACAGCATGAGGAGGAAGGAAAACAGGAACAAAGAGTTATGAACTGACCTCAACCCCCACTCCCTGTCCCCCTGCAGCGATTGGGGTGGGATGAAGTAGAGGAGTTAGGAGTAAAGTGGAGTTCAGGAAGAAGTGGCAGAGTGGGGAAGGTGGGTTTAGTTTTGTTTTTATTACTTACTATCCTGCTCTGGTTTTAATTGGAAATAAATGTAATTAATTTTACCCAAGTCAAGTCTGTTTTGCCTGTAATGGTATTTCATAAGCAATCTCCTGATCCTTATCTCAACCCGTGAAAATTTTCCTCATATTTTCTGCCTTGTCCTGCTGAGGAGACACAGTGAGAGAGTAACTTAGTAGGCACGTGATGGCCAGCCAAGGTCAACCCACCACACGTGTCAAAAATTGTAGACCAATTTTACCATTTGCAAAAAAAGGTAAAAGTGTTAATTTGTCAAGGAATCTCTGAGACCAATGACAATTTTCTCTGTTGCTGCTGGAAAACACTCTGCAGTATTGACAGTAAAAAATATAAATGCTCAAGGTTGAGCATTATATAGATAGCAAATACAGGGAGAATACTACTTATCCAAATCTCCAGAGTTCCAGCTTCTGTCTTGAAACATTCAGTAGAATATGGGTTGTACATCCTACTGGAGAGTTGGACTGTTGATTTCATTGGGTTACTGAGATTCTAATCTGATGTTTGATGCTGATGAAGTGTACTATTCCAAATATAGGATGAGTAATTCAAAAAGTATTAAAAGAAGAGGGTCTATTTTAAATATTTTTTAAAAGAGCAAAAACTTTTTTTATTAGTCATGGCAAACTCTTAACTGAAATGTTAATAATATGTCTAACCATATACTATTTTTCAAAACGTAGGGGAGGGACTCTATCAGAGAGTGTAGCGATAGGATGAGGGGTAACAGTTTTAAACTGCAAGAGGGGAGATTTAGATTAGATATTAGGAAGAAATTTCACAGTAAAGCCGTGAGGGTGGTGAGACACTGTAACAGGTTGCCCAGAGAACTTGTGGATGCCCCATCCCTGGAAATGTTCAACACCAGGCTGGATGGGGCTTTGAGCAGCCTGGTCTAGTGGGAACTACATGACCTTCAAGGCCCCTTCCAATCCAAACCATTCCATGATTCTATGATAAAATTTCCTCCAGAAAAGTATTTTAACAACTTGAATGACAATATGCACCTAATAATCATGAAAATGCTGGTGTGTCTTTTGTTTTGTAAGTCCAGATTTTTGCTTAAGTTAATTTACAGGGGCTGTTGTAAACATATACTGAAAGAAATATTAAGCATGTTCCACAGCTGCTGCTGCAGTGCTCTTCCATGATTAAATCGGAAATGCACCTTGACACCCCTTTCACATCCTCTTATAAACCGCTAGTAAGTTTCTCACATAAAATTTTTTTTTTCAGTTGAAATTGCTCATTGATCAGGCAAGAGCAGCAAGGTTAGCAGAATTAACTTCTTGGAAAAATGTCAGAAAGACAATTTTTTTCTGAGTATTATGATACAGAGGAATCTTAACCAAAGGCATTTATGCTTAGCCTAAATTATTGAAACACATGCAACTTCCATTTTGCCTTCACCAGTCACTAATGTAAGGATAAATACAAAAGCTGGTAAACTCTGCACTGCTTTCATATGAAATTGATAAACTGCTTCCTTTTGTTTATCCTTAACAACATCTCTGAGACTATTTAGTTAAAATTTTGCTTATTTTGAAGGTCTAAGTCAGATTAAAGGATGAGCAATAGCTAAAGGGAAATGGCCCAGAAGTTCCAGAAAAAATTATATTCACTTTTTCCATCGATACGCTGTTGAAGTCTGATTTTCATTTACAGTAAGGTTTACTAACATTTTCTTAACAAACAAGGAAGCTGTGAAATGTCCAATTTACCAACCCATGGCATTAGCAGAGAGATTTGTAGCATTTCTGACAAATACCTATCTATCCTGGTGAGATAAATTCTACCAAGACTGATTTACTTCCTATTAGAGATTGGATCACTTACTGTCTTTGTAACTCAACTCCTTAGCAGAAAAATGAAGCAAAAAATTCCCTAGCCCAAAGTGATACTACAAAGTTACATGTGATGAGGTAAAAAAATAAATAACAACTTTATGGGAATAATTTGGGACGCTGACCATACAGACCAACAGTGAACCAACAGTGAACTCTGCATTTGTATTCCTTTACTGTAAGGAAGATTCTGCTTCATTTCTCATGCTGTATAAGCTATTGGTGCTTTTTAGAATCAGATACAATAATCAATTGTGTCACCTTGCTCCGCAGAGAAAACTAGCATGCAGATTTGTGCAGAAGAAGATAACATGTAAAAGAGGATGTGAAGCCTCTCATTCTGAGCCTTCTAGTCTGGCATTTTATAAAGGAACTGCACTGGTTTATTGTACATAGATTATTCTGCGCTGTGGAACAAAAAATAAATTTTGGTAGATATAACTTCATTAATCATAATTAAATCCTCCATCTTTTCATCTAATCTGATAAGGACTACTGTACTTGATTTTTTATAATAATGTAAATTTTACCAAATACAATTTTCACAGATTAGTCACATGGTGGGAATAAGGCAAAGACGTTTCGAGGTGACTTCTTTTGCTTTAAAAGAGTTTATAAGAAGAAAAAAATAAAGTGTTTTAATTGTCTTTATTTCTGTCAAACTGAATTATCTATGGTATTATCTCTTTGATTCTTTGTTGTAGGAAAAAGATAGCTTTTCTGTTTTGTTTAGGATTTAAAAAAAAAAAAGCAAAAGCAAATTCATTTTTTGTAAATGGAAAAAAAACCCAAACAAATTTTAAACTTCAGAGTACAGCAAAATTATCTTTTTTTTTAAAAAAACCAAACAAACGGTGATTTCAAAATCAGACCAAAAGACAGTATCAAAATATAATTTTAAGTTATTAACTAATTTTTCCCCTAGCAAATTCAGGAAAGTATTTCAAAAATACTTTAGGAATATTTTTATTAGTTGAGAATGGTATTTTCCTACAGAAATAGTTCTATCAAAGATATTCAAGAACCTCTGGCTGCATTTGTGGCTGAGCTCTCACTCTTTTAAATTAGATTATATTCAGCAAGGCTACTCACCAAAAAAGAAACTTGTTCGTTTTTGTAGGTAATATTATATACTTCTACTTTTCCATATGATTGTAAATTCAAGCTTCTTTGTCTTCCTCTCATTTAATTTCTAGTAGTCCATTTCTGTGATGCCTATTTTTCCATAGATTTTGGGAAATACAGTTAACAGTTATGTAATGCAATATTACATCAGTTTCTCACACTCACATCTCTCCTACAGGAGCATGTAAAAGTAATTGTATTGTTCACATGGCAGAAAGTAAAAGAACAGATCCATTTGGGGTTGTTTCTTGGTTGGTTAGTTGGCTTTGGTATGGAAGAGATTGGCAACCAGAAATTTGACATCATGATTAAAATACTTTTCTCAATGTTTTGCCATATGATTTCACTCTGAGTTCATTAATTCTTTTAACATATATTTCAAGTAATTTCTTTCACTTCTTTCAAATTCAAAAAGCCTATATGGTCATTCAGAAAAGATGCTGAACATTCAGTTTTAGCAAATGCAGTAAGTTCTAATGAATACTGACACTTTCCACTAATTATACCAACTTATTATCCAGTAACATACCCATTTATTTATCCCTGTGAAAATATAAAATACTTTCCAAGACCTGACTGCTAGGTCTGTGAATGTAGATAATAGTCAAGTCCCTGTCAGTATTTAACACTTAATATTCAGAGAAGAAATAGTCAGGATTTCAGATATTGTTCTAGCTTATGTATTTAAGCATGCCAACATAGCTAGTTATTTAGGAATAAGCCTTCATTTGTGACTGTTCAAGAACTCCTGAAAAGTTGTGAAGTGTAGCTGGTCAAAAATTATGTCACACAACTACTATAAAAGAATCAAGACTACTTTGATCAGTACCGTCACACAAGCCCCAAACCTCTCTTGGCATTTTACTGAAACTTACGGTGTCCAATGCATACAGAATTGCCAAGGTAGCATTTTCCTGAAGAAGTTTCTAGCCAGAAACTGAAGTTAGAGATGAATTCCAAAGGAAAGCAGTCCTTCCTTTGACTACTAAGGTCATGCTCTAGTTCTATCACCTGTTACTGCAACTCCTTTAGGCTACTCTTAGGACATGCGCTTTGCTCCATAGACACTTGTTTAGTTCATGTTAACTTCATTGCTTCCAATAACCTCTGTAGAAGCAGAGCATGTCCTCTTAGCCTCTATGCCACCAATAATTAGTCTTAATGAGCCTTACAGACAGTTCTGTTTACAAGTCTGTTCTAAAGGAATACTGTGGAATACATTGCAAACACAGGTGCAGACAACGTTCTGTTTAATTTATTGGCTTCATTTAGGCTTTCAGGTACTGATAGGTTCTCATGAAGACAAAGTACAGAACACTAAATCTACCGTCCACATGTTATACAGGAGCCCTGACTTCACAGTTATTCCACTAGGCACAAGATCGCCATATGCTCTGGAATACTATTCTCCATTGTCCCCTCAAAACTCTACAAAATATCTGGATTCCAGAAAATTGGTGGTAAAATAAAATATCAGTGTATTCAGCACCATTTTTTTTAAGTAGAACTAGCCTCCTAATGGGTTAATTCCTTGCTTAAAGTTTACCAATACTGCTTAATATTCAGAATCCTTAAGTCATATTATAGGATACTAGAGATGATTTAGGTGGTAGCCTAACTTACGCTGCACATTAAAGTTGCAAAAGAAATGTAAATGTGCATAATTAATGCATCCTTCCTATGTGAAAACCAAACTAAATGAATAATTTAATTCTGAACTATGATGATCTCTACAAGTGAACGAGTATTTGAAAATAAATGTGATGTATTTGAACAGTAATTGTATTTACAAATACAGGAAAATTATTTCTGCGGTTCTGCAAGTGGTGATTTAATTATTATTATGTAGTAAATAATACTAATTAATAAATAATTGTCAATATGGCCTCTTTGTTAAAGGTCAGATTGTGACCAGCATTAGTCCTCAATGCAGAGTAGTAAAAGGTATTTCTGCTACTGTAAAATCACTGTTCCTTTCCTAATAAACATAGAAAAAGGCTGAAATTGTTGATCCATTCAACATGTGTTCAACAGAAGAGCCAGTACAAGTGACCTAGCATTTAATGTGAAGCTGGAAAGAGAGGACCTGATGTAATTTATTGCTCAACCAAGAATAACAGGAAAATAGAGGGTAAGTTATATGGCTCAGAATTTAATAATGCAGTAGGGTAAAATTCAGTTGTCAAAAGATCTAATTTACACCAAAGACCCGATACACTAACCCCCACACAACATACTTTTTTTCTCCTGTTTTTATTATAAACAAGCATCCAGAAGACAGGTCAGATTTTGAAGTCAGGATAGGCTATTGGATATGAGAAAACAATAGCAAGAGAAAGGCATTCACACCATTGCCAAGTCATCTCTGAGCAGCATGGGTCTGCTTTTCTGCTCTGCATTTTATAGCTAGCATAGGCTTTATGTCCATGTCCATTTAGTTGTGGGCCCCATTTCCATCTAGATCTACTGTTTGAGTTGAAGGGTGAGCCATTCACTGTAGGGGTCCTACTGTGAAAGTATTTTTAGTGGATCTAGTTCTTAACTGATTATTGCTAATTGTTTGTTTGTTTTCTTTGATTGTTTGAAAAGAAGAAAGTCCTGTTTTCATATATGGTCCAATTCTGCAGTCTCTATGGAGCAGTGGTGTTTCTGCAGCTAGCCATGTTTGGTTTTATCAGAAATGTTACAAAATAAAGACCTGACATTACATAGCACCAGCATGAGACTCAATAATCACTTCTTAAGTAGGCAAACTGGGAGCTAAGTAACACAAGGTGATTATGATTGTCTTGCACCTAGCAGGGAATTTCATCCTAAAATGATGCAAGCTGGTGTTCATTTCCATTTGCACATTATCAGACAGCTAAGGGAAGGGAAGGGAAGGGGAGGGGAGGGAAGGGAAACAGCAGGTTACTATTTTCCAGACACTTCTCCTGTGCTTAAATTTTAAGTTTTATTATTTAATAATTCACAACCAATCCTGTTTTGTGTTTCATTCCCACAACATGACCATCTTGTTTACTGGTGAGCTACAAGAACATAACTATAAGGAAAAAGAATATACTATTAATTTTTCAATACACATTTTGGGAATTTCCCAGAAACAAGAAACAACATGGACTAGTGAACAATGTTTCTTATGACTATTCTTCCTCACAGGTCTTACAGGGTAGTATTTGTCATACAATTCAGTGATTGCTGCGGCAAATATGCATTTTATTATTTTTGATAAATCACCATCTGACTTGCATATTTTTCATGCAAAATAGTTAATTATGTGTTATCTCCATAAATAAGCAGAATGTTAATTAGCAGCATTTTTCTGAACATCCACTTCACAAAGTTGTCTTGGTTTTGAACTCATTTCAGCTATCAAACTAACATTCTCATGTTCTCATGTGATACTGATACTGAAGCAAAATATCGCATGGGTTCTTCATGATTCACCTGGCAAAGGATAAAAACATTCAGAAGTATTCACAACAATATATTTGAGTAACTAGAAAGATGGCCAGTTCTCTGAGGTAATCCTTTTGCCTCACTCTTTGGAAGACCCTGTCCATATAAGGCATACAAAATCATTGTTCCAGAAGGATGCACAATCTTCACTGTAAACAGTAATTTGACAAATGAATATCAGGAATTACATAAATAAATCTTGGTCTGGCTCTGAAAGACCATTTATGTAAAATTCAAGTGATCTTAAAGATACAAGATACTGTTATTTTTATTCACCATGTTTATTCACCATGTGTTCCTTCTCGCTTCTGCCCAAACAAAATAGATTTCAAATATGTGATAGGTTTTTGGTCCTTTCTGTCAATGTGGAAAGAGGAAAGCTAAAACCTAATGAAGTTAGATATTATAAGAGAAAAAGGAAAAGGCTCATAGAAGAATGAAAAACAGACTAAGCTCTGAAGCAGCAGGAGGAAGAGGTGGCAAGAGCCAGATTGTGACGGTACCATACAAGTGGTGATACCAACAACAAAAACTCTACAGGAGTAGACAGTGACCACAAGACTTTTACTGAAGCACTGTGAGAAGATACTTTACAGTGACAGCTTTTAGCTATTGTATTCTGAATGATAAGGATTTTCAGAGATAGAGTCTAATTTTGAAAAATGTCAGGAACTAGATCCTTCAGAAAGCATTTAATACTTTCTCAAAAATAATAACAGGGAGAAAATGGTGAATATTGAAAAAGGCATTGTCCTTGCTTTTTGTCTCCCCATTCCTGCCTTCATGGGGAACTTTACATTAGCACAGTTACCTGTCTTGGTAGAAGCAATATTTTAATAGATAACAGACATACGAGACTGCTATGAAGTGACACATCGAGTCATTGAGCAGGATTTATTCAGAGAGACAATTAAACTCTACAAGCCTCTGAAAGAAGAAGAGAGAGAGAAATGTAACTAATGTTACATTTTAGAAGGCAAAAACAATTAGAGTTTAATTTTAGACAGAGTGAGGATCATACTGCTTCCCCTTCAAGCTGTGCTATTTCTTCTCCCCTTTCCCAGGACATATGTTGGAGAGAAGATATATAACAATCACTGTTTTTTTTAAAAAATACTTATAATTTCATATTAATTTCCTTAAATAGGAGATTAAGCATGGATCTCTGTGACCCTCGGTCATGACATTTGGTCACTTATACAATGAAATAACTTTCATAATAAGAATATTCTCCTGGCAAAGGCAGGAGAGCTATTGCTTCTGATAAAAAAGAGAAAAAGCCTTAGCATAAAACAATCTAATTATAAAGGAAATAATAAATGTTTTACCATCTTTTTGTCATTGTCGTCTTAGTGTCAAGAGCATGTAAGAATATGTGCTACTGATGCTATCTTTCTACACTCTGAGACTGCCGACCTGTTAAAAAGTGTTACAATGCATTTTTTTGATTCCTCAGGAGCTGTGCAGTTGGACCAGTTGCTGAACTGATCCCACGAGACTGGCAGGCAGGAAAAGTTTATTTGGAATCAAACAGTACTTTATATGACAGTTCTTCTCATTCTTTTATAGCTATTATTTCATCCAGGGAAAGTTAATGACAAACCATTATTACTAAGATGAGTGTTAGAATTCTTCCTTAACTTCTGGTAACTCCACCATGTTGTGCAGCTTTGGATGTTACTTGTATAATTTAAAAATAAAAAAGAAAATACATTGAAATTTAATGCAGATTGAAAAAAAAATAGTATTTTGGTACTTTAAAAAAAAAAAAAAACCTGTTACTCTGAACATATAACAGAAAATGTTAACACATTAAATTTTAATATAGCAAAGAAAAAGGGAAAATAATTTACCGAAGCAGGTTTAGTAGCCCACTAACAATGTAATGCTTTTATGTTTTTAATTTGCGAATTTTTACTTTTGTGTGTTGTCACAATCCAATCCCAATATTTCTATTGTCTACATACATCTAGCACATATGCTTTCACACAGTTATTCATATAGTGGTACAGCCACTGCCCAGAACCATCTAGACTATAATTAATTATAGTTTTAATTACTGTTTTTTTTCTCTCTCTTCCTTTACAGCAAGATGTCAGACATATTGGGCTCCCCTCCTTGTATCATTTGTACCTTATTAATAATTTAAGTTAGAAAATAAAGAATTACATGGAATATATGCAATGTTAGGCATTTCCTGGTTTTATCTTCATGGACAGAAAATAAAAGTATGACTCCCTGAACACCCAGTGCAGAAGAATCAGTAAGTAAAGATTACATGCTCTATTGAAAAGTGCTTCTTACAGACTCAAAGGCTTATAGATCCTTTCTGAGCAGATGCCCTGCTAAAATAAAGTGATTTTTAATTGATCTTGTAATTTCTGTGAACAAAATTTTGGTTTTGTAAGTCATGGATGTTCAGCCACTCTAGTAGAACATCCTTAGCAAATGCCTTTTCTCTACATATATCATAAGAAGATTTATCATAGATAGATTGCAATTAGCTAAGTAGATTTAAAGAAGTAAACATTTTCACTTTATTAACAATTTCAGTTTAAACATAACAAGTCTATGCTTCAAGTCAGATAGGAATATGTTTTTGTTTCTCATCCCTCAAAAAAGAAGTACATGATCACGCTACTCTAAAGCTTCTTTTGTATTAGCCAGGGTTTTTTTTATTTTTCCCATGAAAAAAAAATCCCTACTAAGAATTGTGTAGAATAACTAACATTTCCACATTTGTACTACACAGTAGACACAGTGATGTACTAAGCTATCAGGGAAGATAGCATTTGGAAAGAGTTAAAGCAGCATGCAATCCTGCTAGTCAAGAATAATCCAAATATTGATTTTATAAAGACATTTTTGAAAGACGGTTCATATATCTTGGGTAGAAAGCACACTGGCATGAATGATTCTTAACACATGTCCACTAAGCACATGCAAACATGCAAGGCCCAACTAAATAAAGCCTCTTGCTGTAACTGATTGTTAGTTTTCAAAACTAAAATTCCTCCAGAAGGCTCATGGTTACTGAAAGAGATTAAAAATGCGTTCTCATATTTCGCGTTAGAGAGAAATTGAAGTCTTTTATATAGGATTGTTGGTTCTTATGGGAAAGTAGATCAATAAAATCTGAGACTTTCAGCTGTCTCGAAGAACTTTAAATTTATCTCAAAACTTACAAGTAATGTATTTTTAAAAAGAAAAGTTAAATTTCAACAGATAAGCCTTTTCCAAGTGTTGCTACTCCACAGATAAAGCCTGTGGCATTTATGGGTGATGAAAAACAGTTGAAAACGAGCAACATTATTAATATCTAATTTTACAAATTATGAATATTTCTACTGGAAGCTTGAGAAGAATACTTTTTATTAAAAATGTTATTCATATTCTGAAAGCTACATTTCTATTCTAAATGAGGCATTTTATTCCTATTCTATCAGCCTTCCTTAATCAAAGGTACATTTATTTGCCTTTTTTAGCACTCAGCGTGAAAGCTCATCAGCTGGCATTTCTTGGCATTTCAGTAAATTGATCTCACCAGTTTACATCACATAAGTATCTTGTCCCCTAATGTTCAGCAAATGCTTCTTCAGTCCTTTTACATAAGGTATTATTCTTAAAAGGTAAATCTTGTAAATTTACTTGACCCAACATTAATTTGATATTCACTGTGGAATCCTAACACCACTATATGTTTTCCCCCACTCAATGATAATACTTTGATGATAAGATGAAAAATAAAGTTGTTATCCCAATTCAAATGAAAGAATTACATATAGTCTTCTGCATTTAAGCAGCAGCTACTGTGCAGCTAACTCAGGTAAAGAATGTAGGATATAACTCAAATTACAATAGCAGAATTTTTAATTTATTACTATTTACATTTGCTGGAGAATAAAAAAACCCAAACCTTAAAGTGTTTACCTGCGTAGAAGAAAAACAGCAGTACCTCATCTATCATTTTGGTAAGGAGGATGTAAGACATCAGAATATGCAGAAAAAGCATTGATACTTAGAAACTGAAGTTTGGCATCAGGTAACTACATAAAACTTCTAGATGTAGAGTGAGAAAAATTACTTCTTTACCACTGGTGGGTAACTCTTTTTTTAGAGATACTAATAAGCTAAAAGCTGGTTAGGGCTTCTTCTCACTTAAACATTTGTCTCTGATTTATGGAATTTGAAAGAACAACATAGCCACCAGGAGACTGAAAATAATTCTTGGTGAAACTTTAGAAGTGGTTAGGATTTGTGAACATTTGGTTCAGCTATCTGTTACATTAATTAATCTGCCAACAAAGATAGTGCTGAAGTTGTCAGCAGGAAGAAAAGCTGGCTTCATATTTTTAAACAGTGAACCGATGACTCTTTTTAACACAGTAATTAGCAACATGCTGCGTCCTCTGACTAATGACTCAAGCTGTCCCCGTATGGGCCTCTAGGATGACACTGGCTTTTTTGCCAACCCACACTTCTCCCGCTAACCAAGGACTCCCCCGTGGCTGATCTGAGTGCCGATGTTGCCACCCACCAGCCTGTCCAGCATCCCGACATTGTCACCTGCCCAGGCAAGCCAGGCTCATGCTCACAGCATGTGTTGTGGCACATTGTGTGCTGCAATGGACACTGATCTCTCCCCACACCAATCATAATTCCAAAATACATGCCTTTTTGCATGCTTGCTGTTTGGAGATGCTGTATTTTGTTGTTATTCCTTATGCCAGTCCAATAGCAAGCATTCAGTTGTTGTCAGTTCCTGCTCCCTGTAACTTCAACCCCATCAGCTTCACTGGTGTGTGTGTTCCTAGGGCTCAAGGCAGAGCCTGCCAGTGCTGCTCACATGGTTTCCCTTCTCATCAAACGGGATGTGCACAGCCGTCCACATCCAACTCTGCACTGGGTACTGAGAGATGAAGTTGGTGCAACTCCTGCCCTCCTGCCCCACAACCAGGAAGACATGAAAGGGCAGTGAAAGCTAAGTGTCATCAGTCTGTGATTAGGTATGGATGACACATCAATATGACCTGTAGCTAAAAAAAGCCCATGTAACACAGAGAAATGATAAACGGACTGTCTTTGTGGCACATAAATAGGCATTGCTGTACAATATATAGAGACCGCTATAGGAAAGAGTACACAACTTTCCCCAAAAGGAAAATTTCTGTCATGATGGTTTATTTTATTTAGACAAACAAATGGAAAGAAAATAAAAATAATTCTTCCTCTTTTTTCTTTTGTTTAAAAAGGGAAGAAACTAAAAAGAAACAATACTGATAAAACTTATTACTTATCAATATGCATTCTTTTTATTTTCCTCACTTTTTTAAAGGCTTTTATGTCAGCATATTTTTTTAATTTAATTCAGTCCTCATATAATACGGAGTAACCAAGAGTTTTTACTATATCTTCTGTTTTACCTTAACCTCATTATATAATGCACTATTAATTTTCATACCTTAACAGTATGAAAAATATTTTCACAATACATTTGTTTTAACTTCTTCCAAAATTGACAGTTTCCTCATTAAAATTGATGAAAGCACTCAGCTAAGCAAAGCAGAAATTACCACAGGCAAGACCTTATATTAATTAACTTTCAGAAAATTCTAGCTCATAAATTTCTTAAAACCAGGAAAGATTTATTAGAATTATTACCTGACCATATTAATCTCTGGGAGATGTTGAAATTTAAGATTTTTTTTTTGCTTGAATGAAACTTCAACATATCTGGGTTCCAAAGTGTAAGATGCCCAGTTTTAAACAACTTGAGTATTGAGAAAACAGAAGATTTAGCCATTTTGCCAGTGTGTGATAGTCAGTAAAAAGCATCTAATGCTACTATCTCCAATTATATGTTTTTAAGATATACTCCTGACTATTTTCTTTATAGTTCAACTAAATTTCAAGAAGTTCTTGGGTTGTTTTAACTGAAAACTGGACTTGCACAAGTGAAGCTGAGATCAATAAAGGTATCTATTTTCTCAGTTCCCAGGTCCAATGTATTTTTGGCTAACCCAAAACTTAAACATAATAATTTGATCAGCTCTAGTTATTGTGAGTAATTAACTTAGAGAAGAAAAGTAGGAATTAAAAAGGTGAAAAACATGCATATTTATTTTAAGTACTAAATGCTTTCCAAAACATCTATTTGTATCATGCTATTTTAGTGCATGTAGTATTCTTCATGCTTTGCATACTTTTCAAAAAATGCCTAATATATGAATCATTATGCAAATTTGTACTATTATAGTTTCACACTGGATTTGTCTTATTACGTTGCTTCTTTTCAAGCTGATTGCAACAATCTATATGCAACCCATCTGTTTAATAGCTCCCTAAATGTCACACAAATGCATTTCACTGATGGTGCTGCTGCAGGTGTCATTCCAAATTTGTGATCATGTTTTTTCTGATCTTTTTTGTTTTCTGGGTCAAACTGTTGGGCAACTGTTTCAGATTCTGGCTTAAAATCGTAACCATCCTGGGACTCATACAAAGATCCCAACTTTCTCTTCAGAAAGGCTGAGTGGGCTTCTATCACGTGCACTTGGTGATTTTAGTGTGATATGGCTGTGTTGAGTCTTGCTGCCCCTGCAGAGAGCACCGTTGTGCATGGCAGACTGGCCGTACAGTAGCACTTGTCGTGTAGTCAGAATTATCAAGGTATCGGTCAGCCGGATCAGAGTCACTGTTCTAATCAAGCTTACAAAATGTTCCCTCCAAATGGCAAAATGCATCTCCTTCCTCCACTACCACTCAGAGAAATGCTCACATAAGAAAGAGACTAAAAAACATGCAGCAGCCTCTGGTCTGTGTGTATACCTTAAACAAATGCACATGACACTCGTCATCCATCGGCATATAGTCGTCTAACCAGTATAGATATAAATGGCTAGTCTTATGTAGAATGGTTTACCTTAAAGACCAGGTGCTCTGCTGTAAAATGAAGCTGAAGCAAGATGATTTCCTTTGAGAGGATTTGGGGGAATCGGTGTCTCTGATTTCATGTTTATGACAGTTATGTGGAATATTTTTTTAAATAGTCAACTAAGAACTGTAGTAAGCAACAGAATTGCATAGAGATTGCTACGCAAGGTCAAAGAACTGCCATCTCCCTGCCAGTGTAAGTTGCTTTATGGTTATGTGTAAATGATGTAAGACAGAGTCTGAGTAGGAATATAAGCTATGAAATATTTTAAACGGTATACTCCCCAACAGAGAGAAAAGTTTGTCAATGATCATGTGCTGAATACTTTTTAAACAGAAGGAGCTGGTTCAGTTCTGGACTTAGATAATTATTTATTTGGATAACAGATCTATTAACTAAAACAGTCTGTCCTCAAAATCTGCTGCTCCCCATCATGATGTCTACCTAGACTTTAGGAAAGCCTTTGACATTGCTTCTCACAGTACCCTCCTGGAGAAATTGGCCACTCATGGCTTGGACGGGTGGGTGTACTCTTCACTGAGTAAAAAACGGTCTGACTGACTGGGCCTGAAGAGTTGTGGTGAATGGAACTAAATCCAGTTGGCAGCTGGTTACAAATGGTGTTCCCCAGGGCTCAGTATTGGGACCGGTTCTGTTTGTTATCTTTATCAATGATCTGGATGAGGCGATTGAATGCACCCTCACTAAGTTTGCAGATGACACCAAGTTGGGTGGGAGTGTTGACTTGCTGGAGGGTAGGATGGCTCTACAGAGAGATCTGGAAAGGCTGGATTGATGGGCCAAGGTGTGTGACGTTCAACAAGGCCAAGTGCTGGGTCCTGCACTTGGGTCACAGCAACCCCATGCAATGCTACAGGCTTGGGGAAGAGTGGATGGAATGTTGCCCAGCAGAAAAGGACCTGGGGGCATTGGTTGATAGCTGGCTGAATATGACCCAACAGTGTGCCCAGTTGGCCAAGAAGGCCAATAGCATCCTGGCCTGTATCAGAAATAATGTGGCCAGCAGGACTAGGCAAGTGGTCATCCCCATGTATTCGTCACTGCTGAGGCCTCACCTTGAATACTGTGTTCAGTTTTGGGCACCTCACTACAAGAAAGACATTGAGGTGTTGGAGCATGTTCAGAGAAGAGAAACAAAGCTAATGAGGGATCTAGAGCACAAGTCCTATGAGGAACGGGTGAGGGAACTGGGGTTGTTTAATGTGAAGAAAAGGAGGCTGAGGGGAGACCTCAGCAGGCTCAGGGGGCTGAGGGAGGCTGAGGGAGAGAGCAATAGCTCTCTCCAACTACCTGAAAGGAGGCTGTAGCGAGGTGGGGGTTGGTCTCATCTCCAAAGTAATGAAGTATAGGACAAGAGGAAATGGCCTCAAGTTGCACCAGGGGAGGTTTAGATTGGATATTAGGAAAAAATTCTTCACTGAAAGTGTTGTCAAGCATTGGAACAGGCTGCCCAGGGGAGTGGTGGTGTCGCCATCCCTGGAGGTATTTAAAAGATGTGTAGATGTGGTGCTGAGGGACATGGTTTAGTGGTGCACTTGGCAGTGTTAGTTTAATGGTTGGACTTGATGATCTTAAAGACCTTTTGCAACAAAAAAGATTCTATAATTCTATGATTCTATGACACCTTTACTGCTTTTGATATTGACTACTTGAAGCAAATTTTTTGTTCACTTAAAGTGGATGCTTTACCTACACAGAGCTTTTATTGATATTGGAAATGGGGAGGTCTTGAGTTAGTCTCAAAATAACACATGACAGGACTGTATGAGGAATGTACTTGAGAAACATATCCTATTTATCTTGCATCCTAGTGACTACAAACCTACTTGATTTGAAGCAGAAACACAAATCATCCTGTTTGCTTTGCACACAGACAAGACTATCCAATTTCAGGTAGCAAGTCAAACCTTTTGTATTATCTGCCTCTTCGGCATAATTGTGTAAAAACAATAAAACTAAGATAACAGTCTGCAACTACTTGAAGGAATCAGATGATCCAGCATGCAGTTGGATACCCAGTTGGATACCCAGTCTGCAAAGTGGTGATAACCACATGGAGGTGCAAGAACAGACCAGCACTGGCAAGGTGGTCTTACCTGTGAAAAGATCAACACCTTTGGATCAGACTAGTATTCTTCCTCAGAAATATATATATGTAATAATAATATAATGTAATATAATATAATATATAATGTAATATATAATATAATGTAATATATAATATAATGTAATATATAATATAATATAATATAATATAATATAATATAATAATGTAAAATAAGATATAAATATATAGACACGAACTCCAACACAGTGGGGTATAGTGAAGAACAATTTTCACTTTGGTCTTGGGCTCTCTTGTTGAAGAGCTCTCAAGGCTACGTCTTGACCTGGAGATTGGGGCTGTCAGCAATGGTACGGTGTAAGACTTGGAGGTATTAAAAACTAAGGCTTGACTGGTATATTTGTTCAGTACTTGAGTTTTAAGCGTTAGCAGCTAAATTGCCTAACAGCTGAGGAGAAGTAAGTGTACGTTTGAAGTCTTGGGAGTTACCTGTTGTCTCAGTCTCTCAGAAAACTTCCACCACAGCAGTCCCCAGATTCCAGCAATACCAACTGCAATTCTCATCTTAGATAAACATGCCATTTTTATGCAAATAAGTGAATAGATAGTAAGAACCTTCTTTAATAATATGTCCCTATTCCTGTACTTAATATTAAAACATAAATGTCACCGTTATGTTTCTTATGATTCAAGTTATGTAAGAAATTTTTACTGTTTGATAAGATATGGTCCTTGAGCTGGAATGTTACCTACCTCATACTGCTACCTATTTCATACTCTTATATTTTAGAGGTAAGATATTTCAGTTAGCACGAGGGGAATGCTCTTACCACAGCTACTTGGTAAGAAAAGCTCCTCAGAAGAACAGCCGTTGTAACAGGTGACTACAACAGGAAAACACTATGCATTAAACAACCGGGTCTTACTCAGAGAAGTTACAAGCATCTCTTTCATGACCAAAAATATGCAGCTTGCTTTAGGAAGGGTCCACACTATATTTTGTAATCAGAGAGAAGTGAATTGATGTTTTTCTTTTTTTTTTTTTTCCAGTCCTGGTGGTGGGCAATAAGCCTTTTATGTGCCAATCTCAGAATTTTCCTGTCAAATTAAAGGTTGGCCTTAAAGAAACTGTGTGTACTGCCCTTCCTATTTCTTAGCAGGGCTAATAATTCTGAATGGATTCCAGCAACAAGCCATTTGAACACAGTATAGTTGTGGTAAGAGGGGAAACTGATCAGTTAGTCTGTTATGACTAACTTCTGATGTAATAAGCCAGTTATGAAAAGATCAAGAAAAATTAAATAAATTGTTAGATTAATATGATGCAACCATTTATCATCCACCCAAGCATTAGGCAAATATAGTGCTACTAGTGCCCTGGCAATCCATTATTCCTGATGCCTTTTAATGCTACTATTAGGAGAAGAATAAAAAAAAAATTCACGGTGCACAGCAGTCTCATTAACATGAAATCCCTAAAGCAAGAGACATGGCAAAAATGATAAAACGAAAAGGCTGGCAGCTTTGAAAAAAAGATGCCTGTGAAGTGTTCTTTTAATATTTTAGGGATTTTTTTTCATTCCTTCTTTACTTTGGCAGAATACTTATATGAGAAATAATTATATTAAAAATCTGATACTTTCATCCTCCAGATTATTGCAGATCTTTCTTCTTGTCTACTCATAGAATTTCACTTTCTTTTTGATTTAGTTACTTTTGCAATTTGAAATTCGTACGCTGTGCTTAGATATAACTAAAGAAGGCTTGTTCCTTACAATAAAAAATATCATATGAAGCTAAAAAAGAGACTTTTAAAGAAGTGAAATCCAAGATTTTAATTTGTAAGTATGAAGCAAATTTTATATGATTAATGAGGTGGCTATTATTCAAAAAGCTTTTTTCTTTCCATCTTGTCAACAAAGCAATGTTTCCGCGTATGTGCCTGTCCAAGACAATTATCAAAATATTTACTTGAAGCCTGAAAATTCTTTTAAACACATTCAGCTAACAATAGAAATTCCAAGTACGTAACAGATTTTATATGAAGACACTGATAATTCCTGATATAGTACGTCATCAATGCTTGCAAAAATCATCTACTGAGAGTCTGAACAACTGGAAAAAGTATAAGTGAAACTTTTTCTGTGTTTGCAGCAACTGCCTTGTATAGTTACATGGTTTTGCATACATCTTGTCCTCCTACCTGATGTAACTCACAAGACACAAACGGATCGTGCCAAAAGTACTCAAAATCCTTAACCATCATTTAACTTACACACTGACTTATCTTTCACAGTCCTCTCCTGCTTCTGTTTTCCTCTTTCCTCCTGCATCCTCCCGCTGGCACTCACCTGAACACCTTCAACCTAGTGCATACAAAAACATCCCTTGCTACAGTATGCTTTTGCATTTTGCTATGGTCGTCTGATCTCTGGGAAAAAAAGGAGGCAGACTTTCTTTCCCAGAGACTTTGTTGTGCTCTCACTGTGTTGCTTCTTCATTGTTCTATGAATGCCCAGACTGTCCCCTGACTCAGCTCGTGTCTAATTTTGCTTGTCTTTTTGGTAGACATTCTCAAACTTTTTCATACGTCATGGTCAGCCTACCTCTAATGAGTATTCTGTACAAAACCCTAAAAGAAAAAAGTACTAAAAATAAATGATGTGGGCATACTGTGAGTCTGTATTTTATGTCATCCAATGAACAGGTAGAAACAGATAGAATCATAGGATAGACTTACTGTTTGGAGACTTCACACAAAATACTCTTCTCAGTTACTATGATATGTTAGTATAGTTGAAATAAAGTAAGCAATGGAATTACTGAGAGCAGTAATGCCCCTATTTATTCAAAATGCGAAAGAAAAAAAAAGAATTTAAATAGAAGCTTAAAAAAACCAACAAAACAAAAAATGCTACAGCTTCTTGGCAATGGCAAAATGGTCCTCAAATGTGCACAGAGGAGGGCAACAAAGCTGGTCAAAGGTCTGGAATGCATGTCCTGTGAGGAGCCTCTGAGAGTTTGTCTAGTTTGGAGAAAGGGAGGCTGAAGGGCAACGTAATTGTTCTTTAAAACTTCCTGAGGAGAGGACGTGGAGAGGGAGGTGCTGAGCTCTTCTCCCTGGGATCCTGTGACAGGCCATGTGTGAATGGTTCAAAGTTATGCCAGGGGAGGTTTAGACTGGACATCAGGAAGCATTTGTTTACCGAGAGGGTGGCCAAACGTTGGAACAGACTTCCTAGAGAGGTGGTCAATGCCCCAGATCTGTCAGTGTTTAAAAGGCATTTGGACAACGGCTTTAACAACATGCTTTAACTTGGTGAGCCCCGTATTGGTCAGGCAGTTGTAGAGGATCGTTGTAGGTCCCTTCCAACAGAAATACTCTTTTCAGTTCTGTTCTGTTCTATTCTGTGCTATGCTATGCTATGCTATTCTATATGTACGAGTAAATTTTATGAAAGTAACAAAGTCACAGACAGATTCACATGTTCACACACACACGTAGAAAGATATAAATGTTGCATTACTGCTTATGAACTAATGGTTAAAAATAAAAATTTTCACTAGACTAAATTAAGTCAGCTTTCTAGCTTTTGATTGAATCGTTGCAGTAGGCCTTCAAAGCAATTTTTTTTCTTTCCTTCATAGCACCCAAATCATGTGATTCTTGTAGTGATTTCATTGATTCCCAGTTAAAATGATGATAAATTCATGGAACTAGATATTTCTATTGGATCTTTGGCACCTAACACCAAAACCTTTCATGTTAAAATTGTTTTCATATCTAAATTGCCATTAAAATGTATATATTTTTTACTTTCAGCCATGACGTAACATGAATAAAGGCAAAACCTACTTATTTAAATTTCTGAAAGCCGGTATGTTTCTGTCTGCTTCATTTGCCTGCCTGAAAGGCCAGACTGCCTCAGAACCAGCACAGTACATTTGTTCCTGGCAATTACCATTTTCTTTCCACATAATTAAAATACATTTACCTGCAAAATAAATGACAGGAAAGATTGTTTTTTCTAATTAGCATTTTAAAATGAAATAAGAATTATTGACGCACAGCATCACAAAATGACAGCATCAGAAGGCTGATACAAAAACAATGAGGGGGAATGGGAAATGCTTAATAGCTACTGCTTTCTTTGTGCAGATAGTTCAACCCAAGGCAAAGCATCTAAAAACACTTCCTGTAAAAAAGACAAACTTCTAGCTTTCTCTATCAAGCAAAAAGAATTAACGCATCAGGGCTCAGGGAACAAACTTCAGATATTACTTATCAGAAATAATCACGAAAACCTAACAACAAACTTATCTCTTCCAGGGACACAGTCATGTACTGTAATAAACTTCATAATGGTCCATAATGAATAAGGATTCATAAGTTTTTAGACCTTTCCTATGCATTTTACCTTAGAACACAAAAGCAAAAGTCAATGTTTTCCTCTGAAGGAAAAAATGCCAAAGAAGTTAGATAAAAACATCACAACAAAAAAGGGAATCAAGAAAAATAAATAATTTTCTCAATCCTTAACTCAAATTCTGTATATTTTTCACTCAGCTCAATTTAATCTTCTGGCATACGAACTTTAAGCTATACAGACTAATACAGGAGTTTTAAAATTAAATGTAAACTGTGTGCCTATGGTCACGTAGAAATGTGACCCACTCATTACTTTGGAAGCTGTTGTTCAGTGACAAAAGTATTTGTCATGGGCGAGATGTTACAGGATTTTTATATTTACTGAAAAACTATTAAAAGTAGGTTGGGCTTAAAAATATGTAAGATATGAGAGGCTTCACAGCTAAAGCAATCGGTTACTGTCTGTTGAGAAGCTCAGCTTCTCATAAGTGTTATTTATTCAAAACATAAAAGCTTTAAAGAGGTCCCCAAGGAAATCAATCAACCTATGAATCTTAGTATAGTTGACTCACTTACTAACTACAGTATTTTTTTGAATACAAAAAAACCTCCGACCTTCCCCAGTGACCATTCCTTCAGCATTTTGTATTACAATGCTATATCATGGCTATACTATGCAAAAGTAAAAATGCTTAGCATCAAACCCAATACAGAGAACAGAACATGTTCAGAAAAATGAACAGCCAAAAATGACTAGAACTTAAAGCGGTATGACTGATATGTGTTTGACAGTCTTTGAAAGCAAACAAAATATGCAATTGCTGTGAAATGAATTCAGGCTGTACTTGCATGTCTATAAACCACAGATAGTGGTAAATATCAAACTATGACAACTCAGTCTTTCACTTTTTTTTCTGAAACAAAACAATACCTGCACAAGAATTATTCAGTTAAGTGAAATTAAAATACATAATCTCTAGTTAAAATAACTTCCTTATGCAGAGGTCTAAACATTGAATTTGAAGCCTTATGTTGCTTAGGATGGCTATGTAAAGATTTTTTTTCTGATTAAACCCCTAGAGTAGTGTGAATTTAACATCATATTTTAGAAAAAGGGTAAGCCCCATACCAAAAAAACTTACCTTTCATTTTACTGTGTGAAAGATGCTTAATTAAAAAAACAGAATGCAGAGCTTGTAGAGAAGGTAGAGCTTTTCAATGCATTTTTTCAAAACCAAATAAACAACAGAATAATAGCTGTTGCTACTTCAGGAAGCTTAACACAGCATATAATGACAATTTCTCTCGAATTTCTAAATTTTTCTCTCAGTAAAAAGTAGTTGGTAATCATTTAAGAGAGGTAAACACTTCAGAACACTCCCCCAAATGCTGAAGTCTTCCTGGAGTCCCTCTGTCTTCAGTGAGATTTGGATCTTACGACAGTGTTGTGACTCTGTAACTACATACAATCATTCAGATGGTTTAGTTCACCAAAAATTGCTTTTTGTAAGCCACAAAACATGATTTAAAGGTTCATTTTAAGTCTTTCTATGGAAAAGGAACCTAACCTCAACTGATGGGACACTAAAGAGCCCCACAGTTTGGGTCTTCCTTTGGAGATTGTGGTGAGATCAGTGACCACTTTTAGAAAGCAGGAGTTCTGTACTGGAAAAACTTTTAAAGTACACTCTAAAGTGATGCAAAAGGGATGTATTGTGGTTATTATGGCATGAACCCTACTAAATTTGAAGTCTATTCAAGATGCTCCTACAGCACGTGAGGCTTTACCATATTTAACTTTCATTTGGTACACAGTACCCCTCCTCCAGAGGGAAACACATTCTTCTTAAGATCCTCTGATGTTTTCCTCTCTACAAGTGTGCGATTCTCTTCATAATAGCCAGGCAACCTGGGGCAGCAGTACTGAAGCCAGTTAGATACAAGTATGTGTACTCATCACCGGTTAGACAGGTATGTGTACAGATATGTTGCACAAACCTAGGACCACAAAGTGGCAAAACCCTCACTGCTACTAAACAAAAACATGGATATAATCTTCCTAGAAGTGTAAAAGATGGCACCAAATAAAATCCTGGTCTTTCCATCTTTATGTCATATCTGCTGATGAAAATGTATCTGTAGATACAATCATAAAAATGCTGTACTGTCATTATTAATATAAGAGGACAAAGCGGGTTTTCATTGCTCCTCAAAACTACCAGAACACATGCAGTGAAGCACGGAGGTTGATACTGTGCACAGATTAATGAAGCATACAAAATTTCTTTCCTCATGAGATCCTGACAGCCTGAACAGTGTTTAATCAATGATTGCTTTCTTTGTGCCAATACGTTGCATTTTTCTTTGTGACAACATGACGTATTTTACTAAAACATATCATTATGCAGAAGAGTTCTCACTTGTAATTTTTTATTTCTTTTGTGTAAAAATAATATTTTCTTTAAAAATATTTCCCTTTGTCCTTCACATAATTTTATTCTCTGACAATTATTTTTCTTACAATGACTTTTTTGGCATGTGATTTTAATAATATAACCATATGGTGGATTTCAGTATTTTAAAAAGGTCAAAATTTGATCTACAGTAGGCTAATCAGGGAACGTCTCAGGTCAGAAATTACCTTTGAAATCATCTGGTTCAACCGTCACCTCAGAACAGGACTAGCTTCCAAGTTAGAGCAGGTTGCTCATCACCTTGCCCAGCTGAAACGCAAACATCTCTGGGGATGGAAATTCCGTCGTCTCCGCTGGCAATCTGTCGCTGTGCTTAACCACCCTGTCTACAATTCTGCCACCCCCACAGTTCCACCCCTCTCATCCCCCTGAAATGTTTAGCTGGACTTTCTTTTACTGCAATTTGTGTCAATTGTGCATTTTGTCCTTCAGCTACGCACCTCCCAGAAGAGCCTGGCTCTTGTCTTCTCTGTAACTGCTCATTAGGAAGTTGTAGACAGCAGGAACGCACCCACCCCTGTCCTTAGTTTTTCCATCCTGACAATAACTAAATGCACCTTTCAGACTCTCCTTGTACATCATGTGTTCCATCTCTCTGACCAGTTTGGTGGTGCTCTGCTGGACTCTACTCGGTTTGTCAGTGCCCTTCTTTCACTGGTGTGCTCCAAGTGTACCAGTATCCCACGCTCAGTCTCACAAGTGTGAAGTCACTTTCATTCTCTTTTTTTTCCTTACTCTGGGACACTTCCTATACTAAGCTCTAATCATTGCCCTCACTGTGTTATTTTAGCAGACAGACACAGCTAGGATATCACTTGTTCCTTTTCTGCTATGCTCAACTATATGTCTGATAGAGTAGTGGACTTGCAAAGCAAGTTTCTGCACCTTGTCTGAAGGACTTTTTATTTAAATTTCATTTTAATTTACTGTCTTACTTTACCCTTCCTACCATAGACAGCTTCAAACTCTCCCTGGACATAGCACAGTACTTGCTCCATTGCAAGACCAAGTGGATCTGTGACCTTTACACATTTGGAAATTGTCAAATAAACAGAAGAGCTATTTTTCATCAGTGTGTGTGATGCTGTGATCCCACCCCCAATCTCCTTAGAACATGACTCACCATGAAGGACCAGGCTGCCAAGAAGGACAGTAATGCATGACTCAGCCTAGCCAGTCTGCAACCTACCAGTCAGTATCTGAGGTTAAAAATCCTGAAAAGATATAATTAAGGGTTTAGTGTTGTTTCTTCTTTAATTTTTCTTGAGAAATCTTTAAAAGTGAGGATATCATACCACATTTTTCAAGACATGGGAGAAGAGATACTGTTATATGATTTGGTTACCAGGTACTAAACTTGGTGCTTGCCTCCAGGAGTTAACTGTGATACAGACTTGGCTTTTCTATATCAAGGGAAAATCTGTGTGTGTATAAAAATAAATGTTTTATAACTTTTGCAGCTAGAACTTTTGAAGTGTGATTAAGATGGAACCAACCATCTTATTTATCTCCAAATCAAAAAACAAAACAAAACACAATAAAATCCAATGACCAATTAAAAGGCTATCTGCCTATTTTTCTTCTTAAAGTCTTCTCCAAAACGAGAGAGGAAGAATTCTAAAAATAAACTATTATCAAAAATTTAATTCCACAATCTCTTAGAAAGAAACTATTGGCAATGGGCATATTGTTTCTCTGCGCAACATCACATCTCTCACTAGGTTTCTTCTATAATTGCACCACATACATAGTAATGGAAGCCTCCTGATACGAAGTATGTGGTGCAGAATATATGGGAAACTTGAGAGAATGAAATGTCTAGTTTGCTGAATGGACCATGCAAGATGAATCTGCTATATTTTTGCTGCCAAAGCTATTCATAATCCCTTTTTCTAAGAGCTATTTGAGGCTTTCTATTCTAAAACCTCTCCTACTACCCTTCTATTTCTTCTCCCAGATCAAAAAATCATTAGCTCTCTAAATTTCAGTGTGACTATGCTATTTTATTGCCACCTGGAGATCTACGGTTAAATGCAGTTAGGTTGACAGATGATACAAGTTGACTACGTGATTCAGAAACACAGAAAATGATTGGCTCGACATGCATTTGCACAGCTGAACACAGTGCAGCTTTTCTCTGTGCATGGAGTATTTGTATGTCCACCCAAAGATATTTTTTGGTTTATCCTTAGCAGTTACTTCACTCCATTTTTCACTCATGCCCTAAATTACAAGATCATCCTTCTATTTGTCGAGATAAATAAATGATGAAATGTCTTATAGTATCACCCCTTTCAACATTGCCACTAAACTCCCAGCTGCTTCATTTGCTTTGTGATCTTTCAGTTTGCATTAGCCTAATTCAACGCTCCTCTCAAAGAGATTCTAAGTAAAGCCAGCTCCTGGTGGCTTTGATAAATTTAGAGAGAGAGGAATGGAAAGTTATTACTGAAATGGTCAAATGACTACAGAAAAGCAATTCACTTTCAAATAAAAATACAATAAGTATATTTTAATTTTTTATTAAAACATGCCTGGACATGTACAGTGCCAAATACTCAAATGTTATCTACTGTTTTACTTGGCTTTCTACTATAAAAAAGCTGTTTCATTAAAGAAAAAGAAATGAAACCCCAAAACACCAGCAGACAATCTTGTTGCATTAGAATAATTTTTCAAATATCTTTATTTTTAATTCTTACCCTCAGATGTACCTGCCCTTCTCTTTCAAGGGACATAAAAAATTAAGGTTTAACTCCCTGAATACAGTCTGTACTAGTCAGCATATGATGTCTGAAAGCTATTATTTCAATATTAATTTACATTTTGCCAAGCATTAGGGACTTAGAAACATTCGGGTATACACATTTTTGTTACTTACATTCCCTTTGTGCACTTATTATGTAAATTACATTCTCCTTAGTAATATAAAATTTTGTAACTGAAAGAAGTATAATTAAGATTCAAACTGTACTGTATTCAGTTACAGATATTTTATGCTGACTAACTAGAGGGAATTCATACTATATGAATTCATATTTTATTTAGCACTTGAAATGTAATTTTCAGAACCCTGTACAACTACCCACCCATGTGAAAACAGAGAGCAATATAATCTGAATATCAACATAATTTTCACGTGAAGGCATATCCGATTCTCACAGATAAAACTTACAGATACTCAACAGTGCTGAGAATCAAAATTTTTGGTTGATGATCAGGTAAAAGCCAGGGAGCAGAACACACCACAGCAGAAACACACAAAGGGCAGTAATAATTTTTCTGTTCCATGAGGCATAGCTCTTTGTATTTCCTGTAAATGTGAGGCAAATTACTCTGGCTTTTTTAATGACAGAGTGGTGAGTCATCTGCATTTGTGGCTGAATATGCTATGTGAATAGGTGGTATGAAAGAGCTGGTATGAAATAAACTATACAACAACTTCTACTATGCAAAACTAGTTTCTGTAATTTTTTTTCACAAAGCTTCATGAACAATGACTAAATATGTTATCACTTTCTTTTCACTCATTTGGCCTGTAGACCTTAGGATGAAAAAAGATGGCTTTTCTTATGTTGTTGCTGGGAAAATATGTCACTGAAATACACCTATTAAATATATGGCTATATGGAAACACGGAAGAGGAAAAAAGAGGGTTATCTGTTGTATTTTAAAGCTATGTACTGAAGCTGGAATAAAGTATGCTTACGTATTTCACTACTGCCGAGGACTTCAATTACTGTACAATAAGTGAAGTCTTTCTTTTCTTTCAAGTCCTCTTAATTTGTCAGTATATAATTTATTTTACAATATACTGTGCCAGGTTTTGAAACCTAAAAGTAAAGGTATGGAGTTGTATTAATTTAGCAAGAGAGGAAATACATTATTAAAATACTTCAGGGTGAAATTTTGGTGCTCTTACTGTCAATAATATACCTTTTATGTACAAAAATGCCACAAAGCACTTTTAAACAAGGTCTCTTTGTAAAAATATATTATTTTTCAAGAAAAAAGAAATTGGAAATTTTCTCAGATTAGGATGCATTGTTTTTACCTTAAAAACGTGCATTTTAAACACTCAGGTCTACAAAGAGAAAAACAGCAATTCTTGGGACAACAATTATATTAATGTACAAGTCACAGACACTCTGATTTATTATTTCAGTCTGATTAGAAAACATCCTTCATTATTGTCCTCTGCTAGTTGAAATAACTCACTGAATGTAACTGAGCCTGCCTTTAGTAGCTAAAGTAAAATGAAAAGGCTTAGAGTCTTTACTGATACATTTTCATCTGTTCCATTTTCAACTCCTCACAGACTTGCACATTCCATTAAGCAAATGTTCATTTCATTGTCCTGCGTGCATACATACTTGAGAAAGGTCTAGCCTGTAGTTTTAATATAGAACAAAATCATGTTGTGTGAATGTTATTTTGCATAATTAGAGGTAAAGACTTTTAAATAATCGTTGTGAGTAGAAACTTGCTTTCCCACAGAAATGTGAACTTTACCTATGTAAGCAGTAGCATATGTGTTTACGCTGCACTTTGAAGGTCCTCATTATACCTGGAAATGAAGTTTGTCACATCTTCTTCCTGCTCTCTTCCCTTTTCTACTGAATGCATGTCCATAGTGCAAATTGAAAACTTACCTTGTTTTCTACAATACTCTTGCGTACAATAAGGAATTACCTGTTATATGAGTTAGCCCCATAGGATAATCTACCTATATACAATTTTGATGGGCCAACCCAAGTACAAGAAACGTATGTTGATTGAAGAGCATAAATGCATCTCACCTGTATAATGAAGTGCCTCTCACCTATAAATTTTTACATAAATCGTAGTCTTTACAATTAACTGACAAAACATATAATGTATATTTTCTTTCTATTGTTTTTTTTGTCTTTACGTGAGGAAAATTCTGGATACACCTGCACTTCAGAGGAAAATTAAGAGCAAGGATTCCCAGTCTGTAAGCATGCATCTTCATTACTGGCTTTACAATGAGAAAGTATTAGAAAGGTTAAAAGTTTTGTTCTTCTGGTTGGATCTCCATTATTGCTGTGTGGAAGTTAATAAAAGATCACCACAAATGTGTAATGACTCCTTCAGAATTAAACCAGATGTATAAGAAAAGTTTAAACTATTTTATCTTCTTATCCAACACAGAATTTATTCATTTCCCCCAAGAAAAATATTGTACTGTTCTCAATATAACAAAGTAAATACCCATAATCCCTGTTCTGCAACCCTTTCAAATGCAAGTAGCAAGTGTAGAGTGTGTCAAATGTAATTGTTATTGTATACTACATTATAATTTGAGAGGTGGTTTTCTCAGAAAACTGCTTCAAGCTCTATAAACCCTAGACATCACATTAAATATGAACTTATCACCTCCCTGCACTAGAAATTATTAAATTTTTTACAGTGTAGTTTGTGTCTTGGAAATCTTTTTGTATGCAATTCCACCCCCAGAATTCCACCTATGATTTCATGCTTTTTGTGTTCCATTTAAAATTCTAGATTATATTAAAATTGTGGTATATCAATAGCAAGAGGTAGAACAGAAAAGTGAAATTTAGAACTTTCTTTTTGTTCCTTTTATAATATTGGTTAATTTCTTCTTTTTCAAAGCAGAAATTTATGGGTTGGATTCCAGCCCCATCACTAGAAGTTTGAACACCAATTTTTTCAAGGGTAGAGGTGAAACAACACTAGAAATGCCTGAAATCTAATCTTTTATTAGAAAAAGTAGAGCCAATGTTATACTTTAAAAAAAAAAAATGATTCATGAACCAATTAAAGAAGACATATGATAATTTAGTTTGCAGCCGGAAACAATTTGTATTGGCTTGTGAGTCTTTTAATACAATAGAATTTAAATGGGCTATCCAAATGCTTGTGAATCCTACAAGCTATTATCTGTCATATGCGGTCATTCTGCTTAAAAGATGGTATTTATCTGTGCAGCTGAAATAATTTATTTTTTAACATCACCATAGTTATAGTCAAAACCAGTTCAAAGGTTTTCACTGACATGAATGGGTGGAAAAAACAGCTACATGCATTATTAATGCATGGACAATTATTTTAACTCTGCATAAAACCAGTGTCTCCTGGCTCTGAGTGCCCACTGATGAGAAACTGCAGCACGGGGCCCTGCACAGCAGCAAGCTGACACTAACTAGTGCTCAACAGAGTGCTCGGCACAGGGACAAGATACCGACTTGGTCCTGTGCAAAATGGCCCAATTCATTGTACTTTGAGAACACTTCAGTGTTTGTTTCCCACTGTCTCATAAGCACAAGACACTATGGATCATCTGTTCCTAACTAAAGTTGATAATTAGCCAGTAGTCTGAAGCAGGATTGATTGTATTTTGCCTTTGTGCTAGCAAAGAACTGTTACAGGGATGAGCAATCAATAATCAGGATGCATGAGAAAATTGCTTCCTGTCTCTGCTTGACATGAATATTGAGGTTTTTCAGGCATCAAACATCCACTCCTGGTGACAGGCAAAGTTCACCCATCCAAACCAAATAATACATATTTGAATTTTCTCTCTACTGGCTTCCAGCCCCACCTTTTTTCTTGTCCTGATGAAACTGGAGAATATTACAGAGGACCTTCAACTACCTCCACTGGGTATAGTGAGATATGCCCACTAAAATCCAGAGGGCTACAAAAGCGTGATAGATTTGATGCCTCCAGATGAATGCTATTGGGGTAATGCTTCGCAACATGCATGGAGCTCAAGTTAGCAGATTAGAAGCAGGCTGGAAAAACTGTGGACACAGACGCTGGCAGGTGAAAGAGGAGAATGACAATGATGTCTTCACTTGAGTCAGGTGGGAGGTAGAAACTCTGTGGGCTTAAGTGGAGACACTCCCAGATTTTTTCTTAGTGGTCTGAGTTACAGGGTTAGATTTGTAGTGTTACTTGATTGTGTCTTTGCCTGAACACCTTTTAAGTGCAGACTTAACAGTCTGTTGTGGGCACCAGTTTGTTGAGACCCAAGAAGGGTAAAACTATGACCCAAGCTGCATGTGCTCAGCCCAGTTTGGGGAGCAAAGATGTGACCCAGTATATTCTATGAGATATCTGAGCATTAAACCTGTCAAGAATTTTTCTGGGAGATACATATTAGCTAATGCCAGAAAATATTTTTTGTCTTATTCATAATATTGCAAATAATTGACTTGTTATGACTCAAGGGTATTATTTTAAAACCTCTACCAATTTAGAAGCTTATTTTTTGACTCAAATTAGTTGTGTCTGAACCCTGAATTCGTAGGGTTAAGAGTCACAGAAAAGGAGGTTGGTCTGAATGAGCAGGAGCTCTTCATTCTCCGATGGAAATTGCAGTGTCTCCCATCAGAGATAGTTAGAAACAATACTGTACACCAGACGTACAAATGTACACATATTCCATAAAAAATATACTTGCATCCTACCAATTCATTCATCCCATGTTTTCACCAGTGTCTGGGTAAAACAGAATTATTACATGTGGCATTATTTAACTGTAAAGACTTCTTGGCATTTTTAAACGAAGTGATTTGTATTCTCTACTGGGAGGAATGTTTTAGCAACTGTAAAGTAATTTGTCATCATACGTGTTATTGACAAAGTTTAAGTCCTTAGAGATTATAACAATGTAAATGTTAAGTTCAGAGACACCAATGAAGGAGAAGCACGATGGAAACAAGAAAAAAAAAATTATGTAAACTATTTTTTCATAGGGGTTGAAAGCGCAAAATCTCAGTTTACAGAAAATATGCACGCTTATAGCAAATATGAGAAAATATATCTAAATAAAGATGAAGGCTGCCTCTGAAAAATGATAGTATCACTTACATAAAATAACAAGTTACATAGTCCATGTTCTTAACAATAATATAATGCACAACTAATGAGTATCATGTTTCTAACACTCAGGATTTTTAATTGCTTTCTTTTATGGTTCATTAATGAAATGGAGAATGTTTAGACTACTCAGAACGCTTTTTTTTTTAACAGTTAAAAGAGGGGAAAAGACACCAACTGTGAGCTATAAGCACAGCATGATTTCCTAAAAAAATCTTTTACACGCCTCTTGCATGGTAAGGCTCTATTCCTCAAAAATTAAACATAATTAATATCATGATTTTACACTTTGCTTGGATCAAAGTGCTGGTAGACTTTCAGATAACTTCTTTTTATCAGTTTTAGAAAACCCTAGTATCTTATGGGTCATATTTTCCTAGTGCCACTTCATTTATTTCCCATTATCAAACTTCAGAATGATCTCAAATGATTATTCTAAGAAAATCAGATCATTTGGGTCTTTGTTTTCAATTCCATACACTCTTTTTTCCTAATGTCTTTTGGAGTAAGTCTACCTTTGTTAACCCTGAAAATTCTTTTCAGAATGAATTTATGGGTATGAAGCAACAAATCCTGCTTTCGCAAAAGACTTTCTATACATCCAAACCAGTCTGAAGGAAAGTCTGAATAATAATAAAGTCAAATATAGGTGGTTTTTTTCTTGGCAGATGTTCATTTTTGGTTGTTTTTGTTGTTTGCGTTTTTTTTGTTGTTAGGAGTGGTACATATGATCGTTTTTATTTGGAAGGAAAATTTACATCAATGTGCAGGCTGCATTTGGATATACAGTTAATGAGACAAGTACTAAATAGAGAGTGTTACAAAGCAATTATAAGTCTCATTGTGTACTATACAAACAGTAATGTTTTTAATACATGAAGAGGAGAATAGGAAGTTCATACTTTATGTACTCAATCAATTGCACAAAAATCAGATGAGACAGATACTCCGTAGTATATATTCATTAATATATAGATTTAAATTAAGTCAAGCATTTCAGATCAACGACTCCTATCATTTCACAGAATGAACTGTGGTCTGCCATAACCATATAATCAGTCTTTTAACTGAAAACAAATCCTATCTGCTAATGCTATTGGTATGGTTATGCAGAGAGGTGTCTTAATGAGCTGTTGGGCTATAGCTTGGGAACCAGCCCTCTATGTAAAAATGTAAATTTGAGTAATTATGCTAGCAATAGGGAACTTAAAGTATGTAAAAGAATATAAATTGTTTACGTAATTTTAGTATACGTGAACTATGGAAGTGGAAGTGCCAAGCTGGCAGTTTTTGATGTATCATGAACTTCATTTCATCCCTATTCTTCTCTGCAAGGCCTAAAATGGTCTTTAAGATGTAATCGGATCTTTTTGATTATTCAGTAGTTGACTTGGTGGCTAAAATGTTGTGCTGTTCATAAAACACAGGTAAATTGCACCATTTGCAAAAGTATAGGTATTTGTGTCAAGTGAATTGATTTCATCATAAATTAGAAGTCTGGGCAACCTGAGATCATTTACCAAAGTAGTCTCAAATTCAAGACAATAACACTAAATCAATCACTGCGGATTAAATCTGCTATTTCTAGGGTGCAACCCCAACACTAGGGACCTAGATTGTGTTTCTCAAGTCTGCAGTGGTATAGGGGCTGGTACCTAAGATTTAGGACATTTTACAGCTGTATTGAGGACTCACCAATCCTGCCATTTCAGGCAATGGCTGAGTAAAACCACATTCCAGCCAATTCCATGTTGCTGTGAGCTGTCAAACCATAAATGTCTGCAAAAGCTTTAAAACTACTCTTTGCTTTGTTAAATTGGCAGACAGAGAAACTATTGTTCCAAGGATGTTCTCTTATAAACTTTGAGACAGGACAAGGTGCTTTTTCAGCCACTTTTAACAAATTAGTAAACCTATATGCAATTCTTCCTTCCTCCTATCATGTGGTGGAGGCAGACTGTGGATATTTGTCACCAGGTCTTTTTTTCTGCATTCAGAATGCAGTGAGATACTCATTCAGTGACCTGTGAACGGGATGTTATATGATTTTCTTGGAGTTTTTATTCATCATAAACTGAATACACTGCTACTTGTTTAGGGAACAGCTAAGTTTTATTGTTGATGAGTCAACATCTATTGTTTATATATACTGCAGCTTTTTTGACCCATGAGTCCTTTCTCCTTAGAACAATTTATGCTCAAGAACGTGAAAGCAGCAGATTGTTTTTATATATACTGTCTTCTTCTGAAATGAAAATTATTTTACTTTTATCTTTTGTCTCCTTTTTATCCCAATGCAGTGCATTTCCTTTTTTGTGTGAAAAAATATTTATTTTATGGTTTTTACTCCATTACCTTTTTTTCTGTATCTGGAAAGGGAATTTCTCAATGTAACACACCTAGTAACTTTCCTGGATGAGGTCCAAGAAGTTGCTGTATATTCTCTGAATTGTTCTAATTTTTATGAGTCACGTCACAGATGATTGAATCATCTCGGGCACCCACAGATCTTAAAGTACTGAAATAGTTCTCAGTCATCATAAAGTTCAGATCCCTGAGATAAACCATTTGATTCATAACCATTGCAGTGTGAACTGTGCTATTTGTCAGAATGTAACACTTACTTTTGGCTTCAATCTTATGTTTTATTTTACATTTATTCAGTTTTCAGTACTAACCAAACAAATAACACTGTTTGTACTGAATGTATTTGTTAAAACTTATCTTTAAAAAGAAAAGGAAAGAGAAGATTAGAGATGTCACTGGCATACTTCAAATGCATCTAATCTGCAGTTTACAGAAGATATATAGATTTTATTAATACCAGAACATTAATGAAATGTGTTAGTGGTCAATGCTACATGGATAAAACACATGGTCAATATTTTCCAAAAGATTTATATATTGCTTCTGCTTTCTTCTGATGTTTTCAAAATTTGCTTATCTCTTTACTTCTTTATAGATGACTTGTTGGCTTTGCATAAGTGAAAAATAAAATTTTCATTTCCATTGAGAGAGGTCTGTCTGCTTCATCTCATTTCCTCCCGTTGGGTATTCATACAGGTGGATAACATCCTCCTGAGCCTTCTCTTCTCCAGGTCTAACAGCCCCTTAAAAATCTTTGTGTCTCTGGGATGGACTTGCTCCAGTAAGTCGATAACTGTCTCATACTGGGGAGCCCATAACTGGAGTAGGACTCCAAGTTTGGCCTCATCAGTGCTGAGTAGAAGGGAAGGATTCCATTCCTCAACAGATGGCAGTTCTCTTACTAATGCAGCTGCAACAGCTGCTGGTCTTTCTGGCCATAAGGGCACATTGCTGTCTCGTAGTCTGCTTGGTGTCACCGAGACCTCAAAGACCCTCTCTGCAAAGCCACTTTTCAGCCATTTGGCTCCCAGTGTGTACTGGTGCTTGGGGTTATTCCTCCACAGATGCAGGAATTTGCATTTCCCTTTGTTGAACTTCATGTGATTCATCTCAGTTCAGCTCTCCAGCCTGTCCGGATCCCTCTGAATGGCAACATAACCATCTGGTGTACCCTCCACTCCTTCCATTTTTGTGCCATCTGCAAACTTGCTGACCCCATTGCCCAGGTCATTAATGATGAGGTCAAACAATACTGGCTCTATATTGACGCTGGGGTAAACCATTAGTGACTTGCCTCTAAGTGGACTTTGTCCCACTGATCATAACCCTCTTGAGCCTCGCTCTTCAGCCAGTTTTCAAGCCACCTTACTGTTCACTTATCTAACCTGTACTTTGGTCAGCTTGTTTATGAGGATGGTATCGGATACTGTGTTAAATGCCTCATGTTCTTGAGCATAAATTGTTCTAAGGAGAAAGGACTCACGAGTCAAACAATATCCACTGCTCTCCCCTCATCCACCAAGCTGGTCAGCTAGTTGTCAAAGGCTGTTACTGATTAAGCATGATTTCCCCATTGCAAATCCATGATGACTAGTCCCATTCGCTTTCTTGTCCTTCCCATGTTTGGAAATGGTTTCCAGGATTAGTTGCTCCTTCAATTATTACTGTAATAAACACAAAGGAAATTCACACTACATCTCATGAAATTTGTGTTGAAGCAGCACGTGAGTTTTCAGCAAGATATTGTTTCCAGCTTGTGACACTGCTACCAGCATATAACTTCAAAAACCTGTTCTGTTATAAATAAAAGTAATAACAAAAACACCATGTCCAGACTTGAAAAGAATTGAAGTGAAGCACAAACAAGGAAACAGAGGTGAAATCAGTCTCTAACATATTGGCTTATATGGATATCTTGGAAGTCCTGTCCTTCTCCATAAGACTTATTTAGGCACAAGTTAATAATTGAATCAAAACACATTTAACAGATTCACACGTTTTTTAAAGCCTGATCTTCTGTAGATCATGCACAATTTCATTTCACCACATTTCTTCCATATGGAGATCAATAATCAGCATTTGTAAAAACAGTGATTTCCTGTTTGCTACAGTGCTAGTTGCTCATGAGAACAGTGCAGATAATTACACAAACTGCTTGGTGCATAGCAATGTATCTGACAAAAAAGTAGTGCCAGCCTACCTTAACTGCATGATGACCTTCAAAGTGATGGAAATTTTATCAGACCCTTAGGATAAATACACCTGAAGATTAATTTAGAATTCTTCAGTAATTCATACATGTCCCTCCAATATCAACCTCTGCTTCCTTTCCTAAAAATAAATATACCATTTTAGGTGTTGGGCTTTTCACATACCAGAATAGTCTGTAAATTCTTCATGAAGGACACATGGCAGAAGTGAAAGAAAAAGTTTGATTCTTATTAAGGTGTGGTTGGATTTTATTCTCACTAAAATTGTCTTGTTTGCATACGAATTATTTTGTTAAGGCTGTTCACTGAGCTGACGTGTACTGTCAATACCATAATTTAAATGAATAAATTTCATTGAGTTGATCCAAAAAGTAATGGCGGTAACATTCATGATTTTGTGGGTGAAAAAAAACCATACAGTAGCTTTATAGAAAAATGAAAGAACTGAGCATCTCAATAGATGCACCAACAATTTGACCAAGCTAAAGCCTGCATAACCTTTAAAGAGGCTGTTAATAACACAGAGAGGAGAAAAAAGCAAATGAAATTTTCTAAAATTAATTTTTTTCTTTGTGGTCTTTTCCAACAGCTAACTAATTAACCTAGAAGTGGTATTGTTTTCATAGATGGGTAACCTGAAAAAACAATGATGTCAGACCATCTTCGCACTGTTGTTTGTTTGAGTGTTATCTTTTCAGAGGTTTCTCTGGGTTAATGATCTGCTATAAGGGCACAGAATATCTATGCAAATGACCAGCATAGCAATGCAATCTTTTCAGGCATTCTATGAAGTGTAAGTGAAATATTTCAAAACAAATACAAACTGATTTTGCATGTCACTGACTTGTTCAAAGCAGGTATTTCATAAGCTAGAGGCCCCAGGCAGTTAAAGAAGATATCTTTTTACAAACAGCAAAGTGAATGGCTTCATAGATAGGGCTTCTGGTAGAGCATTATGTCTTTTGAAACATTTCTTATACAGCATTGCAAGTACAAAACAATTAAGCCACCCCAGTAAATTGAGAGCTTAATCTAAGTTTTCTAACAAAAGCTGCTCTATCTCTTAATATCACCTGGGCTGAGGAAGCAAAACTGGTGGCACTTCAGAATTAGAAAGTTTTTGTCCTTTATTGCCAGCTTTAAAGATGTTTTTGCCTTATTGACTCTAGCTTCAGTAAAACGTTGAGGCTCAGGTAAATTGGAATGGACCATAGAGCAAGAAGAATAAGCCTTGTTTTTTGAAAGGGGGTGATAAGGATACCTCAAGCAATAGAAATAACGATCTGACTAATACTTTTTTAAAAATAGGTTTGGTCTTTTCAACTTGGCTACCAGGAGGCAAACCACTACACGTCTAATATCTTTTTTCTTTTGGTTAGTTTTTTAATAATCAATGAAGACTGCAAGACAGTATAGCTCACCACAAAGAAAGCGATCATTCAGAATCTGAATTCCACCAATATAAACATAAATACTCCAAACAAATTAAATCCCAGAATCACTGAAGATTCTTGCAGAGTGAAGCACACTTTAAATATTAATTTTCTGAAGGAAATAGTGAACTTCAAGTTAGGATGGCCTTTTAGGCATTTTCTCCAACACTCTTTCTTTGAATTGGTAATTACTTTAATCAAATAAAGAAGATGTGAGAAAAAACAGAAGATAATGAGAAAAATAAAAACAAAGCCAAATAATTTCAGCATAGGTTGAAATCAAAAATTCCCATTTTTTTATATAAATCAGAATATATTTAAATTTGCGAGGTACTGATACAAAGTGATCTCTGAAGCTGCTGCAAAGACTCCCTAACACTAAATTTGGTTCAGGTTTGAACCACGCTTTTTCCATTTTACCATAAAGAAACACAATGCAGCATGGAAAGTATAATGTAGTATAATGAAGTACAACTAATGAGAATCTACTTGTATAATAGAAATAGGACAGAAATAGAATTGAAACTAGATAAAGTGACAAAGAAAAACCAATATCCTACACCTCATTTCCTGCAATAGTACTCCATTCCTCTGCAAGGAGTAGGTTTTGTGTTGTTTTGTTTCTTTTAAGGACATGCTTTTCCTGCCTTCGTGAAAAATCTGCTTGACACTTGCGTAATGTCAAGTCTCTCAAATGATATTACAGTTTGCACTTTCCTAGAGGGAGCTGAGCTCCTAAAATAGGTAAGCTAACTCTGCTGGGCTTGCTCAAGCCTCTCATGAGACCTAGTGCGAACCACCTTGCATAAATCCAGTACACACAGAAATGCCATGTATGTTGCTGTCTTTCATAGCTTCTCCATTTGCCCATCATACATAACAATATTTTTGCTACAGAGCCTGTGGGAATTTTTTTTTTTTCACATTACTAACAGCTGACTAAACAAAACAATCCATATAACGTTTGTTTCCCATTTGCTTGGGACTAGAAGATGGCATTTAATTTCACAGCAGCGAATGCATTTTTCATGTAGTCTTAATGACTTCAACCGTTACCACCTTGGTTATGCACACCCTGTGGAAAGGAAAAATTAATTTTCATAAAAGTCAAAGAAAGAGAAAGGAATAGCAGATGGCTGTCAGATACAGCTATAATTTCCTCCCCTGGTTCAAACAACAGACAACAAAAAGCTCTGGTCCCACTGACCAGAGTTTTTAGTATTACTGTTAGTTTAAAATAGTCAACACCAAAATACATTAAAAGAAAATATGACAAAATCTCTTGTGTTTTGCAGAAGCTGGAAAGTTTGTGGTAAATTAATATAATACAAAAGAGAGAAGGAAGCTTCATAGCCGAGATGACTAAGTGATGCTTGAATGACTGGATTCGATGCACATCCATGCCAAACGTTTGTGTGATTCTAGATAAATATCACAAGCCTTTTGCTTCACAACAAACAAGTTACTTGTACCACACTTTTCACATGTGGTCACTAGATGCATGTCTCTTCTTCTGGTGATCCAATTTTTCCTCTTGTGATATAAATTAAAGGAGTATTTATTGATTCACCTTTGCTACTGAAGTCATCAAGACTTGTGCCAGCATGATTGAAAGGATTTTACAATGTAGAGTTTGCTGATTAAAAAATAATACAAAACCCAACAAAATAAAACAGGTGTTTGTCTTTCAAACACAGCTGCAAATCAGGTAGAAAACTTCAAAACTTTTTTTTTATTTGTGCTTCAGTTTTCCATTTGGCTACTGAAATCCTTGTCTGCAATTCCCTCACATCACAAACGCTATTCATGACATGACACAGGAGTATATGAAAAAATGAATAGTTATATCCTCAATTAAGGTCAGAACGCTATGCTTTAATCTGCCCTTTGAGCCATAAGGGAAAGATAAAGCATTGGTTAACTAAGCAGTGTGCATTACATGTCTATAATGCAGCTCACGTAAAAGATCGAAAAAAGTATGCATCTGTTTTCTGGTATAATGCACCCCAATGTGTGACTGAAAGTCTTAATCTCATCATCATTCACAGCTGTTGGACTGTTTTGCAGCTCATCCTCTGACAGTGTGTCCCTTTAGAAGGAAGCTGAGAAACTGGTAGACAGGCATCCAGACCTTACATACATACATACATAAATGTCTCTGTGTCTCACTGTGGGAACATGGCCACAACGTGGGGCAGGGCTTCAGGGCACATGACTTCTGTAACCATGTGATTAAAACTTTATCATAGCTTGCTGTCTTGGGACTTAATAAAGGTAGATAGGCAAAGCTACCTTCTGCTTTTCTTAATTGCTGAGTGAGCTTTAACAGTCATTGATGATATTCTTGAGTACAATACCTGTGATTCATACAGTGAATATAAAGGGGTGTGTATTAGCTGATATCCCTTCTTTGATTTCTCTGTCAGTTTTGGTTTTATCCTAGACTTTACGATGATCCCCATTCTACTTCCTCTGATGGCAATGAAAAATTTGATTTTGACTATATTGGGGTTTACACACCTAATCCAAAATGATCAGACTATTTTAATGATTTCTCAATCAGTGAGACCAAATTTGAAGGCTCTTTTCCCAGTTGCCTTCCAATGTATGTCTTCACTTTAAACGATAGAGTTATTATGTGTTGCTGATTCTTGCTTTCAAAATGCATTGAGGTTGTAAAATTATTCTAAAGAATAGACAAGAAGTAAAATACATTTATCTTACGCTAAGTGAGTTAGTAATGGGGTTTGGAGGGGAAATAACTTATTTCCAAAGACCTGAGTCGTTAAACTAAGCTTCTTCCATACTTAAGTGCACACACCTAGAAGCAGTACTTATTTCCTTGGAAAATCCTCATAAATTTACAGATAGTTTTATCACAGAAAAAGCAGCCATGCTGCAAATGGTAAATATTCTTAAATGTTATCCAACTGCAAAGAAAACTTTCACTAGGAAAAAATAGTATAAGGAGCTGTCATATGCAGTATGAAATTCTGACATTTTTTCAACAATTAATACAGTTATTTAACCTACCTCCTACAGGAAAGTTCACATAGGTCTGAAAGATTTATGCAACCAACACTACACTCAAAACTCCTTGGAGCAAGTACTTCAGCACATCAGCCTTCAGCAGTAAGAGATCCTCTGTACCTGGAACGTGCATTGCGTTCTAGCAGATGTAAGGCATGTAAAAAGATGCAAAAAAAGCTTTTGACATTGTGAATATTTTCAGCACTGTAACTGATTTAGTTCCTGGTTTCCTGTTTTCCTTCCATTCTACTGCTGCCGGGTCTCCAGTGAGGTGGTATTTGCAGGACAGTCCCCCTGACTGTCAAATTTCTGTGCTGTTCTCTCTGAAGCTCCCAGAGAAGTAGCAGATGGGCACCCTCTTCCTGTTTCTCTTCTCTGCAACTGAAATGCATGGTGAACAAAGAAGAAAACAGCACTCACAACAGTCTCAGCTAACACCAGAGTGGGGTTATCCGGTCCCCTGACTGGACTGTATTAGATAAGATGTAAGGGCACTACCATCTTTCATCAATGGCCCCAGTTTAAAGGCTAAGAGCTGGAAGTATATCCTGTAGGCAGGGATCTTAATGGGCTCACTGTATATACCTATGTTCTCTCAAACGGTATGTTCAGTTGAACTGAAGAATAATAATTGAAGATTCTTGCAAAGCAAGGCACACTTCCACCATTTTCTGGAGGGAACAGTGAACTTCAAGTTACAATGGCCTTTTCATCTTTTTCTACAACACTATTTGAATTGGTAATTACTTTAATTAAATTAAGAAGATGTGAAATAAGCAGAAAATAATGAGAAAAATTAAAAACACAGCCAAATAATTTCAGCATAGGTTGAAATCTAAATTTGACATTTTTACTATAGACCAGAATATATTTAAATTTGTAAGGTACTGATCCAAAGTGACCTCTGAAGCTGCTGCAGACTGAAGAGCAGGTGATGCATGAAGTATTTTGTGTCAAACTATTTCTGCAGTCTGGTAAGGTAAAGAGTCCCTCGGGGTATGTAAGAAATACAAGGTACAGATGAGCATGTCTAAACGACCACACAGACTTCTCAAGTTAATTTGTCTTCATAACAGTAACAAAGAAGATGTTTCTATTCTGTGATCAAGAAAGATGAAAATTACAAGCGTTTAAACTGGTAGTTTAGAGACCAGGATCAAAGCCAAATTTCAGTAGAAGCTAAGGAGTGGGCTTCAGAAGCATAGAGCAAGCTGCAGAAATACAGCAATAAAATGTAAACCAAGTAAGTTTCTCATGGCATCCAGCAGGACAATAGCAGAATTGGAAGCTGAAAAATTCACTAATAGAGCTACTGCCTGAGGACAGATGGGGCAAATGAGATAGTAACCAAGAAGGGAAAAAATAAGAATGAAATAACTACAGAGTTAGACAACCTGTAGAAGATTCAGAAAGAAGGCACTCAAGAAAGAGATATCTTGATGCTTGTAAGATTCTTTCATATGCAATTTACCCAAGTGTTTGCTTGCTGCCTTAGTAGATCTGTCTCTTACTGATATTCGGAAAAGTCAAAATCAGAGCCATGGTGGCAGCAACTTCAATCATATGCAAAATTGGAGCTTAAATAAATATTGATCCTTTGACAATAATGTTTATTTGACACCTAATATATGTCCTCCTCTTAGTTACATGATACCAACACAAAACACCACTTACAAATCTTCTTCTTTGTTCAACTGCATATAATGATGGACAATTAGAATTAATAATTTTTTGTGAAAGAGTAGGGACATGGTTTGTTCTTGAGGATATGCACTTCACAAGTTTTCAGTAGAAGAGGGTAAAAAGAAAAAATCAAGATGCGACACCAATTCTTTTCAGTCCAGATGACCTCAAGAGTTACTCTAAATATTGGTTGTATGAGGTACTTAATTTATGTTTTGACATTGCTAAGCAAAAGAGTTGAATTATATTTGTCTTTACTGGATTCTCTAATAAATCTCTGGTGCCCTGGAGAAGTGTCCTGGGGCAAAAATCACTGTTCAACTCGGGAAAACCAAAACATGGTCTGAGGGTGTAAACATCTGCCACAATAACAAATGTAACCCATGTCACCTGTTTGCCCTGGACAACCATTTGCACTTTGTTTCCCTGTTTCTCAATAAAAGAAGGCAGAAAACAGTTGTCAGTGTGTGGAACGTGACTGTAACTGTATTATGACATCAAAATACAAGCAAATTTCCAATAAAATACAGTATGGTTACTTTTCTGTCATCCTCTGCCTTTTTTGGGGGGTAAAAATCTGAAATATAAAATATATTTTAGTTCCCTACCTGCTGAATTTTACTTCAGGTAATTAGTAAAATCGGATTGTTTAGCCTTGTTTAGGTGCTTTTTGGGTCTGAAAGATGTCAGGGAATCTCACTGATGCAGAACTCTGAGAACCTTGAGATGTGCTGTCTGTGAAGATCAGCTGGACTCTTAGTTAACCTGCAAATTAAGTCTGATTTGCTGTTACATTGCCAACGCAGTTTTGTTCTAACCACATTGATTGATGTTACTTTGCAAATTCATAATTAATGAAGTCTTGAGTACGTGTGATTTGCATGATGGAGTCACTGATCTGAAATCAATGACTCCAAAATGGACTAGGTTAAAGTAATATTCAATTGCTTGTTTATATTAAACCTGTTTTCTTTAAGCATAAAATGCTTATCAGCTATTCTTTCTATGTAAAAATGCCACTGCGATCAAAGGCATTTGTCCTTTCTTCTTATCTAACACTAGATAATGCTGAGTGGGATAATTACAAATTTAATAAAAATTTAAGGGCAATTACATCCTTCACAAGAAGCACAAGCTCTTATGAATCCTCAATAACTGCAAACCCATTGTTTATGACCAATCTTCTATGTCATCATTATTCTTAAAATGGCAAGTGTTAGACAAAAGGTCCAGAGTTAAGTCTCTGCACAGCGCTCAGTCTTCAAGATTCTACAGAACTTCATGCTGGTAGCACATGCGTTTGCTACTCATTATTTCGCACTTATTAGATGTCTGAGTGTTCTGTTAGAGGCCAGTACCTAGGTTTTGTCTAGAGCAGTCCTTTAAAAAAAATTGTGACAAAATGGCAAATGTTAAAATAAATAAAAATCAGAAGATATTTCTTAGTGCTGTAATCTAAATACAGGACATAGTTCTAACCTCCTCTATTAAATACTGAAAAGAGTTTTAACTAAAACTTAGAAAAGAAAGCAAACAACCTCTTTTTCTTCGTGGAAAATTCCATGAGATGTTTTGCTTTGATTTTATGCATATTTTCTGGGCCCAATAATATTTTTTCAATTAGAAGTAATCATTTTGCTCCAGTAAAGTGTCAGTTTTTAAGTTCCATATTGCTCCTGAATTGCCTGATATAAGGCTGGATGTTCTTCTATAAATTTGGGTGGTTTTTTGAGTTTGTTAGCCTTAAGTCTTACTTATTATTTTTATTTTTTTATTTTTGCTAATCTCTTTGAAAGACTACCAAAACTTTTAGTAGTTATGTACTTGAAGCTTTTGAAGGGAGATGTTACTTGGGATAATTCCATGGAAGAGATGTAATTCAAAAGTATGGTATAAGAGTTATCTATGAAAAAAGAGGCAAGGGATGCTTGATCAATTTAATTCCCTGGAATAAATAAGGATTGAAATGTTTTAAATGGACAAAAATAAGGACAAAATATTTTTAATACATTTGTGCGTGTGGGCACGCATGAATGTGCACATCTGTAATTTGAGGTTAAAGTGTCCTAGCAAACGGGAAAAACTTTTCTTCAACCAGAACATTAATTCAAAATCAATAGGCAGTGAAAGAAAAAGTAATGGAGTGCCACAGTTGGGATCATCTAATGTAAGTGAGGATCAGCACCATGAAAATAAATAACTGTATGCATCAAATGGCTACATGAAATCAAAACAGAATTAAGGCAATTTCTTTTAACCAGAAAAAAAGGTTGATAGAAGTACTCAGGATGTTTTCTGGGTAGGTAGAACTGAATATCGAATATCCACATTTTTAACTGTTCAACCACCAGTCAGTTATAAATCAAAGTTGACATAACTACGGTTAGTACAACACTGATTCTGGGTTAACAAGCCTAGGAATGGCAGGGAGCAATACCTTGAGGGTCCTAGACTAGATCAGCTTGACATTCATGTATAAGCATGAGGGAAAGATCATAGAATCATGTAATGGTTTGGGTTGGAAGGAACTTTTCAGGTCATCTAATCCAACCCTTCTGTAATGAGCAGGGACACCTTCAACCAGATCAAGATCTCACCAGTGACACTATGTCTACATGCCGTTTTATCCTACCTCTTCCATAATCCAAGTCAATGAAAAGAACAGTAGCAATGGACCTGTGGCCAATAAAGAAAAACACTTTCAGCCATGTCCACTTACGTTTTTAAGAGTTTGTCTTGAAGTCTTTCTAAATCACTAAAAGGTGTAGCTATCATCTGGTGACTGACATCTGTCAATACCAGACTGGCCTAAGACAAGTTTTCTATAACTGTACTTTTGCCAATTTGCTGTTTGAATTAACAGAAATTTTGCTGACCAAAATACACACTGCAAGCAAAACTTTCAGGCTGATTATCTGCAAAGATTAGCAGCAGTCAAATTTTATGCAGGCATACTCCAGCAAGAATTCCTGTATTATGCAAAATAAAGAGAAAAATCTTATCCAATATGTCAGATCTATTCTACCAAGCGATGAAGTTTTAATTTTGAATATTCATAAAATCTTCAGTGTAATATATTTTGTAAGAGATTACTGAAACAAATCTGAATATTTTATAGAATTTGAGACTCCATCTCTTCAGATATATTCCATAAACTGAAAGATTAATGAAGTAATTGAATAAATTATTTGCTTGGTTTTAATAATTGCAACAATGGCTAGAGTTAGGACACAAATTAAATGATAAAAGTAGCTTTAGTTATCTACTAAACTGCATCCTGCTGCATAAAGCTGAGATTCAAGAACAAAATGCCAACTCTCCAAATGTTGTTACGAAAAGCAAGTGATGGAAATGCTATCTTATGCAAGTAATTTTTCTGTAAGGGCAGAGATGTTTTAAGACTAGCAAGAGAATACATGACCATATTTTTGGAAAGAGTAATAAAATTGTCATCATGGGATTTAGTCTAAATCTAAGGAGAAGTTCCCAGAGGCTATCAAATAAGTGAAAAGACAAGCTTCCTGCCATAAAAAAAAAACCCAAAAAACAAAAAACAAAAACAAAAACAAAAAAACCCCAAACAAACAAACAAAATAAAAACCAAAATCCTAACCACTTTTTGGAAGAGTTCAGTTAACTGAAGTCTCTCTTAGTATGTGTTATACTGTTGAAACAGATAAAAATGCTTTACTGCCATGTTTCATGTTGAAAGAAATGCAAACTAAGTGCCAGACCAACCTCCTAGATAAACAGTCTTTTTTTTCTTCTTTTATTTCATTTACCAGTGAACTGTCAGTTAAACATTGTATATATTTCAGATCATATCCCTTTGAAGTTCTATTTGCCTTCATCTTACCCCTGGATATTTTATTTTACAAAGAAAAATTCAAACTTTAATAAGTCCAGATGACTCATTTTAGGGTGATAAAGAAAAGAAAGAAGCTGTCCTAGAATATGTGACCACAGATGACAACAGATCTTCCTGATCATTGGATAGCTATAGCAAGTTTACTGATTGCTTTCAATAAAACCAAAGAGATAAACAAAAGGAAGGTGGGAGAACTGTTTAAACAAACTTGCCAAAAGAACAAAAACGTGTACCACCCTAACTACAAATAAATCAGACAACTGTAAGAAAAGCATTTAAAATTGCTAAAATTCAGAATGTCCTTGGAACAGAAATATGTAGGAAGGGAAAAAAAAGGTTTTGAGAACTTGAAGGCTTATAAACTGAATTGACTGGTTGGCTGTAACCACTGATAGGGAGTCTCGTGATAGATAATGGTATGGAATTACTACTTTGGTAGATAATTCCCTATGCTTCTTTTTTTTTTTTTTTTTTTCTCTGCATAGTTTCTGAGATGCTGCCAAGATAGTGCTCAATCTGGATTTGATTCCTTGACTGGTCCTGTAATTAGTACAGTGTACAAGTGACTTGTTCTCCTCATGCTATGAGATTACTATCCCATGTAATGATGAACTGAGAAACAGTCATCGGGGCATATTTCCAAAGTGGTTTAGATAATACAGGCTATTGTGGATTGAAGAATGTATAGGAAGGATATCAATGAAAGTAGGACTTCTCATGTGACACCATCATCAACACTTTTCTTTCAAATAAACTTAACTACGTCCTTTTATTTTGATCCATTTTTGCAAAGAGAAAAGACAACTATGAACTAACTGAAAAGATTGGTGGCATAATTATAGAGCTGAATTACAGTCCGTTTTTCCTAGGCTAAAGTGAACAGATGGCACATACATTACAGTGCAGATTTTAGTAAAATGAGGTGTCTAATTAGTCCACTGCTAATAGTACTTTCTTTATGGAAAATATAAAATATCTGAGTTAGGGATCCCTAGGAAGCCAGTAATTTTTGTATGTAAATATATTTCATTCCCAGGCTACTTGTATTTGAACCAGACGGTGCCAAGCTGGAAGAATAACGCATGCAGCCTGTCCATCGCAACACCATAAATAAGTAAGTCTTTCAGATATCTCAAGATAATACAAAAGTTGTAATATGCACTGCCAAGTAGTTAAGACATTAAACTTCTCACAGGCATGTGGCAATATTTTTTTAGATTCCATACAATGACTTTTAAAACCAGTCAATGCTACTGATGATGGATAAAGTTAGGCAAGCAGAAGAGACAATGATTTTTAATCTTGAGGAGAAACATTACTAGAAAACTATGGCAGACCAATATATATATTCTACAAGATACTGACCTACACTGTCTCACACACTAAACTTTAACTGTTCAAAGGTCAGGAAACAAATGCCAGTGTTCTCCACCAAGAGATGACCCACAGTAAGTTTCTCAAGTGTGAGATCACTGATTACCAGTTTAGTAGTCTTATCTATAAGGAAAACACTGAAGATTTTGGGACAGAGATGTATTTTCTCATTTTAACCCATAAGATGAAACCTATTCTATACTCAAAACCAGGATTTCCTGGGGCTGTGTCAAGCCAGTGGTGCTGCTTTGCAACAAAGGTGGCTAACTGGAAAGGATCATCTCCCTCCACTCTGTTCTCATTAGACCACACCTAGTGGTCCAATTTCTATAATTCTATAATTCTGTAATTTCCAAATTCTATAATTTTGGGCCCACCAGTACAAGAAAAACATCAATAAACCAGAGTGAGCTCTGCAGAGGACCATTGAGGTGGTCAATGGTGCTGGACCATTAGCACGGTGAAGAGAGGCTGGAGGACCAGGGCCAGTTCAGCCTAAAGAAGGTTACCAGTGGAAAAAGGTTGAGTTCTTCTTGTTTATATTACATCATGAGAGTTACAAAAAATATCCAAGATTGGGTCTTGCAATTGAAAAGAAACTGAGAAAACATATTTTTGTGCATGCCTGAAAAGTCACTGGAAAGCAATAAATTACTGAAGTATTTTAAATTTTCCCCTTTTACAAATAATTTAATGTTCCATTTCTATAATGACTAGATGATATCAGACTCATTCTTTAGTTTTCTTGTTCTATGCATACACTGAGATCTTATTTTACCCCATTTTGGAAGGATCCAGCTATTTCTTCCAAATTTGATTGTTGTATCATTTCACAACCAATTTAATTGATTTCAGTTATATAGTTAAATAATAAATGACAAATGAAAAAAATAAAGGAGGCACAAATTTATTTACTGCATTTTGTCAGGCTACGCTCTGTTGAGCATGCCTTGTCACAGTTTTTGTTTTGATACAAATAAATTTTTTAAAAAATCACTGAAGTACTACAAATCCCTGCTGTAGATCTATAGTATTTAAAATGTAAAATTATATTAAATTTTTGTATCCTCTCTGTCCCATGCATAGAGAAATACTAACCATTTTATATAGACACAGTTAAAATGGTGCAATTTAGTTGATGGACAAAAAGAGAGATGCAAAGATGTTATTTATCCTTAGCTGTTACTTGTACTAATTTCAGTAGAAGAGGAAGCATATTGCTTAAAAGAAGCAGCCTGCTACTCAGTTTAGTTTAGTTCAGAACTAAAGCTTTTTTCTTTTTTTTAAAAAACTTTTTTGCTCATCAGACTAATTTTCTCATGTGTTTCATCAAAGTTTATGTGAGGAATCCATTGTTTTTATGGGTTATCCGATGAAAATTTAGTTCTTTAAATCAAAACTAGTAATAAGAAAAGCAGAAAAACATGTCATAAAGATCAGCTTGGAAGAGAAAGGGAAAGTAGGTGAATACCAATGAAAACCGAATAAAAATGAACACCAATATTTTCTGCAAAACTTCAGTAGAAGGACTATGGATTTTATATAAAGTGTACCTTTAAAGTCTGTCTTCTCATTCCATTTCATCTGAAAGGGACCCAGTTCATGCACTCAAGTGTGCTTTAAAATGCACTCCAAAGTATACAATGAATATCAGAAAATGATTTTCAGAGATTCAGTCCTAATCAAAGCTAAAATCTTAATGCATTTGAACTCTCACTCACTCTTCCTGAACGCAATAGCGTTATTCCTGTGTTTAAAACCATGCATAAGCCTCTGTACTTTATTGATCCTAGGTGGTTGTTTGGTTTTTTTCTGTGGCATCACAGGTAATGAATGACAAAGACTGAGCTATAACCGCAGCACAGACGATTTTACTTGACCCACTGTATTTAGAGGATTCAGCCATGACCCAATCCACCATTGCTTCTAATTTTCATAAGCTCATAAACAGTTTTTACTGAACTGGTCTTTATCTTAAAGATGGTATAGAAATAACGATGCAGGAAGACATGATGTTGTAAAACGAATGCAAAGCTGTCTTCATGATTTCAAAAATTCACTGATAAAAATCCAGTCCCAGGAATAAAGTGGGGAAGCACTATTTCATTTACAGTACTGTTTGAGCAGCTTTAGACTCTAAGCAACCACTGCTCCTCAGCAGACTGAGTTCTGGCAGACACTGTTCTGCAGTGTTACAGAGGCTGCTGCTGTTAGATGGACAGAAACTTGATTTTCTAATCATTACACAAAAGAATTGGCTGACACTCAGGCCCAAAATTTGAGACTTCTTAAGTCCAGGGAGTAGTAAAAGACTAGAAAAAACTCACATGTTGTGAAGGCTTAGGAGCAAGGACACAAAAAAAGCATTAGGAACCACATCTTCCAAAAACAAACAAAAAAAGCAATTCCTATCAGCATTCTGTACTTCAAAGAACCCTTCTTCCATTTGTTTTTCCAACCTTTCAGGCAGTAACATCAGTTCATACATTGTATTTATTTGTGAAACTCTTGTTTTCTCATACATATACACTTTGCTTTATGTCATTGCACATATTTCTAGTCCCACTGTGATTAGCGTGCAAGTAAAGATAAACTTAGACTGAGGCACCGAGGATGCCAACAAACATGTATCCAATAATCCTTTTCATCTTACATGCTTTTTCAAAGAAAGCTGAGAACATTATTAAGCTGATCTCTTATCAGCTGCTGATAAGGCCTGGCCTTCTGTCAACTGTGGAAACAGGATTATAAAGATCTTAACAGGAAGCCTATGATTCACTGTTGCTGTGCCTGAAATCACACGGGGGAGAAACAGCTGTAAGAGGCAGTTTTCTGTCTAGGTTTGGATGTTTGCAAACTTCAGTGTATCCTAGATCAGAAGAAATCCCCAAGATCAGCAGAGCCAAAATGCTAAACTACAGAGGATGAAATGTTTATCTATCATAATGCTCTTCTCTCTAACCCAAGCACATGCATACAAGCTATCTGGTCAACTCTCTAGGTAGAAACAAACGTATGTGCTATAAACAAATGCAATTATTATTATGGATTGCAGTCTTAAAAACAAGACCGAGTGGGCAAGTCTCTCCTTTAGCTCCAAGCACGCAGTTAAAAGGAGACAATATTCTGTACAACGGAATTTACTGGTGAGGAGGAACAACACTGAAGTGCCTTAGCTTTTTTTATTAGCCTAACTCAGTGTTTGGTTCATGAAGCCAGAGATTTGATGTCATTGCATATATAAAGATACCTCTTCTCACTAGTTCCCAGATCAAATCTTAGCAGTATGCAACCCTTCTACTAGAACACAATGTACGCTTACTTTTCTCTGTCTATGCAATCTGCAGGCTAACTAGTCATACATCTGTCAGTTGATAAGCACTCACAAGGTCTGCTCCAAAACACAGACAAAGATAAATGATTGATAAGATCTTGACTCCTACTCTTTCCATCCTTATTCAGAGATGTAGCCTTTCACTCTCTATTATTACAAAAAACGGAAATGCCAAATGGTACCTAAAATAAATTTGTACTGTATAGCCAAAGAGACATGCAAATAAATTTCAAGTAATTTTCTGAATATACTAGTATTTCACCCTCACGACATCTTCATTCACCAAAAGTGGATAGGAAATACTGGAATATTACTGGAGTCAAAAAAAGTCAATTCTGACAAAATATAACTGCTTTACTATTTCTGCATACAGTGTGTCAAAAGATAAGTCAGCAGGCCCTATTTTTGTCCAGAATAAAAATTTTTAAGGCACATTGTTTCCTGTGATCGTGCCACTGATTCGATGTTCTCATTTGCTAGCTTACTTAGCTAGCAATAGTTGTTATAGTTGTCTTTAAGATAATAGCTCTATAGTTGCTCATTTGAAAAACAACGTTATCGTTTTGTCATTCATTTAGAGACCCATTATTACATTCCTGTCATTCCTCTAGAATTCCCTATGAAAATTGTAGCTGACCGTGTAAAGTGATTTGTAAGGCTTTGGTGTCCCACTGTTCGCTACATAAAGTTTAGTGGTAAATAAACTGCTTAGATAGTGAGAGTGACAATAAAATGACATGTAATCTTTTACTACAAAGGAAATCACATGCAGAGAAAAAAAAATAAAATGCTGTTTTGCATGTATACCTTTGCCAAGCATAGCTGTATCAGAAGGGAAGGTTAGAGTAAATAAAGTTCAAATCCCATTTTTAATGTGAATGGATAAAAGATGCCTCTGGTTCACAAGATAGAAAGATAGAAATACAAATGGAGGAACTTAGAACTACACTGACAAAGGGACTTAGATACTTCCGTGATTTGCAGTACCTAAACTCTCAATTAAGTATCTGAGAACTTCGTACAGCACTTCGGAATAGAGGTGTATTGGAGTCTATGTTTTCACCTAGGCACTCAGGCCAGGGAGCAAATTAAAGCATTTCAAAATCTGTGCCTGACTCCACACTTGAGCCTAATCTTGCATTATAACCATGTATAATGTTTGAAAATGAAGTCTTCATCTTAAAAACATTAAGCTAAAAGAAGTTTGGGCCTCTCCCACCGATAGGATGACCCCAGAAAGCACATAAGGTCTATCAGCATTTGTAGCGTGACTCCAAAAAGCCCTTATAAAACTGTGCCCAGGCAGCACTGAAACATAACCATTCTAGAGATGGTGACAATAACTTTGAAACTTTCCTAGGCCTGAGGATATTTGAAGAAGCCTGAGCAATTTGTGGAGACACATCTACATCAGCTGGCAGGAAATACTGTGGAAAGTACCTTCAAGTTGTGGAGAGCACTTTCAAGTCGTGGAGAGCACCTTCAAGTCTTAGTCAACTTCTCAGTATTGAAGGTGTTTCACTTTAAGGAAAGGGTAAATGATTGCCCCCACATAAAAACTAGCATTTCTTGATTCTGTCTAAATACCCTATAGCCCACTGTTTTAACTACCTCTCCTAATGAGTAACTAATTTGTAACTAATTTGTAGAGGTCCTAAAAAGCAACTGAAATTCTACCCAAACCATGCAGATAAAGAGAGAAGGATCTCATATCCAAGACAACTGATGTGAGACTCATCTTAATTGCTTATCTGCTCTTCCTCTAAGGCATAATTTATTAAATGTTATTTTGAAAATGTCTAGAGTGTATGGTCCTTCAGAAAAGAAGTCTTTTACCGTGCTCAGTTTAAGAACGTGTTCCGTGCCTCAGAGGTGAGCGGCTTGCTGCCGTCAGGCTGGAGAGAGCTTGCAAACATCTAGGCTACAGAAAACAGGAAACCTGTGGATTGCATTTTCAGTAATTCATGTACTGCCAGGAAAGAGGGTAAATGAAAAATGATTTGAAAGATATAAATTTTGTGTTTAGATAATGAAGTTCTTTTGGAGCTTTAGGCCCAATGACCAACTCAAAAGCACTTTCATGAAACAAACACATCCTGTAGTCCATATAAACTCACAGAAGGAGTCACAGCTTTTATTGACATGTAAGCAAAGGTTACCTCATCCACTCAATAGAGCAAGCTCATCCTGCTGAGTCGGGTATCCTCAATCAACAGGACACATGGCTGTAAAGAATATTGAGTATCTAAATTCCTCTGAATAGTTTGGAGAAAAATTTCCAATTGACTTTTAAGGACAAAATGCTTATGTGGGCCCTCTATGAATTCCTAAAATCTAGCTCTTCCTTATAGAATGACTTATTTCTTTTCTTAGTAAAATGTCTGCATACTTGAAGGTGAAAGATACACCGGCTAAAAATGTAGGTTTCTTTGTAGAAGATTTCTTTTAAATAATGACATACAATTATTAAAATCACACCCACTTAAGTAGCCAGTTTTAAGCCATAGCTACAATATTAGTTTTGAGCGGAAAAGTGGCACTAAAATATATGCATGTTGCTCAAGGAGATATTTAACATCTTCTCTTTAGGGACATGTAAACATCTGTTCAAAATGAGGACAGTTTTTTGATAGTGTATGGTTATCGCCCTATAGATGTGTCTAGAAAGAAGTCTCAATTCCAGAGACTGCATGTGGCAAGGGTCAGAAATATTTATCATTTCACATTCATCAGGTTGGAAGGACACATTCTGCCCCTGATTTGAGGTTCCAGTGTGAAAAACGGTGAGATAAGAATAAAAGACACATCATACAACTATTTAAAAATTTTGAGGGAGGGAAAAATTGAGATATCTAGGGGTTCTCCATTGCATATGTATTCCACCCTGTGCTAAGGCTGAGCAGGCATCTTACCATAACAGAGCTGATGGAATAACTGGTCCCAGTGACCATGCTACCCTCACTACTGCTGCACAGGTTTTGGATAAATATTACCCCGCCTCCCATAAATAACAATTCCTGCTACCAAACTAGGGTACTCAAAACTGGTGAGGAGAGATAGATTTGCTACCTAAAACACCCACAAAACCCCACTTGTATCCAAAAAAGAAACAAAAAATACAAAAAAATGCAAAAAGTATTCAATCTTAAAGGAGTAAAATGACCGGTTGGTATTACTTCCGTTGTACATGATTCATACCAAGCTCAAGTCCAAATCACTCTGTTCAGGTATCAAGTTGAAGACTACCATTGTAATGAAGGCTGTTTGTACCATACCTGTGAGAAACTTCAAGTTTTTCATAGCAGTTAAATTAATATAATGGCATAATTCACATACACCATTGTTCAAAGTTTTCTCAAGTGTTAGCAAAATGTCATTAAAACAGATTGATACACCATTACCTATAGTGGAAGACCAAACTAAAAAATACTCTCTCTATTTCTCGAGGCATGTTCATGTCTGATCTCAGATTCATCAATAATATTCTCCCAAAGTATATTTTGTAAGGTATTCCAACTATTCAATCCACATTTGGGATATCTGTGGGTTTTTTGGAGGTAAAAGTCTGATTGTCACATGGACTTTTTTCTTTTCTTCAAATCTATAAAAGAAAAATCTGTAACTTACTTCATTGGCTACTGTTCAATTAACATTATTATATTATAAGGATATTATAAGACATTTACTTACACATATGGCAAAACGAGCTGTTCCATTAAATATTCATGCTCTACTGAGTAAGGGAGAGGTAACACAACTCCCCAGCACTCATTACACCACATTTTTTGGTGGCATTATACCACATATTTATATTAGTTAATTTATATTTTGGTTACTATAAAACAATAGGTAAATGGAGAAAATGTTCATTTTCTTCTGAGAGGAAGAAGCAGCACTTTCAGGAAAGAAAAAAAAAATCAGACATGCTCCACAAACATACTACAAAAACTAGAAACTAAGCAGTTCTTGAAAAAGTGAGATGTAGAAAACTTAGCTTATAGAAATGTGGTCATAGTCGCCTGCACTAACATTCCTGGCGTAGCTGGTACTTGTATCTGTGGAGTTCACAAACTGAACAAAACCTGAGTTGAACAGGTTAATTACCATTAACGTGCACAGGTCCTGTGTTCAGAGAGGAAAAAAAAGTAGGAGGAAACCAATTTCAATAACACCTAATCCTTCCCAATAGTGTAGAAATTTCATGTTGGTATGACCTAGTTTCACTGTCACGTAGTCGTAGGAAGAAAATGAAATGTTTGTTACAGTAATATGGATAGTAATATGGGATCAAACACAAATATAGTCTACCACATGATTCAAATGGATTAAACAACTAACGATTACAAACAATAGTTGTTTTCCTTAATTCTTAACTAGAATATTTACATCTGTGTCCAGTTCTGGGCTCCCCAGTTCAAAGAGGACAGGGAACTGCTGGAGAGGGTGCAGCAAAGGGCTACCAAGATGATGAGGGGACCGGAACATCTCTCTTAGGAGGAAAGGCTGAGGGATTTGGGTCTCTTCAGTCTGGAAAAAAGACGACTGAGGGGGAATCTTATCAACGCTTATAAATACTTAGAGGGTGGGTGTCAGGAGGATGGGGCCAGGATCTTTTCAGTGGTGCCCAGTGACAGGACAAGAGGTAACAGGCACAAACTTGAACATAGGAAGTTCTACCTAAACATGAGAGGGAACTTCTTTACTTTGAGGGTGGCAGAGCACTGGAACAGGCTGCCAGAGAGGTGGTGGAGTCTCCGTCTCTGGAGACATTCCAAAGCCCTCTGGACGCGTTCCTGTGCAACCCGCTGTAGGTGACCCTGCTCTGGCAGGGGGGTTGGACTAGATGATCTCCAGAGGTCCCTTCCAACCCCTACCATTCTGTGATTCTGTGATTCTGTGATTCTGTGATCTTTTCTTCCCTGACTTCCCTTTCAGGCCCTGTGTCAAATAGCAAAAAAGCCATTAAACTCAAACACCAATGACACTCAAGCACATGAAACCATGTCTGAACAGAAAAAAAAGGAATTCAAAGCAAAATGAAAGCAGTACCTTTCTAGAAATATCTGTGAGGAAAACAGAGAGCCACAGCTATAGCTAAGTCAATCATCAGTTGGTCAGACAGCTACATACTTCAGCTAAGTGTCTTAGTGTAAATTCTGTCCCTGTCTGATGGTGTAAAATATACATTGTCTGCAAAAGTGTCAAATCATGTGAACTGAAATCTCCCACACCTCAAATGAATATTCTGATTGAAAAACTGCTCTTCTAAAGTACAATATTCTTGATCAGTTTGATCTAAAACTTAATCTGAATTTTTTACCGAAATAATACATTACACAGTTTTGGCTTGTTGGTCTTCTTCAGTACAAATTCCTTGTGTTAAAAAACCCTGTAATTCTGAACTATCATATGTTGGTTTGCAAGCCTGTGTTAATGGTGCAAAGAATCAAACTAACATAACAGAATAAAAGCAGAGGAAACTTTTATAAAAATTCATTGTTAGAGTTCAACTTTCAGAGTAGCTTTGCGTAGAAATACCAAGCAAATAACCGTTTAGTATAAATAACTACTTCTGTTAGGAAATTCTTTCATAGTGTGTCTGTGATGAATAAATTACATTATCATGAATAAGTACGTTGCTTTAACTATCCATTTTAAGAATGTGCCTCTAATGTGTAATTTCTGTGCTGGAGGAGATGAAGGCTCTTTTACCACTCATTTAACTAACACTGAAGAACTTTCTATTTCTCCTCATCTAGTTCTGATGTTACAACCACATTTTCCCTTAAATTCTGTCTGAAATAATTGTGACAGTTTATGATCTGATTCTTCTCCTAGCGGAACGAATGAAATGAAAGACGCAGGCATCATAGTGTTTGGGGAATAAAGATGATGAGTAAGCATTTCTGAACACATAGGAGTCACTTGTGGTTTTCAACATTTATATTGTAACCCACAGGGAGAAATTATTGTAGCTTAAGTATCTAAAATTTTTGAAGCACAAGTAGTAGGGTGAAGGACTGAAACACTGTGTAAGAAAATAAAATAACCATGGCCTGTGCTGTGCAACAGCGACCTAGAAGATGAAAAGCCCCCTGAGCAAACTAAGAAATTAGGAGATGGCTGCTACTGGCTAGAGCACTCTCTGGCAACTAAATAATATAGTGACGGTCTTTAAAAGAAGTTAAGAGTATTTTTCAGTTCAATTTTTGTAGGCTCTCCTAACAAGAGAGTAATTATAAGATTTTTCAAAATACATAACTTTGTGTTGACTTCTTTTTCCAACTAATCTGTAATCAAAACCAGAATCAGTTTTCCATTGGAGGCTGGGTTTTTTGGTATTAAGTATCAGAGCAGACAAAATTTCACAGTATGCCTAATTCCCATTAACTTTAGTCTAATATTTTTAAATGGTTTCCATTAATATCTCAAAGTTGAGTGAAAAAAAGACCCTATAAATACATGTGGTTTGTTTGTAAGACTCAGAGAGGCAGAGAGAGGGGAAAAATTCAATTTATAATGGAAAACATGATCAGAGAGATAAGAGATAAATGCAACATGCTGGAGACTATAAAAAGTGTTAGGAAGGAATATGGTAAACTGGAAAAAATGAAATAAATATACTTTGGCTTGACCAATACAGAAAATGTGCAGATGAATTTCATGACAAATGCCTCAGTTTTAAAATAGTAAATTGATTCAAATCTCTGGAGTCATATATATCAAACTAAAGCCTTTCTGAACATTTTTGAAGAGGAGTGATTTGTTTGTTAAGGACTTTGCCTTGGAAATCTGCAAAGCTTAAAGCACTGCAAAATGTAGGAAAGTCTGACCGCTGAAAGCTTGTTTTTTTCCAAGAAAATGAAGAAATGTGAATAGTAGTACACCGATACTGCTGAAAGTATGAGACAGTAGTGTCTTTTGGTTATAACACAAGTAAATACTTGTGTTTCACTTTTTTTGTGCATAGAAGGCATGATAAATGTATCTGTTAAATACTGCTGAAGAAAAGTGAACTCTGTGGCAGAAATCGACAGGTGCTGTTCTTATCTACCACGGTTATAACAGATACAGGTACAGACATAACCTCAAGAACATTATTCTGGAAAACAATCACAGACCTGTGAATACAAAGCAGTTAGGCCTAAAATTGTTATACAAGTAAAAACAACACCAAATAATAAAATGTTCCCACAATGAGCCAAAACCAGCAAGACCAAAGAGAGAGGGCTCACAGTTGCAAAACCCAGGAAGGGTCTCGCACTTCATGGTGGACAACTGCACAGCACAAACAAAATAGAGGACATGCGAATTCTCAACATATGCTGATATTTAAATAAAAATCTGTGGGTTTTGCACAGCCTAGAAAGAGAAGTAACCCAGCAGACAGTCTGCTGAACAGCAGTTTTCCCTTCCAAAGACTCGTTATGTCATGCAGGACTTTGTATCATCAGCATTACTGAGAAATGCTATTGCAGAAACAAATAGCAGTTACTGAGCTGCTATCATCAGCTTGCTCAGAATGACACTACATTTAGAGCAATAACACTACACTGCAAGTGTAGGTGCACACTCGAAACCAGTGTGAATTTTCTCAATTAAGTTTAGGCAGTATCAGATTACTGCAGCAAACAGTTATAGTTTATCAAAGCAATGAACCACAAAAGCTTGAATCAGCAATTGTGACTATGTAATTTGTTGCTTAAAACTAAAAAACAATGTCACTAATTACTTCTGAATTTGGAAAGGGTTTTTTTCCTAACAACACTAACTTATAATTCACACATATTTATATAAAAAAGAAAACAAAAACACAAACTCAAAAAGCTTTGTTTGGGCAAAGTGAACTAAAATTATGCTTTGAATTACATTCACGTTTCTGTATTACACTCTTCGATTTTAGAATTAAAAAATCAGAGTCATAGGAAGTCGTAGTATGAAGGACTGAGCTATTGTTATTCAGTCCTCATTCATCTCATTCATTCAAATACTTCTTGCTTTTGCGCTTTATATAAGAAAGTGTAGGTTGGGACTTTGTTTCGAAAATACAGTAAAGAAATAATAATAATAAGAAGAAATCCAAAACAGAGGCAGGTAATATAAAACCTCTCCTACACCATCCACAGTTTTATAATTTCAGACAGAGCCACAATAATCAACATTTCCATTACATGAACACTCAATGGACAATTGCAATGAGTTTTCTCCTTAGATATCATGCAAAACCCATTCTTGTATGGAGCACATTGCTTGTCTGCTAGCTAAGGCGAAATGCCAGCTTCCTATACAGTATAAAGCCATTTAATTGCTGACATCAAAGCATTGTCTATAAAGACTTGGAAAAAACAAACCAACCCTCTCTAACTTTTAGCTTTTAAAAAAGAAAAATTGTGGACTTTTTTTCAACTTCTTTTTCATTTATATTAGAATTTGTGTTCCTATCAGAATAGACAGATTTTTTGGTTTGTTTGAAAATAGGGTAGTTAGATAGATCCATTTGAGTTCAGGATATTTTATGTCAGTCCTATGGCTAACCATAAAAGCTAACAGCAATTAGCACAGCTATTAGAATCTGTCTCCAACAGAAAGTTAACATCTTGCCAATATTTTGTGTCCCCACCCTCCCTTTTTTCTTGTTTCTTATTCCTCCTTTTTCAATATCCTTCTAATTTATTTCTTTTCTTTTGTGTCCTCCAGTCTTCCTTTCTTTTACATGGTTTCATAACCTGTTTTTTCTAAAGTTTTTGTTCATTTTTCAGATGGCAGCTCCATCATGGCTATGACCTAGCTGCTGAGCTTTTTCCTTTGTCATGCCCTCTACATACTGCATACATATTTGGAATCAGCTTTATCAGCTTTCTAAATAAGGATTTTAATATATATTTTTAAAGTTGTAATTTCTGCATCTCTTTCTTGCATTATGTAACTGCACATAGGGGGCAATAATTTAGAATAGTTTTCTCTATGAGATTTAAATTCCCTTAGTATATAAATTTTACTTTCCAAGGTCAAAATACACCTGGCAATCAGAAGCTATGGAAAGCAATAATCAAGACTGACTGTATGTTTTTCATTTGATCTCCTTGTGTTTATACACACCGATGTTCTTCAGAGCATGATACATACTTATTTTTCCACAGAGCTGAATGCCCAGGTTTAATTAGCACAAAACCTTTTTATGGATACCAAAAATAGGTACAACATATTTTATATAAAGAACTAGGATATGCATTTTTAACAATACTCCTCAAATATTACCAATATATATCTCAACACTTTCAATTTATTTGGCTAATAGGAAAATTTGGTTACATTCTTTAAGATGGTACATAATGAACAAGTAATGAACAAAGTACATAATGAACAAATAAAAGTTTCTGTTGGTTCTGTTGCCTGAGGTACAAACCTTGGTGAGAAGATGGTTAGAAGTCATGTCTGAACCTAATGTTATTAGTACCCCAACCAAGAATACAGGTTCTGCTCTTTAATCTCATGCCTTTAGGTTTTACACAGTTGTTTAAATAACAGATTATTAATTGTAAACTGCTGAACACAGAGATCATTTCACATACAATACAATTAAACAGGATGTATATCAGAGCTACAAGGAAAACCTAAAAGAAAACACCACTCATACCTGACTAATACAAACATCCTAGAATACAGAGAGCTTTAATAGTGAGCATTATCACAGTTAGATTCCCTGTGGGTAATGAAGAATCACCAAAATAAGTTAGTCAGAAATAACTATGTAGGATTATACAAACATACCCCAAAGCAATACTTCTTGTTGTACAACAGGGACCTCATGAAACTTCAGGGTACTACACGTAGACTCTCCCTGAATAGGAATTCTGAATATAATCTCGAATTCAAAGAACTTTGTAGTGAGATCGCACACAAAAAATAGCTTTCCAATTCATTCTGGAAAAAAGATAATAATCACCTCGTAAAGGGATGACATTGTTTTGTGTGGGAATATATGGCCCAGAGACCAAAAAGGTACTCTGGGGTTCTGCATTTCTATGAAGCAGCCTTAGGTCACTGTCTTGTTGAGCTCCTAGAAGAAATTCAACAGCCAAAATCCAATTTTCCTTTAGGAAGTTTCAGAATTCATAACTTAAATACAAGAAAGGAACTGAAAAAAATACAATCTTGCATAGACTTTGTCTCTACAGATCAGTGGGATCTGTGGGATCAGCTTATGAAATACAGTAGGGAATGGCATCATCAAATCTATGCTTTTTTTAAATCACAAAGCAAAATGTGAAGACCCACTGAAATCTCACAACATAGATTTGCTTATGCAATGTGAAAAATTCCTGTGCTACCAGGAACTGCCAGGTCACTATGCCTTAATTTTTCATATATGGTAACAATTATAGCTATGTATATGGTTTATATTTAAATCTTCCCAGGCTCTCTTTTCCATGTTTTTGACATGTGATTACCCAGTTTGTTTCTGCACATTAGAAGGTCAAAAAAAAAAAAAAAAAAAAAAAGAAAAAAAGGAGAAAAAGACAAGTCTGTAGTCTGGTGTTTTAAACTTTTCCTTTAAAACACAAAAAACTTCACCTAGAAAACAATGCTTCTGCATATACAAAATATTGGCCAACAGAGTTCTGTGCATCAACACTATAGAACTCCTGAGAGCAGGGATCAGCAGTATCTTACTGAGTTGCAGTACTGAACCTCTATCCCAGCACAACTTCCAGGCATTGTGCATAGAAGCTCTCTGGCACAGTGAGACAATCTGCTGGACAGGTGGAGGTACACAAACAGGTGGGTACCTCCACTTTCTGTGCTGCCTCCACCACAGTCATTTAACACGTATACATGGCAGGGCAACTTTCTTCACTGTCTTGTGTGTCACTATCCCTTTTTTTCAAAGAGATCAAAGCATATCCTCTGCAGTTTTGAGACAGAGATAGAAAAACAATTTCATTCATAACTGTCTTCATTCATAACTGCTACATTTAATATCTTATCAATTAAATACTTTCCTCTTTGTTCAGCACTATCCTGCAACAACTCTTAAGTAATAAACAAAAACCATTTTATTTTACTCAGACTGTTTTCTTCAATTTAGTATTTTGTATTGCTTCAATTTTTTTCTTTCCCTGATATTCCTCTTGTGACTTTTATTACAAATAATATTTACTGTCTTAGAGTTTAGCAATTATCTATGCTTTAACAATGTGTGCAATTACCTGTAAACCCTTGTGAGGTAAAATTCACAACAATATTTTGTTCTCGGTTTGGATATATATTTGAATTAAGTTATGCAAGATGGAGTACTAAATCAAAATTACATTCTAAGTCTATAAACAAGGTAATCCAGAAAATCTGTAAAATACAAAATAAAACAGCAAATTATACCGCTGTGTGTGGTTTTCTCTGTCCTCCAAAATGTCTTAAAAACATTCACTGATAAATTCATTTAGTCAGAAGACTTATGCTTGATGACAAAGCTAGTGAAACAAAGAATCATCCTTCCACTGGTTTCAACATTATTGAATCCAAAATTCTTATGATGATAGTCCCTGAGAATAAAAGGAATGTAAAAAAAAAAAAAAAAGACTACAAATGTCAGTGTTTATTTATCGGTAACATATGTTACAAAACAAGACACACCACTCCAAACCATAAAGCACTTGTTACTATGTGCAACATCTGACCACTACCTTTCCTAGGCTAGTTCCACTATTAAACAAAACAGCAAATAATGAAGGATCTCTGACTGATCAAAACAAACACACACATTCTGTTTCTCCAGTTTCTCTCTAATGAGACACACACGAAGAAAACCATGTCAGATGAATGAGAAAATGTTAATTGTCTTTGCTTCAGATTTTCTGCCACTTTTTTTGTAGTTACTCAAAAATACATTAAAAGTGGCAGTTTCTTGTGTCCATCAAATTAGAATTCACTGCATGTTACAAAAGAATAGTAAGCTTAGTTAACTTCAGCATTACAACCCATAGCAAAATACAAATTTTTTTGTAGTCAGAAAGATTGGCAACTTCACAGGAAAAAACTTTTGATTGCAACACATCAAATCATACAGCCTTTAACAGCAGAAAGGGTACACTACAAGACACAACCTTATTAGAACAACAGGCTAAAGGACTGATAAAGCACTCATTTCATGATGAGCTCACATTCTTTACATTGATTCTTTCTCTCCACTTAACACTTTTGCCTCAAATATTTTATTTTAAACCTCTCAGCATACAGTCTAAATGAAACTATTCTGGACTGTCCGTCTTTTTGATGTGTTTTCCTACTAACCTGGTGTTTAAAATTTCTGGGTACCAATTTAAGATATGTTTCATTTATTATCATCTATGAAAGTAGGAAATGCATTCTTACTCAAGGAAGCACAACTATTGAAGAGAGAAAAAAAATAATACTGCCACAAGTAGTTATTTCATAAAACAGCAAGGTATTTTTGTTGCTTTAGTACCCAGAGATTTGTACGTGCCTGGGACCACAAGATGACAAATACACAGCAGTCAAAGCAGATCTTCATTCTGGGGAAGCAGCCACACTAACTGTATGCCAGCATGAGCAGCTGTAGATCTTCTGCTTTCTGTGAGTAGCACTTGCAGCATTCTCATAAGATAAAAGACGATTCTGAACACATTCGAAGAAAAAGCATAGTTCTTTTAAAGTGACAGCAACTTATACGTATGAATGCTGGTAGGTTTGGACTGAGTGAGGTGAAGTAAAAGCTATACCACCCTAGTAACTTTAAAATTTTCAATTAGCAAAAGTTCTTCCAGACTTAGAATTATAATGATGCCGTATCATTCACCGTACAGATTTTATCAAAACAGAGTAAGCCTCATTAGTAATAATGAAACAGCTGTAACTGGTATAGTTCAAGTTTATTTTGGGAACAGTCTATTCTCTGAATTGTCCTCCCCTTCCTATATCTTCCTATGTCTTATCTTGATATAAATAATGTAATACCACTGTATAACATTTTATTTAACAAATCTTTAATGAAGCAACCCTAGTTCGCAGGAGTTTTAAAAGCATTTTTTCACCATCTGCAATGATGACTTGTCAAAGTGAAGAATTCAGAACAATACAGAATTTTAAATTTACTATCACTCTTGTTAACACCCCCAAGTATTTCTCAATGTTGTCTTTTTCTCTTGTTTTGTTTAGCTGATTAATATAGCACAATAAGAACAAAGCATTTTCTTCTGTCCATACTTAACTGGAAGACTACTGTTTGGTTTTGGACATTGAGGAAAAGAGACTGAAACTTTGGCCATATTTGGACCTACTATGCTGTTGGTCAGCCCCACACACATACAAATGATATGTCTGTCTCTCCATGTCTCACACACCTCCACTGTAAATTCACAGAATTTTTTTTATATATAAACTATAAATATAAAGGCACAAGACTTAATCTGAGGGAAGGGAAAGAAGAACAATCTAGGATTTCTACTGAAAAAAGATAATTTGTGGTTTGAAGACTGTGGTTGTGTTAAAGCACTCAACCCTTCCAGGGACAGAAGCAGGGTGCTACATCGTAAGCTTTCCTTTCATCTGGCCATAGTCACTGGTGATGTAGACCAGAACATCAGTGCGTGCAAAATCAGAATCAATTGAAAAAAAACATAAGAGAACCACAATAAAACTAATGTATACTGGTAAGCAAATTTCAAAATATGAAATGCAAGCCTACATAAATCTTTTGCATACAGAGGCAGCTTCTGCCTCTGAGGTAATAGGGTTTATCCATGACTGGAAGAGGGGGCAGGAAGAGCCATGTGTATGAACAATACACACAATGAGGGCACGTGGGCAGGCCATAGCACTGCACGCAAAAATACAGCAATGTTACAGAGAGAATAGGAGCTTTTTTTATCAACACCAGAAATACATTTTTAATTCTTGCACCAAGTATTTTCACCTCCATTGGAGAAAACACAGGCATAAGGAATACCAGAAACCTAACCACACAGGTTCCAAATAATTTTGAAAAGTTGTCAAGAGATTTTCACTGACAAATTTTTTCTATTTTTGTGGCCATTATTAGATATTCATAAACGTCTGAAAGTTTAATAAGTAAATCAACACACTCCGTCTTCAGAAATGGATTCCAATTAATTTCTCTTATGCTGCAAATGCTGTGGCACTGTAAAGCAGCAGGTGGCACAGAATTTCTCCCATGCCAGCTGAATGGCGTTACTGGGTGGCCCTGGTGCCAGAGCGCTTTGTTCTCATTCGGGGTCACTGTGACCTAAACTCCACCCTTCAGGGTCACAGCAGGCCTCCTTCTAGCCAGGCATGAAGCTGCTGTGGCTGCACCATGGTTTCTTCACACTGCAGAAGCCCAAGGACGCATGCTTGCTCGCTTTGCAGCAACAGGTCAGGCTCACTGCCCCAGGGATCTTGACCCCCTCCTTGCCTCTGAAGGGCAGGGCAGGAGATGGAAGACAGGCTCCAGCTGAGGAGAGGGAACAGTCAGGACAAGGCTGCCTGTGCCAAGCCTTGGGCACGCAGCTAGGGCTAGACCTAATCAATAAAACCTACAGTTTCTGTATTTGGCATACTTGAAGCACTTCTTTGCATTTCCTTAATGAAGAGGGTTCATTTTCTGAATCAGGCTCTTATCTTTGTGCTTCACTTGAATATTTGTTTTGAATATATTTTAATAGCTATTTAGACTTAACATGTGATATAATGATTAAAGTAGAAAAAAAAATATTTTCCTTTTCTCATTATATTTTTATTTGCCAATTAACTAATGAAAATACAGCTAAGCATCTTTTTTCAACCATAAAGATACAGCCTGTGGTTCTATCTTTATTTATTTATTATTTATTTATTATTTATGGAGTTCACAATGGTCAGCAGTTTTACTTTTAGATCAATAATAACAGTGGTTAGGATAGCATACTGGAGTAGCATACACTGTATGCTAGCTAGTGATACTTGAATTTTTTCAAGCCAGTAAAAAACTGGGTGGAAGAAAAAGGGTTCATTCCATCTCCACCCTCACTATCTCTTGGCTGCTCTGACTACACTGATGATGGAGAATTTGGTTTTGGATGACTTCTTAAGAGAGAATTCCACTTTCTTTTCTCTTGTAGTTGCTTGTCCATCCTAGTCACCACAGTCCTGTTCTGCTCAGCACTTTGCTGACAATTTAGAGGAATACAAACAGCCTAGGAAAGGATAGAAACACATGGCTGACCCTGAGTCATTCAACTATCTGATCTGAAGAGTCAATATCAGTAATACCACCTAGGTTCAGGAACAGGAGGCAGGGAAACATATGGATGACCAGTTGTAGGACATGCAGAGCCACATTTAAGACTGGTATCATAGATAAGAAACTTGGCATTCTTCGACAAATCAGAGGTTTAAAACGACAGTGCTTTTGTCACCTGATGTGATTCACCATCCACTTTCCCTTATTAACAGGGAAGTAAAACTCCTATAACACCAACCAGCTGCTCTCACCTTCCTAGTAATACAGTCCCAAACTTTTTTTTAATTACTGTTACTGGTTCCACACATCACACTGGAAAAGATGAAATGTCTTTGCTATGACTGTCTTTAGAGAGAAAGTGACCACAAGCAATAATGATTCTGTATCTCTGCAGGCATTTAGTAAATTATTTTCCCATCAGACTTTCCAAAGTCCGTATACATTTTGGTGTGCTATTGAAAGAATGCTTTTCAGACAGAAAAAAAATGTGGTTAAGTATGGTGTTATTAGAGTTCCTCTTGAAAGAACGTCCCTGTGATTGAAAACAGTGGTTTGCAAAGCTATAGTATACAAAAACAACAACAAAAACCATTGCATTCATGTGGGAAATTTAGTTAATTACCCAACTATATTAATTTAAGACCAAACATGATAGAATGTGACAATCAATGAAATACAATTAAAACTTAAAAATTTGAGGCCTGAAGCCCTTTATATTATACAGTATAAAATGCAAAACAGTTATTTCAGTATATGCTTGAATAGTACTGAGAGAATTAAAAACTATTTCTCTTCAATAAACACCAAATTACATACTGATAGAGGAAAGCAGTACTTGAGCTTAAATGTGCAGAAACAATCGTCTGAGCAGAACTGCAAGTTCTCATGTGTTTTTCTGGTGTATATCTAATGTAGTGATTTGCATTCAGAATGAACAGTATTTTCATGTTTCTAAGTGCTGTTGTATTAATGTTACTGGAAATGGCTGTTGAAAAAAAGTTGTTTATGTCTGCACTGTGCCATTGCTTCGGTTTCATCTTTCAAAAACTCAGGTTTGTATATATTTCATATAATGAGGGAAAGCACCACAAATAAATAAGTTACAGTTCAGCATGAATAATAGCAAATGGAGTTACTGCAAAAAAATACCTGACAAGCAGCCATCTTCTTTTCTCCTGTAACACAATTAATAAGACTGAAAATAGGAGAAATAGTTTTGTTCCATATTAGTTTTTCAATATTAAGAATTTGGTTTTAATCTGTATTGAAATACAATCAGAACTTTATGAATGATGTCACCATAACAGAATTATAAGAAAATGGCCATTTTCAGATCAAAACCTAAGCTTTTTCTTTTGTGAATGTTGAGAAGGTAGAGAAGGACATTGTTTCAGTCTAGCTGGCTGAATCGACAAATGAAAAAACTTGAACCAAGTACCTCCCATGCTGCTGAAAAGTGCCTTATCTCTCAGTTAGACTCCAGCTCCCAGCTCAAAATATGCTGGAGAGCATATATTGACCCCAGATGTTACAGAATGAGGAAATTCTGACCAGCTGGCAATACTGCTATTCCATTCTAATTATTCAAATGAAGTTGTTCTTTAATAAGATGCATTTATATCAGAGAATTTTTTCTCACAGATTTTTGCTCTATTTTGAATTCTCTCTGTATGAAATATTCTTTCCTTTGTCTGTTTATTTCTTTCTCTAACCAATTGTACAGTATAAATACAATAATTTGAGATCTTCACCTTCGATAATCCATGAGTTGATTCGTGTGTCCTCTGCTGAAAGAATTATTTATTAAAGCTGAATTAGAATTTAAATGTAAATCCTCACAGTTAGCAGATTCCTGATCTTCTAAATGCTACTGTACTATTATTTAGCTTCTTCTACTTAATGGATTTTGAGTAAGTATAATCTCCTAGCACAGAGCGGGGCAGGAGGAAGAACCCATAACAGCCAGAACCACTGAAGTCTACAGTCCAACAGATTTGTTTTGTGGGTAATGGTCTTTCTGAATTATAAGACTGCAGTATGAACTTATTACATCCCAGCAAATCACAAGAGATGTTTTGCATGAAACTATATGTAAAAGTTTATGATTCATTAAGCCCTAGAGTATCTAAGCAGAAGAAAATGCTATTTTCTCATGCCTCAGAAGGCAAGAGCTCCATTTTCAGCTTTTTCTGTTGTGTTCATAACACCATTCTGTGTGTATGGATCCTTTGATGTCTTTTAGTGAAAAGTATGAGAATTTAATTAATGAGAATTTAATCTCCTTTGATGCATGTTGGGTTGAAATGGGCCAGTTTTGCTCAAAAGTTAGCTGCAGGACACTGGTAGATTAGCAGAATGATTCCACAGCTTCGGTCCTGTAGGAATAAACAGGATGAAGGTCTATTTTCTAGCCTCTATATAACTTTTGGTTGTGTTTCTTTAATAGCTGCTCTTCACAATGTCAAAAATGTCTCCTGTTCTGGAGTTTTTTAAATGTGATTTGATAAATTTGGGCAATCCTAATTCTAATTTCCACTTTTTCTTGCCACTTTTGTTCATGTTTTTCCTTCTTAAGATGCTTTTTATTACTGTAAAGTAGAAAAGTTTCTTTGTGGATAAAAGGCATTCTACCAGAAAAATATCCCTAATATTGCAGAAAAAAAAATAATCTTCAAAGCTATTAGGGAAATGAAAATGAAAATGAATTTCTCTAAGAGAAGCTAAAACAGAGTTTTGCAGGAGCAAGACACTACTGATGCCACTTTATTTCAAGTTGTAAAAAACAGATGGTCTAACTGGAGTCTCTGTGATGCTTATATGTGGAATGAATCAGTGCAGACAGGATGCATCTCAAAATGCTGGCCTGCAGAGAAGTCAGAACATGATAGGTGACTGCCGTGTTTGAAAGATTAAATAAATTTTTTTAAGTGTTAAAAATAGTAGGACAATACAATAGAAATTTAAGATGTCCTTTATGTGAAACATAAATGAACTATGAAATTTAAAAAATCTGAGCTCCACACTGATGCAATTTTTTTTCCATGAATAAAAATCTACAGTGGAGTTAGATTCAGTTCTAGACTTTCTAGAGGGTTGTTTGAGGGTTTTTTTTTAAAACAAACAGTTCAGTTTTCCCTTTTACTCCGTGCTGCATTTTTCAGGCAACAGCCAGGCCCAAAGTACGTTTAATATAGAGAATCATCTAGAACTTTGGATGGTAATTACTATGACCTAATATCACCACTCTTGGTGGCACTCTTTAGCCTCAATGAACTAGTCTTGGAATAGAACATTTGCTGCTATTTTTATAAAGGAAACCAAAGGTATAACTACAGTGAATGTATTTACATACGGTGAACTTCCAGAGAAATTCATCTTCAAGCTAAGTTTTTTCAACACTTCCCCCAGAAGCATGTTGAAAATGGCGAAGAAAGCAGACTTTCTTATTACGTGGCGAGGAACTGTTAATTTATTTTTTTTCTCTCCTTCAGGATTGCAGCTATATCACTGAATGATAAAAGTGAAATAGTGGCAGTGCTATATACTTTCCTATGTGCAAGTGACTGTGTGGGAGGATAACTGTCTGTAAAGACAGAAGTATCCCATACAAATTCTGAAAATATATTTATGAAAAAAAACCCCACACCTCTTTGCTTTATGATAGTTAAATAAAAGTGCAATATTATTGTTTGAGTTCTCTAAAAAACCATCCATTGCAATATAATTGAATATCAGTAATTTTAATTAATGCAAAATGACTACCAACTTTCCTTTACCCTACTGAAATAAGTTAGCATCTCCAAAACCCAACATTAATATTAAATTTTTTAAATGTGATGATGATGATGGTGATACCTCATTTCAGTCTTCTACTGCTTTTCCAGCCAATAGTGAATAGATTTTTAAAAAAAAACTGAAGATATATTTTCAATTTCAAATCTATGCAAAAAAGAGTTTAAATAAATGAAAAGGAACAATAAATAATATAGAGATTGGTTTTACTCATACTGTATTTGGTGACTTGCAAGTAGCTGGTGTATAAAGAAACATGACTGAAAAGTATACCACTGTGGCATCTCAGGCATTCTCAATTAATGTCCCTGTTCCTTTAGATACAAACTTGGCCCTTACACAAGCAATGTGGATGAAAGGTGGTAGTAGAATTGTTTCTTTGCTGCAGAACAACCTTGCATTTACAAAATCTTCCTGATGAGACAGTTAGATCTCTTCTACAGGAAGGCGTAAGAAGATGAAGTAATGTAGTGTAGCTCTGCCTCTGTATGCCAACAGCACTGACTGTGCATGAGTGAAAGCAAACATTTATAGAGAGACCTACACAGACAAAGGGCTCCCAGTTTATGAATTATGAAGTCATTTCCCAAAGTAGACTCAAATGGGAAAAGCTGGGGTCTTTAAGACACTGCCACAGTCCCTGAGTTTCTGTGAAAAAATATCTGTTTTGCAAACTTGTGGAATTTTATATTGGAGTATAGTGCAACTCATACATCAATTTCTTTATGTATAGTGACATTTCTCCCTCTGACTGTCCAGAAGCTGTTGAAATGGCCATGGGTGCTCATTACTCATTGAAAATGCAATTAATTAGGACAAATGTCAACAGTTAAAATAGTTTTCATCAGGTATTTCATGCCCTCAGTTTTTTCCCTTTCCTGTGCAACAAATTCTTGAGGAAGGAGGGCTCAGTGAAGATCATAACTGCAGCAGAACTTCTGGTCAATTAACCTTGTTTTTAGCCCACAAGACACCAGTGTTTTCAGTCCTGAGATGGGCATTTGAAAAAGGCGGAATGACTGAGAGAACTTAAGTCTAAAGAAAACACTCAGATATCAGCTTTAATATTATCTCTGGTGCTTTTTGCAACGATATTGTTTGTTGTTACATACAGTTTATTTGCATAAAACAGAAGCTATACAGGATTTATGACCTGTGGGTTCAGCTCTAGGAGTTCATTTCTGTTTAGCCAAGTCTAGCCATTAAACTTCCACTTACTACTTGACACGGTATCAGGGCTTCCTCAGTGTAATAATCCTCAGCATACTCTTTCACCAATTCTGCTTTAGGGGAGTTGTAAATTATAGTAATGAATGTCCAAGTGAGGCACACTTACACATCTTTTACTATTAAGAGGCACAAAACAACATATGCCATCACAGTGGAATTTGCTTTTTTGAAAATTGGGCAGTCAATATGTCATGTTTTGACAAGCAGAAACAGTTTTGCAATGGGATAACAATTACGAGTATCACTGGAATTCAGCATTGTTTTGCTTTTCATTTCATGATGGCACACTGAGAGGCTGAATGACAACAGATTGTCATAAGAGAGAGTTAATTGAATATTATTGAAAAGTAGATGGCTGATGTGAAGAAGAAATGTGTCAAATGTGACTTATTAGTGATCCAGACTAGGTGGATCCGAGGAAAAAATCATTTTGTAGTCAATGAGATGAGTTCAAACACCAAGCAGATGAAACATTAGAATAAAAGTAGTTTAGTCCAATTTATTTATGCTATTAAGAGATTCTGAGTAACATACTGTAGCAGAATTACAAATACAAAAAAAAATTATACAGTATACAATATCATCAAAATCACATTTGGAAAAAAAAAAAAAACACGTAAGTAGTTTCAGCTGTGCTAGTGAGCTGCATGTATATACCCAGTAGTATCTCCAGGTATCAGTCACCTCATACAACTAGAAATAATGAGATAGAAAATTAATTATGGTAATCAATTATTATAATGGCATACAATTTACCTTCAAGAACACTTCTACTAATTTTCTGAACAAGCTGCTAATTTGAAGAAGTCATGCACAAGTTTCCCAATCAAAGTGGAGTTCTTAATATCTATTCTGATACACACGCATATTTTCTAACACATAAAACCCAGACTGTTGAACTACTTGTGAATAGGTTCAGGCTGGTCCAATGTAAAGTAGAATAAAATTCGTACTAAAAATGGGGAAAAATATTGTCAGATGAGCAAGTATGTATTTCAAAAGTTTTCCTCCAAACGTCCTCACTGAAATAGATTTATTCAATTAAAAATAAAGAAATCAGTAAAAGACAAAAGTTATTTTATAACATTATTTCAGTAACATTCAGAATGACTTACAGAAGGGGCTTGGTCTGCAACATGCAACCTGTATTACAAAAAGGAACTGAAACAAGTCTTTCCGTATTTTTAAGGAATTATGTTGCTGAGACAAGGCATTTTTTGCTTTGTTGTTTCCCCCCGCCCCCCAATTCTTTCTCCCACTTTAGATTACCAATGGTATTTAAAATTCCAGAAAACTCATTTTGTAACTGTAATTAATTCACTTAAGTATACCAAAGCATGCTCCTTTCACAACTGTTGTACCAGCGCACCTGATGCGACCATTGTCTATGTTCTTGACATGTACTGTTTCTGGAAAAGAGATGAAAGTAGGAAAAGTGTCAGCATTTGGCCTCTGGAATTATATAATTCCTTAGTTCAGATTAATCCATTTCTAATATATAAGCTTATGAAACAAGTGGTAGTTTTCACAAATAATTTATAATCTGTGATCATAATATCTTCTGGTTTTCATCTCAATATTCCAGCACATTTGGGGAAAAAAAAAAAAAGTATCTGTTGCAGACACAGACACATCAAGAGTAAGCATTTTTAGGGTCTGCAGGGAGCCAAGACCTCCTAACTCCCAGGCTTTTTTCGTAAGCAGAAGTTTACACATCAGCCCAGCAGATTTTGTTTGCTTGGAATATTTCTCACCCAAAATCCCCTTCCACCTAAACTGATTGGCACTATATGTAACTAATCCTTAAAAAGGATGAAAAGATGACATTTTCTTGTTAGAAAAGAAGTCACAGAAGTGTCCAATCCTCAAACTGTGCTGTCCAAAAATCTTAGATTGTTAAGCATATCAGAATTGTGTAACTGTGCTTGGTTATTGGTATCCCATAGATGCCCTGGTTTTAGGTTATGTTTACATAAATAATGATTAAAAATAGATATGAAAAAGGGTACCAAAATCATCTTCATTCAAGAATTATTAAGAATTAAATTATTTATACCAACTTTTGAAGAACTTTTTTTCTGCATGTGTCTCTCATTCTCTCTTTGACAAACCAGACTGCAGAAGCGTCACAAAAATGACTGCAGTCATTCTGATGCAAGGCTGCCATCAATCACAAAACAATTTTTCCTAATGTTAAATATTATAACTTTACAGAAAAGTTCATATTCCTTCTTTCAACAATATTATTTGATTCTTCCACATACAATGCAGAAATTTATTCCAAATTGATTTCCATCTTTTGATTTAAATACTTGAAACAAGCTTGGGGTATTTATTAGAATGGTCTCTTGGAATCTTTTGCAAATTCCCAATGACAGGATTGGCAATCAGCCCACAGAAGGCTTTCAGTAATTATCAGAACACCAGTGCAGAGCTTGCTCAAGACACCTCTCATCCTTTTATTGGCATATTTATTTCTTTAACTACACATGAAAGAGGAAGGGACAATGACATCACAGCTATTCTTTTTTAACACAGCCCAAAGACATGTATTTGCCAAACTTTTACTCTGTTTAGCTCATCCAAGTCCAGCATTCCAATCAGATTAGACCTCTGCATTCTGAATACCTCCATGAATATTACTACAGGTTATACTATTTAGCATCTTTTCAGCTTCATGTACACGATTCTTCTGTAAGAGCTCATCTAAATGCCGTCTTTGTATCATACTTATGCCAGGAGCATTTGGATTTATTGTTCCTTAACATGATTTAAATAATACATTTAGCTAACCCGCCTCTTTTCTAAGAATTTGATGAGCGACCTGAAAATAATTTGCCTAATATAACCTTTGAAGACACAATACTCATTTACGGATATAGCATACAGTAATTTCTTTAATAAACTCTGTTGTTTACTCAGTAAAGTTAATAGTAGGCATCTAACAGGTCGCTTTACAGACAGCAAGGGTAACTGCAGGTCATATTATATTATCATGAGCTGCCACAGCAGCTGTATAAAGAACCACCACAACCAGCAAGAGATTAAAAATCCACATTCCCATTTCTGAGCCTCAATAAGGTTCAGTCTAGAGACAGCAGATCTAGGACATCTGTGAAGTGCAAGATGGGTTTTGTGCATAGACAAATTGCCATGAGGTACAGCTTACAAGTGAAGGACAAAGAACATAAGAGCCTCTGAGAAGCAAATCCCACAGCATTCGTTACCTTACAGAAGAGTAAACACAGTCATCATCCCTCAACAGACAATTTCTACCCTGCACCTGTTGATTCTTATTGTCCCTGTATTTAGTCAAGGGAGATGAGGTATTTTAACTTCCTTCTTAGTTCACAGCTTCTTACAAGTTTCCTTGTGCAATTTGATATGATTTGTCTCACTTCACATGCCTCTACAGTCATTTCTTAAAAGTCTATTCACATTTATGTAAATCCAATCTATAATGTATCTTTAGGCTTCGCTCTGTTGTTTGGTAGTGTGCAGTATCACTAAAGAGTGCTATATTTCACATGTGTTGCAATTGCTTAGAGATATGGTTTAGTGATGGTTTTTGTCAGAGTTAGGTTGGTGGTTGGACTAGATGGTCTGAAAGATCCTTTGCAACCTAGGCAATTCGATGATTCTATGATTCTAATGTAGAGTTACATGTGTAAAACAAGAGTAGGGATACTTTAATTCGTTCTTCCAGTAGTCTTTTTCCCTGTATTTCCTCTGACTTTGTAGGATTTTAGGAGAACTTTAAATGATAATTATTAAAGGCATGAGTTAAATACAGGAACTTCCAACAGCTTGGGCAATTACATAGCTGCATTGCAGATGATCTTATATATGTGTGATATTTAGCATTAATACACTCATGTATTAGATGCTGCCCAGGACTGGGTTTGTACCGCACATGCATGTTGAATCAGGACACGGAATGCCTTTCAACTCTTGCAATGCTGTTATCAAGTAATATTTCAAAGGTTTTTCTGTTTTTTTCTTTTTCTTTCTGTTGTAATCATGCACAACCCTGCCAAACTCAGGCCTGAATGGGAGAAAAAGTTTGCCTATTTGCTCTGAAAGGTTAAGCAGTCTGGTGAGTAAGAAAGCAGCAAGAAAGTCATTGGATGCAAAAAGCTTCCTATATTTTAACAGTACTAGCTCATGAAATCTCTTCTTACCATACCCAAAATGAGTTTATTTTTAGCTGTGCACTGGTTGCCACTTAATTGTCTTAATCCTCACCAAGGTTAGAATACTGGAAACTGATGTTGTTTAGCGTAACCCTACTTTTATTTTAATTAACATATCATACAACACTACACAGAAGTGATTTCATGGATTAAATTGCATTTCATGTTGTAGTCTGTCTTGCCTTTTAATAATCATTAGAAAATTCTTTTAAATTAAAGGTAAATAATTAAATTAGAAGAGTTAGGAATAAGGATTAATGCTCTAGGTACATTTCAAGCCAACAGGATACATTTGTTTTCATGTGATGAATACTTTGGTAAGAAATTATGCTGAAATCTACAAGAAAAATAAGCAACGTTTGAGGTTTTCATAACATCTAATGAGTCATATTTGATGTGATTAGAATTAAAACACTATTTTATAGTTCAAGCTGGGATTTTTCCTTTTTTAGCAGAGAAGTGGAGTTCTAATATGTATGAGATGTATAGGCAACAATTCAAGAGTTTTTCCAGAAGTGCCTTTTGCATCTCAAAACACGTTTACATTTGTTAGCACTTAGAAACGTACTTCAATTACTCATACCAAAATAAGAATCTGCTTCTCCTATTTAAATCCTTACATGTCTCTATATAATAGCTACCTAATGCATCAGCAACATGTAACTGAGACGACAATTCAATAGTTGTGTTTTTAACATCCATAGTAGGTATAATATAGGGACTAACTATCCATCTCAGTCTCCCCGCTTCCTGTAATTTTGTTGTTGCTGCTGCTGCTGTTATTTAGTTATATAAATAGTTTGCAAGAGAGGTAAAATGAGAACATTTTAGATACTTTTGAGCTGTGTCTCATCAACCTTTCCATTAAGGGACCATGAGAAGAGAGAAAACAAGCATTTTAAAAGCTAACAAACAGTTTAACCCAAATATTCACATCTTTTGCACTTCAAGCGATAAAAGAGGAGTAACACCTTAAGGACAACTACTCTTAAACTCTTGTCCAGGAAATCCTGAATCAAGTAAAAGAAAAGACAAGACTTCGGAGCTCTAGCAGCCCAAGCTCTTAGTAACATCACTATCTTCGTGTGAGAAAGAGGTGACTCATTGATGCTTAATTCCTTTGACAGGATTTACAGCTTTTGGCATTTATTGTGGCTAACAACACTCATCCACACATATTCTTAGCTCTGCTAGACAAAAATGCTAAAAGATACATCTTTTTCATGTTAAAGAAAACTGGAAAAAATGCAGTAAAATATTTCTATACTTATTCCTACTAAATGCTCTGTGTTGAAAAAGATCCTCAGAAACAAATGAAAAGCCTTGTGTGTGTTGCTCGTATGTTGTTGAGAGAACACATCAGAAAGAAAACCAGAATCATTTACCTGGGTAGCAAAACTCTGAATGTTCTATGTGGTTATGTTCTTTTTTTCTCAGGCTCTGCAGTAGATTTTTTAAAAAGTTCAACACCTAGAATTTTTTAACTAATGTACATTGTTCTCACAGAGAACAATGTAAAGTTCACAAGAATGTGTTAATTTTTGAAATACATCCTCTCCTGTTCACCTTTGTATAACTTTTACATATTAACATTTATCAAGTTTTCACAGCTTGCTCGTCTTATCTAAAAGGTCTTCGTATAACCATTTTGATGCTGTAACCTATACTCCCATATATTCCAGACCAGGTGTGTGCAGCTCTTACTTCTCCACCATTATGATCCTCCTCAAGCCTGTCTTCTTGTTATTGTGAATTTAGAATTCATTTCCTCAACTAGTAAATTTTGTATTCCTGATTTTTTTTCTCAAGCCTGTATTTTTCTTAGAATTTAAAGTCACTCAATTTGGGTATTTTAGAAACTCAAAAGAATGGACTGACACACTAAACAAATAATAAAAGCCTTATAAATTTTTAAGTGAGATGTCCTAGACAAGCTTGCTAGAAAATCTAAACTCTCTCTTATTTGTATGGAACAGTTTAAAAACATCATTACATAACTCTGCATCTTTATGATACGTTCATAACACATGTGGCAGGTAATGCCATTCAATTATAGCTTGTTTTGGTTTGTTTTGTTCATTGTGTCATCACACTTTTTATTAACTCATTTATCTCTGCAAGCCATCTGTGAGTTAACGTGTGAGCAGATGAATGAAGCATTCTGAAGCAGGAAGTGAATAATAATGCTGCAAAATATTGCTGCATCCAATTGCTAATTGTTTCCTGATGACTTTGACATCTGCAAGATATAAGATCACAGACCCTATACAGTTGGTAATTTTCTAAAATTATTACCCATTCTGTTTGATCAATGGGTTGTTAGTCTTTCTGAGAGTTGCCTTTTTCTCTATGAAAATTGTTGCTCTGAATTATATTGTTTCAATTATTATATTAAATATATATAGAAATAAACACAACTTACTTATGGTCCTGTCTACACTGGAGAGATTTTTGTGCTGGTGATTGAGATGCTTCTCTAAATGGAAGTAGAAAAACATTCGTAAAAATGCACAGGAGTATTTACCAGGAAAAGATTACTGTTCAGCTGCAATGTGCTAGATCCAATTTTCTTCATTTTGGTTTTGTGAATAAAATTACCCTGCATATCCAATGGAGTAAGAGAGCAAATTGCATCCATGTAATTAGTTGGATTTGATTTTCTCAGCTGCCCTGCTGCAAATTCTCTAATGTAGACAGGTCCTTCCCTGAATGTTGCATAGCTTTTTTGTTTGGTTCTGCTAGAGTACAGTTCTTGCTAATTCTTAGTTACTGATAGTATTGTCAAATTCAATATTTATCTAGGTTCTGCTATTGCTTGCAGTACTCCATAGAAAAATTTCTAATGAAAGTTTCCAAAATGAAACCTATGAAACACATATAAAGGGATATTTTCACAAAGTATTGCGTGGAAGATTCATTGCTTATTTACTGTGACTCACCAAGCTGATGAAGACAATACAGGATATGTTAATAACATTCATCATTCAAGTGAAGCGTAGATGAACTACGGTCAAGAAAAGCAATGCAGTGAGCACTACCTGGCAAACATCTGAGTGGCAATGAATCAACATTTACCTGTTCTGCATCTCTGTCCTGTCTATAAGCACATCCAAGAATACTTCTCTCACATGCTTCTGAAGTTACCCAGCTTGCTCAAATTCTCCTGTTGCAGTAAGCAGAAGGAATAGTTACACACCAGCTAAGATGATCTGTTTTGCCAGCACAATAGTTCTTGCTCAAAGTTTACACTGGACAGAATACTGTTGTTCTCATTTATAATGTAAGCGATGAATAAAAGACTTAGGGAAAATGTGGGCCCTCTCTGGAAGGAAGCAGGAGAGACCTGGTCACCTGGGATATGGAGAAGGCTGAGGTAGTCAACGACTTTTTTGCCTCGGTCTTCACTGGCGAGGGCTCTAGCCATACTGCCCACATTGCAAAAGGCAAAGGCAGGGACTCAGAGAATGAAGAACTGCCTATTGTAGGAAATCAGGTTCAAGACCACCCAAGGAATCTGAAGGTGCACAAATCCATGGGACCTGATGAGATACATCTTCAGGTCCTGTATTTGAGAAATTGTGGCAGTCCAGTGATTTACCAACTGACTGGAAAACATAACCCCTATTTTTAAAAAGGGAAAAAAAGGAAGACCCAGGGAACTACAGCCAGCCCATCTCACCCCTGTGCCTGCAAGATCATGGAGCAGATCCTCCTCGAAATTCTGCAAAGACACATGGAAAAAAAGGAGGTGATTGGTGGTAGCCAACATGGCTTCACTAAAGGCAAATTGTGCCTGACAAATTTGGTGGCCTTCTATGATGATGTTGCAGCAATGGTGGATAAGGGAAGAGCAACTGATGTCATCTGCCTGGACTTGTGCAAAGCATTTGACACCATCCTGCACGACATCCTTTTCTCTAAATTGGAGAGATGTGGATTTGACCAATGGACCACTTGGTGGGTAAGGAATTGCCTGGATGGTCACACTCAAAGAGTTGCGGTCAATGGCTCAATGCCCAAGTGGAGTCCAGTGACAAGTGGCTAATCTTCAGGGGTTGGTATTGGGGCAGGTGCAATTTAACATCTTTGTTGTCATCTTGGACAGTGGGATTGAGTGCACCCTCAGCAAGTTTGCTGATGACACCAAGCTGTGTGGTGCAGTTGACATGTCAGAGGGAAGGGATGCCATCCAGAGGGACCTGGACAGGCTCAAGAGGTGGGCCCATGCAAATGTCATGAAGTTCAACAAGGCCAAGTGCAAGGTCCTGCACCTGAGTTGGGGCGATGGCAAGCAGAAATACAGGCTGGGTGGAGAATGGATTGATAGCAGCCCTGAGGAGGTGTTGTGGGTGTTGGTTGATAAGAAACTCAACATGAGCAAGCAATGTGCACTTAAAGGCCTGAAAGCCAACACATCCTGGGGTGCATCAAAAGAAGCATGGCCAGCAGGTTGAGGAAGGGGATTTTGCCCCTCTACTTTGTTCTCATGAGACTCCACCTGGAGTACTATGTCCAGGGCAAGGGCCTCCATGGACCTGTTAGAGTGAGTCCAAAAGAGGGCTATGAAGATGATCAGAGGGCTGGAGCACCTCTCCTATGAAGACAGGCTGAGAGAGTTGGGGTTGTTCAGCCCGGAGAAGAGAAGACTCTGGGGAGACCTTATAGCTGCCTTCTAGTACTTAAAGGGGGACCACATGAAAGATGGGGAGGGACTCTTTATGAGCGTGTGTAGTGATTGGACAAGGGTTAACAGATTTAGGTTGGATATTGGGAAGAAATTCTTTACTCTGAGGGTGGTGGGACATCAGAAGATGCCCAGACAAGTTGTGGATGGCCCATCCGTGGAAGTGTTCAAGTCCAGGCTGGATTGGTCTTTGAGTAACCTGCTGTAGTAGTAGGTTTCCCATTCCATGGCAGAGGGGTGGGAACTATATGATCTTTAAGGTCCCTTCCAACCCAAAACATTCTATGGTTCTATGATTCTATGATTTATTAACTTTGACTGTTTCAGTATTTAATGCTGATCCACAAATATAACAGCAGGAAAGTACCTGTTTAAGTGCATAAATATTGACGAATTCAGAAACTGTAAGCTTTCCTTGGTCCATAATATTATTATAGCAGCTGTCTAGCTATGAAGAAACTGAATTTTAAGTACTGGCCTTCTTTTTCTTCTTAAAGGAGATAGACAGTACATTAAGCCCACTTTCTTTATTTGCAAATAGTTTTGTATACAAAGACTACTTATACCTCTGGCGGGTGGATGATGGATAGTCTTCAATTTTGAATTTAATTTTAGTACAATAAACATTCAAATTAGCATTTAGCCTCTTTCTCATTTTGCAAGTTTTGCTTAGCATTGAATATTTTGCATAAATTACTTTTAACCTAGTAATAATTGGAATCCCCAAGGATACTTGTTTTATGAACCACTCTCTGCAATGTTTTCCTGGTTCCTTGCTATGGACATCTGTCTGCATTTCACAATGTATTTTTTATTCTCAACCAAATGCAGAAATTTAAATTACATTTTTAAAATAAACCCTGAGGATAAGTAATTTTGTAATTTCAGGCTAATAGTCTTGCACAGCTCTCATTCACAAAAAACTCATGATGTCAGCATATTATAGACTTGGAGAAAATGCTTTTGTATGCATTACAGGCAATTTATTGATTTTAAGCTTGCCTTTATAAGTAATTCATGAGCTCTGATTTCACTTTATTTTTTGTATGAGTAATTCATGAAGCCAAATTTCTTATTTCTTCTGACATAACTTTAAGGCTGAATCCATTACAGTCAGTTTTAAAAGCTTTTGTGAAATAACATGCAAGAAAAGTTATTTGAACCTTCATTTTCTTTTAGCTTTATCACCCACAAAGAATGGGTAATGAGCTGTTGGAAGAAAAAGTGGTATTCTACCAAATCATGCCAGCTCTTTTAAGAGGAAGCTAATAATAGATCTCTCATACTTTATAATGTCATGTTCATAATGATCAGATCATTTCTAGAAATTATCAACAAACTTTTTTTAAAATCCTAAACAATTTTGGTATGTCATGACAATCTAGTTACCTGTCATAACATATGAAACAGACCAAGTTTGCATGAGGGATGATACCATGGTACATGAGACAGAAACTAAGGTGTTATCAGAAATCATTTTTTTCTAAAAAAAGGTAGTCCAACAAACATATGCTCCACAGAAAGAAACTAACAGCAGGTCTGCATGGCAGTTTGCTCTGGACATGAACAAGGGAACTGGCATGTATTCTCATGCTATCCCTGGGGACTATAGCATACATCATATTCCTTTCTTAGGATCTCAGCATGTGAGGGAAAATAATTTGAAAAAGTGTATACATACCAGAAGCAATGTTATGCTTCTGATATCCCTGGCAGATGAACCATTCCATTCTTTCACTGATGATGCTTTGGGAGTTAAGAAAAACACATTCTATTTGAATGACAAGCTATGCCCTGAAGTTTTTAATAGGACAATAATACGGTGAAAACTTGAAAATCAGGAAGAAGAATGGGATGTTCAGAAATATTTTTAGAAACAAAAAACAAGGCTATCAAAACATGAAGGTGTGGGGACTAAAGAAGCTCTTTTCACTGGCCTTGTTATTATGAATAACTTACCTCAACCACTTCCAAAGATTTATCCTTCTTTAAGAAAAGATTGTAGAAATGGCACAATGCATATATCCCAGGCATTATTACTCTCAATGAATTTGATTCTAGAGGTTGTATTTAAACATCCTGCTTTAAAAATAATTTATAAGTTTTTTGTTTCACTTTTTAGTTTTATACTGGTACACTAGCATATCTGTTGATGAGTTACTTTTCTGCTGATACTTCAAAAAGATTATTTTAGCAAATCCAGCCCTTAAATATCTGATTAGACAGTTTGAGCTAGTATTTCTTTTTTTCACTAGTCACTTCTAGAGACTAGAGTCCATTGGGAGGCAGTTCTGAAGGAGAAAGGAGTATGGGAAGGCTGGACATTCTTCAAGAAGGAAATCCTAAAGGCACGGGAGCAAGCTGGCCCACGTGTCAAAAGATGAGACAGTGAGGAAGAGCACTGGCCTGTCTGAACAGAGAGCTTTGGCTGGAACTCAGGGAAAAAAGGAGAGTTTATGACCTTCAGAAGAAGGGACAAGCAACTCAGGAGGACTACAAGGATGTTGTGAGGCTATGCAGGGAGAAAATTAGAAGGGCCAAAGCCCATCTGGAACTTAATCTGTCTACTGCCATAAAGGACAATAAAAAATGTTACTATGAATATTTAAGCATCAAAAGGAGACCTAAGGAATATCTCCACCCCTTTTTGGATGTGGGGGGAAACATAGTGACAAAGGATGAGGGAAAAGGCTGAGATACTTAATGTCTTTGCCTCCACCTTTAATAGTAAACCAGTTGTTCTGCAGGTATCCAGCTGTCCGCAGAAAAGGACCTGGGGGCGTTGATTGACAGCAAGCTGAATATAAGCCAGCAGTGTGCCCAGGTGGCCAAGAAGGCTAATAGCATCCTGACCTGTATCAGGAATAGTGTGGCCAGTAGGACTAGTCAAGTGATCATCCCCCTGTATTCAGCACTGGCGAGGCTACACCTTGAATGCTGTGTTCAGTTTTGGGCACCTCACTACAAGAAAGACATTGAGGTGCTGAAATGTGTCCAGAGAAGGGCAACAAAGTTGGTGAAGGGTCTTGAGCACAAGTCTTATGAGGTCCAGATGAGGGAACTGGGGTTGTTTAACCAGAAGAAAAGGAGGCTGGGGGGAGACCTTATCGCTCTCTACAACTGCCTGAAAGGAGGTCGTAGAGAGGTGGAGGTCAGTGTCTTCTCCCAGGTAACAAGTGATAAGAGGAAACAGCCACAAGTTGTGCCAGGGGAGGTTTAGATTGGATATTAGGAAAAAATTATTCACTGAAAGGGTTATCAAACATTGGAACAGCCTGCCCAGGGGAGTGGTTGAGTCACCATCCCTGGAGGTATTTAAAAGATGGGTAGATGTGGTGCTGAGGGACATGGTTTAGTGGTGGACTTGGCAGTGCTGGATTAACGGTTGGACTTGATGATCTTAAAGATCTTTTCCAACCTAAATGATTCTATGATTCTTGAATATGTATAATGATAGCTATCACACAATTCTCAGGTTCTAACCTCCGCTTTCTTGAAAGTTTCCCTTTGCTATGTACAGAAACATTGAAAAAAAATGTTTTCGGTATCAGCCATAAAGTTCCATTTTTTCACCTGCTCATACTGAGCCCATTATTACCTGTTGGTTTGTAATTTTAGCTTAATATTGTTACTTGAAAAATCCCTATGGTTTTACATTATCTACAATATGGTCAGTCATGAAAACAGCTTTCACATCTCAACCATACTACCATTCACCGCAACTTTCTGCCTTGGAGCTCTCTACATTTATTGATTTCCAAACATCTGGTGCTCAGAAGTCTAGAATGCCAAATGTGGAGAATAAACTCATTATCGATTCTTGACCTGTTTTTTTTCTCAGTCTTCATTTGAGATAAATACATTCTGCATGACAGCAGTTTGAGAAGACTGTGACGAGTAGTAGGCTACCACTGGTGAAGGCCACAATGTCACCAAGTTCAACTTGCCAATGCCTGTAGAACTTTCCAATAACATAGGATAAGAAGAAACATTTAAATTCATAAAATGGAAAATCTCTAAAACTTATCAACATCTCAGATAAACCAGACTGAAGAAATATTAAAATGTAATAAACTGAAGCAGGACTAAATAAAACTTAAACATTTGAGGAAGTCAAAGCTTGTACTTAAATTGAAAATACCCCACTATCTTTCAATATATACAGAATGTATTGAGCTGGAAGATGAAAAAAAATATGTATGTGTAATGTAACAGAACTGCTTGAAGTCAGAAAATAAAATAGAAAAATCTCCAAAGCGTATCAAACTCTTAATCATCTTCAAATACATATGCACAAGCCAAATATGATTCTATGAAATTGATATCAAATGAAAAAAAACAAAGATAAAATTTAAGTTTTTGGTTCATAGACATTAAAAAAAGAGAAAACTCTGAAGCATCCATAGTACTTTGACTGTTTCACATTCACATTTGTGACACATTCACATTCACATACATTAAACCCATCCGCGTACTCTGAAATGTTTTGTTATTGTCCACTGTGGAAACATTAAGCATTTTTTTGTAATGTTCTGTCAAGATGGCTTGAAAGTTTGTCATAGCTGCATAAATATTGCAATACATTAATTGACCTATGCAGTTATTGCACAAAATGGAAGGAGAACTACTAAATGGGATTGAAAAGCATTCACATAATAAAAATCTACTTCCACATTCTGATAGGTAGAGCTATTCAGCTTGTCAAACCTGTTTCATCCCTTTACACTTGTCGAGGGATGCTGAATCTCCAAAACCGAAAGAAGACACCTTTTCACTGATTTTCAGTTTTCACTGATTTTGAAATAATATATTTCTTTGGTTTGTTCATTCTTCATCCACACAAACCAGCTTTTCCCATTGGAAAATACATTGTCCATCATTAATGTCAATAAAATGTGTTATATTTTCTTTGTGTCTCTGTCAGTATCATAAATGTGATAAGAAACTAGGCTGTCTTCCATGCATTGACCAGTAATATGTCCTTTCTCGTTAGATTAAAAAAACAGGTATAAAAAAACACCCAAAGGAAATGCATGCAGGTGGTGGATTTGTCATTCCATTTGTTTTCAACACTAAGTGGTGATAAAATTTCAAAATTTTCCTTGATCTATTAAAAAAAAATGCTGTCACATCTCTGATCTGACAGTTTTATTGTCTGTTTCAAGCAAAGGTACTTAGCCTTTGGCACTGAGTGAACTCATTGCAAAAACCATTAATCAGTCAAGTTCCAGGCATGATTGTCTTGTATTGCATTGGGAAATACTTCTTTTTTGTTCCTCTTAGTTTTATTTTGCAGTTTCAGAATTCTGGAATTTGAATAATAAATTAATCTTCAATGATTGTGAACAAGTCATCATGAGCTGAAACCTGGGGATGTCTTCAGAGGCTGAAATGACAGAATGTTTTGATATGATGATGACCCCATGATGTGTATAGTGAAAACAGAGGGAATAGAACTTGCCATCAGGTTATGCAAAATAATTTTTAAAATTAGTGGGAAAATAAGAGAATTCCTATGATGATATTAATTAAAAATTCCCCTAAATTAGCTTCTATTTTCTTTTCTAAATATGTAAGTTAGGCTGATTTTTAAGCCTGCTTAACATATAGGGATTTTAAGATGAACATATGAGAACTCAGTAGGATTGAAAATGAGCCCATGTGCTTATGTGCCTAAAACAGAATTTAAATGCTAATTTTAGGTATACAAGAAATCCTAACAAACTATGAAAAAAATTAGCTACATGATCTTTGTCTTCATGACTCATTCACTTGGCATGTCTGACCACCAGCACGGATAAGCAATTGGAGCTTGAACAACAGAAGTGAAAAGTTTGGGTATCAGCTACATTGCTGTCAAAGGAGACTTGGCAGTAACACCCACTAGTGGGAATCCTCAGGATTCTCACGCTGCCCAGCTGGATATTCCAGAAGGTTGTGGGTACAGTATTGTTTCTGAAATTGGCTGGAAGCACCTTGAAAGTAGAATAGCTCTCTACTAAGTCAGTAGGTAAAGCCCAGACTTCACAAACTCCACATTTTTTTAATCTTTCATATTACATATTTTTATTTAACGTTCTGCACGTAGGGTAGACATCATTCCCATTCCCCTTAAGTGATGCTACTTTTCTAAGGATGAGGAAATATTTGTATTACATCAGTTGTTATAAACATAATTCTATTGATACTGCCACTAAACCCTTTCCTTAGCGCTACACATGCCTTCATTGCCCATGCAGTATGGACATGGAAAATGGTTTGCCTTGGTAAGCTTCCTGTCCATCTCCCCTGCAGTTCAATATGAATTTTTCAGTGACACTTCTTATCTAAAGCAAATCCTGACTTCTCTATATATTCGTCACTAGTTAATGCTCTTCTCCCTGACTTACTCCATGACTTGGGTTTTTTTGGTGTCTGACTTACGAAATAAGTTGTTAGGTTCCAAATGGAACAACCCTGACAGACAAAGCATGTAATTAGAAACTGGAGACTGGTGGATACAAGCAGCTATCCGCTCTGTTTCATCACAAAAGTCCTTTTGTTTAATGCAAAACATTTGCTAAAACACTGAAAAAATTCATTTATAAAGCAAAATTATTTTTATTTGGAATGCCATGACTTGGTGTTGTTTGAACTACACCTTATGATCAAGAACGAAGAACAACAGAACATAACAGGTTGAAAAGCCCATTGAGCACACTGAAGGAAAAACATTGAAAAATTATTTTCTTGAGCTTCTCTGACAGTAAGAATCAAGTCAAAATAATCCATAATCTGATGCAGGAAATCAAAACCACTGGAAAGAGCACCATCAGCATTTCTTAACCCACTCGGTTGTGGAGACATGCAATGAAAAATGAACTGCTAGTATCCACTAGCCTTCTGTTTTAAAATACTAACACTACAAGTTTTTTTTCTTTTCAATGGTAAGGTTTTTCTACCGTACTACAAATACATTCATGATAGAACCACATCCTTTTTTTCTTATTATGACAAATGCACTGCTTAATTGGAGAGGTTTACTGTGTTACATTATTTATTTTGTCACTGACATTTGTTGTGAAATTTCTCTAATATTCAGTCTATTTTTTGTGATTAGGCCTACATTTGTGGAACTTTTCATTCTTTGACTGAATAAGCCTTCTACTGATATCCAGCAGTCACAGTTGCAATGCAAGATTTTGTGATGTTAACTAAATTATAAACCTTTTGACACTGCAATTACTTACTAGACATTTATTTAAAAATATACTTTGCTCATATATATTTTAAGAGCTAACCATTTACCATTTTGGTTTTATACTAATATGATTATTTGTCAGAGTTTAGTTTGCAGTTCTCTCTTGTATTTAATCTAAAACTACTCCTGCACCTGTGAGGCAGAGTTATCAGGTATCCCCATTTCAATAACCATTCTTTATTTCGTCCACTGGTTGCATAATTAATGGGAAGGAGGAATCAATATTTATACAGCCACATGAAACAAAGTCAACTGAAGCAAATTCCAATTACAAATTCAACCTGCAGTAACCTTTTCTTCCAAGAGAAACTAGTAAAAAGGAAAGGTAAATGTTTTCATATTGTGTTGCCACTGACCTCTTCACCTGAAATAAAAGTTTGAGAGTATACTCTTAAAATATTAATCCTCACTCATGGGGATTAGTCTGCTGTATTTAAGGTGTTCGGATTATATTTTATGCAGGGAGGGCTTAGAATACAATGGCAAGCAAACTCTGGCATAGCCTTTAAATTTACACATAAAGCCTCAGCAGAATTCAGAAAGCCGTAGGCTGAGAGGGGCTCCAGCATCAGAAGAGATTTATTGCAGGGATCTGCTGGTGTGTTCAGAGCTGCTGGGTATATTACAGGACAACTTCAGCATGTAGTGGAACCAGAAATACACACAGAAATTCTTAGACATCAAAATGAAGACAGGAAAAAAATTGCAGAGTAGAACAGAAATTAAATATGGTCTTAGATCTTTCACTGAGGCCACAACTTGATTACTGAAGAACTTGGCTGTGAAAAGCCAAAGAGTAAAAATTGACTACATAGATTGCCAATCATGACATTAGTTACCATTGACAGCTTTTGCACTCCATGCAGTGAACTGAGATGCATGGATCAAACCAGAAAATAATTGTTAATATATGGCTTATTACAGCTCACAATTAAGGAATTTATTCATTGCCCAGTGCAGATTATCAAATACAGCATCAAGAAGTGAGGCCAAAGAAGATAATTCCAGTATAGTATCTATGAATAAGAAATACTGGCTGCCACAGAAGCTATATAAGCATATAGTAATAGTAGGTATAACAATGACAACAGGGTTGATGTAATAATATCATAGTAATTAATATAAAATAGCTATCATAATAATGAGTTGGATTACTGGACTGTGTCAGGAAAGTAAATAGCACTGTTTTCCAGGATTCCATATTTAAGCTAAAATGAAATGCTGAAAGTACAATAAAAGCTTTGCATTTTGCTACTAATGTACCAGTGCCAATTTCAATTGAGAAAACAATTAAAGATTTGTTTGTAAAGATCATGGCCCTGAGGCTTCAGAAACATGAAGACATTGAAATAATTCCAGTAGTTCTTTTTTGATGAAACTGATTAATTACTTCCAAGGCGGTAATGAAGTTGTATGTAGAAATAAACAAAAGGGTAAAAGAATATAAATTAAATAAAACATTTTAAATTTTGCTTTAACATAGCAAAATGTCATCATGTCACCACCTTTTCAAAAAACTATTCCATCTACAAGTTATCAACAGACAAGTTGAATATTTTCTATTGGCTATTTGCACGTCTCATATATTACATAATGAAGAAAAACATACTATAAGTAATCAAGTTGTAATTTTTTTTTCAATGTGTAGGCTCCAAAATAAAGATCTTAACAGTCAACATTTTCAGAATTACAAAGACACATTCCTCTTTTCAACTTGAAACATTCAATGTCGAGGCATGATCTAGAACCATGACAACTATTGGGAAAATAAAGGCTGAGTGTAAAATACACAGGCATAGGGAAGAGGGAGGAACAAGTGGAATGAATTAGCACTGAAGATGAGCATAAAAAATGCACTAACAAAATTCATGTCTACAGATCCTCTCAGGGACTGCATAAAACCCGAAACACAGCAACATTTCTGTCACTGTGATATCACCTATAAGCTGTTGGCAGACGGTCCTCTCAGAGGGACCACTCAGGCTCAATGCAGGCGTATTTCGGCTGAGAACTTTTAACACTGAACTGTGTCCTACTTTTAGATGGGTGTGCTAAATGAAAGAAAGGAGACAAAACTCAATGAGGAACAACGTGACAGTACTTAACGCCTACATTCAACTGAGGCCAAAATTAACAGAAGGGAGGCACACCTGTTACCCATGGACATTTTGGTAAGGAGAAATTGGAGGTAAAATTTTGCTCCTATGTAATCTCTCACCAGCCAATTTCTCAGCGGGGTTATTCTTTCCAAGTGACTTCCTACTGCCTCAATAAGAAGCAATTATGTAAGACAATAGCATCATCCCAAATATGTGCAGGCTGGGCACATGCGCTTATCAGAATTTAAATATGTACTTCCAAATTTGCAGACAGAAACAATGCAAAACATACCAAACTCAATTCTCAACTCTTGCTCGTACAGGTTTGTTTTTCTTGTCATCATTAACAGACACAAAGGTGAGCAGACTTGGTGCTTTATAACCTTGCAGAGATGTGTACTTGTTTTTTTTTACCGTGTTGCTAATTACTTCTTTGTGGAGAAGTAGTTATTTAAACCTACTAGGTTGATCTTTTTAACGGTTGAATAAATTGACATCTTTAAAGCACCTCAAAATTCTACGTATTTTAGAGCAACAGGATGGTTTATGAGACAATCACATCAGGGAACTGCTGCCATCTTGCCATGGTAATATTTTGTTTTTATTACAACGTAGTTAATAATTCAGTGAGTGATAACACAGAGAATCAGAAGCCAATGATTTTACTTTTTGAAGGAAGAAAGCAAGCATTCACATGTGTGTCCTCCTGAAAGCAGGAGTGTTGTAATGTCCAAATATGCAAACAGCATGACTGAGTGAAGCACAAAGAATAAGTCTACAAGAACTACAAGATGTTCTTGTTCCAGAAATGGGACATAGAGAGGGGAAATACTTTTAGATGACTACCGTGGAATACCAGGCATGTAGTGTACACATACAGGGATATGGAACACGAATTATGCAAATACAGAGTAAAAGCACATATGCAATTCCATTGATACAAGAACCCAGTGAAAAGCACTATACATTAACTCTCTACGTTTTAGTACCCTTTACACTTTGGATCTTTTTGAGCATATGTTTTTGCAACAGAAACTATAACCTAAGACTCTGTTCCCAGTTACTCAGTTCAAAGCAATTGAGAAAAAATCAGGTGGTTTTTTGTTTGTTTTGTTTGGTTTTTTTCAAAATATGTTTTATACCAGTGCAATTATTTGAATTATAGTGAGGAACAGGAAGAGCAACAGCTGCCAATTGATGTTTTAGTGCTGTTATTGGCAGTTTATGCACAGGGTTAAGAAGGAATTTTGTGAAATGATAGTGGCCTATAAAGCTGTCCATTCTCTTCTGAAAGGTGTGGAAAAATCAAAACAAGTGTATGTTCCTGCTTCACAGAAAAAAGGAAAAAAAAACAAGCGAACCCTATTATTTTTGGCTAGTGAAGACTATGTGCATATTTCCCCCTTTAACTTCTTGTAATACTTTTTTTACCTTGGATCCTTATGGAAAATAGGCTTATGCAATCAGTGTCTTTCTGTGTGCCTATATAGATAGACATGACCTTTGAATTTCCTGGTAAATTCAGCAAAATTAAACTCTGTAGGAAAGCTCAAAATATAATTCCTATAAGATTCCTGAAAAAAAATATGGGTGCATAGACAGCAATCCAGCTAATTGGCTGATGTGGTTGCTAAACCACTCTCAACCATATTTCAAAAGTCATGGCACTCAGGCAAAGTCCCTAGTGACTGGAAAAAGGGAAACATTATGCCAATTTTTAAAAAGTGTTAAAAAAGAGGACCCTGAGAACTACTGACCAGTCAGCCTCACCTCTGTGCCTGTTACGATCATGGAGCAGATCCTCTTGGAAGTTATATTGAAGCATATGGAAGACAGGGATGAAATTAGAGACTGACAGCAAGGTTTCAACTAGGGCAAATTATGCCTGACTAACCTAGTGGTCTTCTGCAATGGAGTGACTGCATGAGTGGAGGAGGGAAGAGTTACGGATGTCATTTACTTCAACTTATTAAGACACTTGATATGGTCCTCCTCTGCATTCTTGTCACTAAATTGGGGAGATATGGGTTTGACAGATGGACTGTCAGGTGGATAAGAAACTGGCTGGATAACTGTGTCCAGAGTGTTACAGTCAATGGCTCAATGTATAAGTGGAAACCAGTAATGAGTGGTGTCCTTCAAGGTCCTTACTGGGACAAAAACTATTTAATATCTTCTTCTATGACATAGACAGTGAGATTGAGTGCACCCTCATAAATTTTTCACATGACACCAAGCTGAGTAGTGAAGCTGATTCTCTTGTGGGAAGGGATGCCATCCAAAGGGACTTTGACAGGCTTGAGGAGAAAGGTCTTGTAAACCCCATGAAGTTCAACAAGGCCAAGTGCAAGGTCCTGCACCTGTATGGGGGCAATCCCTAAAATCAATACAGACTAGGGGATGAATGGATTGAGAGCAGCCCTCTAGAGAGCACGACTTGGAGATAGTGGCGGATGAAGAACTGGACATGAGCTAGCAATGTGTGCCTGCCAGAAAGGCAATCTTATCCTGGGTTGCATAAAAAGAAGGGTGGCCAGCAGGCCAAGGGAGGTGATTTTCCCCTTCTACTCTGTTCTCATGAGACCCCATCTGGTATACTGCATCCAGCTCTGGGGTACCCAGCATAAGAAAGACATAGATCTTTTAGAGCGGGTCCAGAAGAGGGCCGTGAAAATGATAAGAAGGCTGGAACACCTCTCCGATCAAGAAAGGCTGAGAATGTTGGGTTTGTTGAGCCTGGAGAAGATAAGGCTTCAGGGAGACTTTATTGCACTTTTTCAATACTTAAAGGGGGCTTATAAGAAAGGTGGAGAGAAACTTTACTAGGGCTTGTAGAAACAGTACAATGAACAATGGTTTTAAACTGAAAGAGGGTAGATTTAGATCGAAATTAACTATAGTTCTCTGAAAAAAATGCATATTTTCTTTAATGTGCAATATTGCAGCATAAAGAACTACTTTAAGTAAAAATCTTGTTTATAAAATTACAACTTAAAGGGGAGCAATATGACAGATTTTATATTGAATTGAAATGATTGCCCTACATTATTTATACTAGTTTATATTCTGCTATATATTATTTTGGATTAAGCAACATCAGCCTTGTTGCTAAAGAGGTCATGTTTATATCAAGACACCTACCCTTCAAATCCTTTTAGAGGTGGAACAGAAGTTTCCATAAAAGTGTACGGTAAAGGGTTTTTTGGGGGCAAATTACTCTGGAGGAAGATTCAAGTAATTCTAGAAGACAAAAGTATGGTTCAGGCTATCTTTCTGAGTTCAGTCAAAATTCACCAGTGATCAGCCTCCTAACGGTAACGTGATGCACCCCCTTTTTTTTCTATCATGATACTGCAGCTGAAAGACTGCTCAAAATTACAATACCAACAAATGGCCATTCCCTTGGCACGTAACAGCATAAGCAATCCTCATGCTGAACTTTAGACTTCTTTTTAGATTAATGCAGAAAATACACCCTAAAACTAAAATGAATCCAAAAGCTGCCTTAGATTTATCCTGAAGATCAGGTACAACGGGTCTGTGTACTGCTGGAAGGCTATCAAATAAATAGACAAATTTGTCAAGTAAGAAATGTTCTCTGACCAATCAGCATTATTTTTTTTTTCAGTCTTTTCCTCCTCCCTAATTGTTGTGGCCTTTCATCATTGATCTAAGACGTGCTCTGTCTTTCATTGTTCAGACCTGAGACTTCTGCCGGAGCCACCTCCATGTTCCAAACAGCTTTTTACAAGATCTGTCAGTACCAATACACAGATCTGTACATCTTGTGACAAAAAACAAGTCTTGATATCTATCAACCACTAAGTGGTAAAATGCCACTCAACAAACTCAATTTGTTTCTGTTGTGCTACCATTTTCTTCACTTATCAGGTCTCATCTTTAAAGGACTTGTGTGATTGTCCATAAAGACACTGGGTCAACCAGCCATTCAGCACTTACATTAAAATTTTTAAATTGAAGATGGAGGTCAACATCCTGTTAAACTCCGCTGTGATGGAGTTTAACAAAGTATCTGTGTCAGTATCATTCTGTTAACTGCAATACAAAGTAATTCAAAAGTACATGCTGAGATGTTCTATTATCTCAGAAGCACATGTTCTAATTACTACATGTCCTAATTTGTAATTACTTTTACATTTACATAAATCTTTGAATCTCTGGGATTCCATTCTGTCATATAAAGTTTAAATTATCCATCATATCTTTTGGGCTGGGTTTTTTTTTGGCGTTTTGGCTAAAATAGTTAAACTGCTGTTGAGGTAAAAGATTTTACCTTCCACTTCCATCTTCCATTTTTTCTATTTATTTTGAGAAATGTTACCTACATCTACAAAATCAAGAACATTGAACACACAGATTAAATATTGATTCTAACATCTATGGGGGAAAATAAAAGGGAAAATATAAAAGAAGATAATTTACCTACAGGCATTATGAAAATATGAATTCAACCAGTAGATACAATGTAATTTGTGTGTGCATTTAACTACACATTTCTGCTTCAGTACTTATGATTTTATTAAGGGAAGCAGTCTGTTGAATCAGAGACTGCTAATGGTATTGAAATACCTAGCTTTCATTGATATCAACAGTCATTAAGCTTCTAAATATCTTTGGGAATCTGTGTTAGAAGTCAGTGACAGAGATATGCTTCCATTGCTTGGAAATATCTAGCCTAAATTAAAAGCTGTTTTCCAAGCTATTAGACCTCATCAGGTCTTCTACGAGTTGTGCTAGAAAGATGATCAGAAGGGCAGGTAACAATTTCATACCTCTTTTTTGTGCTTTTGAAACTGTCTCATATACACGAAATTACTTTAGTCATTTGAGTACAGATCCGTTTCAAGGAAGAACATTCAGGAGAAAATAAGTGATAGAATCTTTTCTTCATGCATCTTTGCACAGCTTAAACACAGTAGAAGAAGTGTGAAAACAGTGCTTTACAGTAGCATTTCTTAAGTGGGCCCAATACCTGCATGGAGATTAACCTAACTATGCAGTCTTCTAATTCAAAATCCATAGAGATTTCTGTCAGTAGAAACTATTCATTTAACTCTCATTTAAGCTTACTTTATTTTGTTTCCTTGACCGTGGCTAAACTTGTTTTTCTTTTCAGGGAAAAGATCTAATCTCAACGGTTCTAGAACTATTTGAGCTACTAAGGGTGGGATCTGGCTCCCTCTACAGGATCCTTTTTCCAAGACCTATTTTTGAAGCCAACATATAGTAGAGAGTTATCATCAATAAAGTTTTCAACATGAGTTGTTATTAAGCCTATGAATTATTTCCCATACTAAGAAACTATTTTCATTTGCTTATTACTTGTTCAAGTTAGTACTCCAGCCTATAAGGGTGAAGATTTTCACAGAAAATATCTCTCCCAGGTGAATTTCAGGGAAAGTTTTAGCCAAAATTATTTAACTATTCACAATTACATAAAAGGCTGTATCATCATGTCGGCATGCAAGACGAGAAAACTGGAATTTCATGCAAAAGCTACCTGTTTTGATTCAATTTCATGTGGCAGAATTTCCATCCTTCTAAAATCGTTTTGTGCAACTATGTAGAAGCCATAATCATATTATCATTTCTACTTTTTGCCAAACATGTAGCAAAGTTGCTTTAGCTTCAGAATCCTTGAAGGACTGTTAACTATTTTTATTAATGAATTCATGATAATCACAGCAATTGCTTGGAAAAAAAAAATTATGCCTTTTTAGAGGATTTGTGAATAACAGAAGCTCTTGCAAATTAAAGTTCCTTCAGGACATCTTTGAGATGACAAAAGGTATAAGTGAATTCCCACTGCCTCAGAAGTGATTTAAATACCTAATTCTGTTATCAAATAATTGGGAGAATTTAATATTGTAACAATTTTTAATAACATGTGAATGGTAGCATAAGCTTTGACTAACGCAACTTAACGTAGATTGGGTGCTGTCCTCAGAAGTAACATGCTTGCTATTCCTGGGTTGTATACAGAGGTTACACTGCCACACTAGGGCATTAGGACATATTTTGTAATGGAACAAAGTCACCAAAATCTTATGCAAGTTCAAACAAAACTTCTATGCAAGGCACATGTATTAACAGTAAGAGGAAACTGATGGTGGAAAGTCGACCAACTGGCTTATGTTTACAGGTCTCTAAATCACCTGAGTTCCAAATTTTCAAAAGCCTGTAGTTAATAAATGGAATTTCACGTTTCATACTTTTGAGGTCCATCTCTATCTATGTCTTACAAAAAAAATTCCCTGGTTATACATAGTATTAGTACCTCTTCCTAGTTTCCATATCTGTCCAAAACTGCCATGGTATTGAAGAAATTTGTTGATGACCTTTTGAGATAAAGTGGGGGGGCTGGGGGAAGGGGAGGAGGGGAACGGAACCACAAAATATTTATAGGTAAAGAACATAAGTAGAATGATAAAGGGTGTCATTACTGGCATAGTGGAAGTAACAAAGCAAGAAAGATAGAGGAACAGAAGTAGAAGAACTGGACAGATTTTGGAGTCATTTAACCAGGATACACAACAAAAAATGCTGCATATTTAAATTTTGTAGTTACTAAATAGCCAGGTTTATTCATATGCAGAAAACAGCACCAAGAAAGCTGCCCCACATGTTTCTTCTACTCAGTTCATGCACTGTTACAGTATTAAATTGAAATTGATTCTCAGGTCAGTGTGAATCTCAATCTCTTCGACAATTCTGTGTCTGATCCCTCAAGTACTTCCGCCTTCAGCTAATACTATGAAGAACTTCAGAATTAAAAGAGCATGGTGATCAAATTTACTACTTGGTGGTGGCCATTAAGACAGCTGTCATGTAGACATACCTGCAAGAACAGATCTGATTTCAAACTATTTAGACTAGCATGTATAGAATAAAACTATGTTTGCAAGGAAACTTGTTTGAAGGAAAGAAAAGAGCACTCCTCTCTCCCAAGTCCCATGAACTAGTTGCACTTCACTAAGAGTGGAATTATATTAAAAGATTCCTTCCATGTTACTGAGCATCAGGGGTGAAATCCCCATGCTCCAATTTTTGGTCTTTAGGGATGACACACAAATTCTGTTTTTCACATTACAGATTAACAAACTCTGAAAAACACTAGCTTCCACAACATCAGCCATATGATTTTATGAACATATTTTAAAAGCCATAAATTTTAACAGTTTTGCAAGGAACACACAACAATAACACTAATGTTCATTTGATTTTGCTTTGTGACTTAGGGGTTGTTTTAATAGTTATTGGGAAGAACTAACCTGTTTAGATTATTAATCTTCAACAGAAACACTTGGAAAAAATAGATTGTTAAGACCTGATGTATTAAAAGCAGTGAATAATTCAGCTATGTCCTTTTATAAAATATTCAGTTACAGATATCATCTGACATAAGAGGCACTTTTTACACATTATCAATGAATAAGGGTAATATTAAATTAATATCCCTCTTCTTATGATTTTGGCCTTCGCAAAATTGTTCCACAGGAATAGTCTCTTCTTTAACCAAAAGTAGTTAATCATTTCCTATGTAAGAAGGTGAACAAATAATGCTGTTTCTTGTGCAGTGGAGTGTGCTGTCATCTGTCTCTAATGGATTGTTTTCTTGTGATTTTATTTTACTAAGACTGCATATATTTACTTAGAAATACCTTAAGTGTTATAGATACAACTAAAACTTTGAATGAGAAATGCTTATTTACTTTCGCAACACTGATTAATCTAGTTTCTACACCCACATCAGATCCTATCCCCATGACACAGAACAAGACATACTTTGACTATGACTTAACAAGATTTAACAATAACAATTGAAAAAAATGGAAGAATAAAAAAAATAAAGCAAAACCAAACAAAATAAGACCATGTGAACCAAACCAAACCAACTAAACAAATAAAAACAAATAAAATAAGATAATAAAATGTAATGATTTATCATTTTGGACTGTCTCTGTTACAGAATATATAATGCGTAAATTCTTATACACATGTATCGTGGTTTTGGCTGAATTGACCAATGACAAGACAGATGCTCTCCCCCCATCTTTCGTACACAGAGAGCAGGAGGAGGGATAAAGAGATTTAAGAGTTTAGAAGGAACTAAACTATTTTAATGAAATATTAATAATAAAATAAAAAGGAAATAATGAAATTGATAGACTATACACAAAACCGTATCAAGCTCCCAGGATGATGTCACCAGCAGGCACTGGGGAAGTCCCAAACTGGACTCAGTGACGGATGGGAACTGGATTCCAGACCCAGAGTCAGGAACCAATGTATCGGGATCAAAGGCAGATGAACAGACAGGGTCCTCCTCGGATGTTGGCCATTAAAGAAAGAGAGATGACCCTTTGATCCCTCAGCTTTTATACTGAGCATGGGGCAGATGGGATGGAATACCCTGTTGGTCAGTTTTGGGTCACCTGTCCTGTCAGCTCCTCCTCACAAGTGAGACCCCTCTATGCTTTTCCATTTCTGACCCTCCAATGGGGCAAATAACAAAATTAGCTGACCTTGGTTGTTGTAGCAGTAAGTATAAGCAAGAGCCTCTCTGCATACCATTCCTTGGCATGAACTATGAACACTGGTCTTATCAGTCTGAGACAAACAGTTTTCGGCACAACATGCTGTTAATTTCAGAGAGTTAGAAGAGGCCTAGCTAAGAAGTAAAATTACTGAACAGAAAGTTGGTTCTATTTTACCTCAAACCAGGACAATAGGTATTTGTTATTTGGTTAGTACTAAAAGAAGGAGAAGTCGTAAGGAAAAGTATTAGCACTTCAAAATCTTAGGACACCTTGGTCTTTGATGAGAATTATTTAATCTACCAATATAAGCCTAGGCTTCGTTGTAAGGATATTCACAGTTGCTGGAAATAGATAAAAAACCCTTTAACTGTTTATGTGAAAATAAGCTGCCTCAGCCTTTACAGTAGCACAGCAGCCTGAACTGTATCCAAGAAAGTTAAATATTAAAATAAATACTGACTTATTTTGTGACGTTCCATTCAACCATCATCATTCCAACACTGAAGCATGAGATCTTCAAGCCATACTTTACAGAAACTGACTGTAGTGTTTTCATAGATTTTAAAGTGTCAACACATCCTCTCAGAAAAATCTTGGAAAATATTTCCTTGAAGAGAAAAGATATGAGTATGACACAGCCCATGAAAAATTTATTGAAAGAGAATGGACCAATTCTACACTTTAGTAGGACTATCAACCTATGATATATAACGACCATGTTTTTACTTTAACTGCTGATACTGAGGAATCACTTAAAGCCAAACATTTTTTATATAGGTCTAATACACTATTTGAGTAGTAATCTAAAAAAATAGGAAGTGCTTTTGCCAATTAAAAATAGTATTACCATTGATAGCAATATGCCACAAGCCTTAGGGTAACTTTGCCATCTGCTAAATTTGCTTTTCCCAGTCCTGGCTTATTATCAACTTGTTATGAGAACTTGTGTAAACTGAAGCTTGATACCAGGTACATCTTCCTATGATGTGGAGTTCAAGCACAGGATAATAGTAAACACAATGTAAATAGTAAACACAATAGTAAATAGTAAACACAAATGAGGTGGAAAATAGAGGCCCAAGGACAACTTGCTGATGGCCATCCTTACGAGCAAGGAAAATGACTGCATTAAACAGAACAAAGAAAAGCAGCAGAAGCTCAAGGCAGAAGCCTCAGGTGGGTTACTGGATCTGTGAGCATGTTGCATGCTTCAAGGACCCTAGGACCCAAAGACCCTCTCTCTCTCTCTCTGTGTCTCTCTTTACATGCTCCAAGAACCTCAGCTCTCCCCTTCTACACATGCAAGCTGCAGGAACGCTCAAATTTGCTCAGAATTCACAGCTCTGCTGCAACCTAAAACTGTTCATTGAAAACAACATCCTTGGACAGGGTAACACCTCCGTGGTTGCAGCTACAGGTCCAGGGTGCTTCTGGCTTAACTGTTTTCTGTTTTAATTTAGTTGGTAGAAAATCAAATTTAAATAATACACACCTCTACTTTTACCTAGCTTCCATGACATAGAAGTTTGTTTTCAAACAACTTTATCTGCACCAGGTTTTGCTTCAAGCTAATTTTCAAGCACTGTTTTGTTTCTCTCTAATCACCGACAGTATCAGGCACTGTTCAGCTTGCAGAACTAGCTTTTCAGACTAGTGACAACTCACATTAATTTGACAATTTGACCCAGCAAATTCTAATTTCTCTGTCCAGTTTTAATTCCAGACTACCAGAAGACACAAGGTCTTTTCCCAGACCCTCCACTGCACCCACCCTCATCGGTCCAGAATTATGTCCTCTGCAACTCACTATCTATTTTATTATTATTTGCATTCAATATATGTTACCTAATCTATGTTTTTCTTTTTCTTTCTTTAAGAAAGCAGTTCACAGTAAGAAATACGTAAGATGTGCCGAGTTAACATATTCTGCTTGGGTTAACTATTGAAAAAAAAGATTTTAAGAGCAGGCTACCTGCTTACTGTCTCTCTTTCTCTCTCTTATGGTACTGATTGCTGTCACATGCACAGAGATGCCGAATTTGAGACTTCTCATTTTGTTCTCCATATTTCTAGACAGTCTGAACCACAACAGAGCTTTTAATTGCTTTCCTGTTTAGGATATTTCCACACTACATTTTACATCTGATACTGTGTATTGTACAAAAATCGAAGACTAGGCATTTTGATAGATTACAGTGTTAGCAATTCCCTTCAGAGGATCTCATCATAAAATTGGGACATGCTTAAAAGAGTTTAATTCATCCACCCTCACTATATTCTAAATCACCTAATTACTTTTACAAATTTGAAAACACATTTGTCAAATTAATCATATCTTTTCAGTTGTTTAAATACCTTTGTTTTCATGTAACCAATCATACAGAGAATGCTTAGAATTCAGTTTTTTCAGTAATCTATCAATATGTTTGTCAGATATTCAATCCATCCCACATTTCTCTTCCTCCCTGCATTTACAGTGACATATATTTTATTTATCTGTGGAAAAAAAAATCCAACAACAGCAAAGGTCTTTTCCAGTCATCATTGATGAGCATTACAGATACAGGTGTTATTTATGAAACAATGTAACAATCTGAATGTCTGAATACTTAAAGAAAGTAATTAATTAATAAAGTGTGCATTCAGTGTGCTGTAAAATAATTTGTAAAAATCTTACATTACCTCAGTGAGCCTGCATAACTGCACCTAGTCAAGTGAATTTGTTATCGGAGCACTTCAGGAGTAAGTGCTATAGTACGAATGTCTCCAAATTCTAGTCTTTTTCCAAATATATCATCAACACATGAACATATTTTGCATGCACAGTATAAACACACGGTTTTAAGTTATTTTGTGACCATGTTATATCATCTACAAAACATTCTTTTATGTAGACAGAAATAAAATAATGCATCTTGTCCTTTGTGGTTCTTAGAAACAAAACTGATTCTTCAGTTAGAAAACAGTCTCCTCTCTATTTGTTGAATTGAGAACAATAACACAAACTTTCTTTACAAACATAATTTATGAAACAAACCTGCAACTGTGAGATTAATCCGATCAGTTTCAGAATGACTGGCCGGTAGTTACTCTGGCAATAAAAACACTATCAGTGGAAAATAGATCGGACTCTTCAAAGAGATGGCTCAAGCCCATTTCAGGGATTTAGATCCATCAAAGTAGATATCTATATCGAACAGACTAAGTTTCTCTTTTCCTGTGGCACTCAGGAGAATTTTGTCCTGTTTCTAGCCCACAGAACAGGTATTGGATGAAGCATTGAAAAATTCAATAGTATCGCCTTTCCTTTGGTATTTTCTTAGCATTTTTAGCACCACCAGGTGGTACATTGATACACAGCAGCCACAGGATGACAACATCTAGAGAGTTCATGCAGAGTTCTTTTTTAAATTCCATGTTAGCACCGCATTACTTTTCAGATACAGGCTATTTTTTCAACTTCATCACTCCTACACTCTGCATACAAACTCTAAAAGCCACCATTAGGTGTACTATCAGCCCGGAAAATCTGGATCAAAGCAAAAGCAAAGTGACCCCTTACTTTGCAGAACACACAACAAAACCAGTAAAATCATTAATATAATTACATCAAAGAGCAAATAACACCAGTAAGCACAACTCATTACCAGAAAGAGTGAAAATTAATTTCCTTTCCATACCTGGGCAGACAAGTATTCACTGCATTTTACCAACTGAAAAATAAACTAAATCTTTACACTTTCTGTACGAAAATCGTATGCCTAATAAATAGTTTGGGCTGTCAGTGGCTATGTAACAGCAGATAGGTGGATACACACACGGAATGACAGACATGGAGGAAACTGTATCTATAACTAGTTGGGCAACATATTTTTTGCCTCAGTAGGTTAAGCACAGACAGATCCCCCTAATTCCTATTGTACACTTTAGAAAAGGTATCACCTCAAATAATAGCTCCAGTCAGGCCTATGACTTGGGCTTTCTTAATGAAATGCCAGTAATAAGGTGCATGAACTTCTCTGATAGCCCACAGATGAATGCAGAATAAAAGCATAGTGCCATGGAGTTTTTTTGAGACATTAAATAAAAAGGAATGGGATACGGAGGATTTTATGCTAGTTGAGATAAAAAGATATCAATTACCAAGTTAAATGTAGAAAATGATACTTAGATGTTAGAAAAGCACTTATGTGCCCATAAGCTAGCCTGAGTTTTCTAGCTATATCACAAGCCTGTCAAAAAGAAATTACCTTTACTTACAAACCTTGCCTCATCTAGCAAAATGGTTTTTGCACGTACAGAAAAGTGAAATGATGCTTATTTTCAATTAAGAAGAAAGGTAAAATACCATTACAATAAGGAGAAAATAAACGGCTTTTAGGCTGGAAATATTAGTTCCTCAAGTATATCCAGACAGATATAAAGGGGAAACGGGTACTCAAGCTTCACAAAGTATCCTTGCTAGCGGATACTACCTGAAGCATAAGTTATGCAGGAAGAGAGAATTTCTATCAGTACAGTCTGTGGAAGTCAACTGGTTTTATGGAAGGTGGGCAAGCAGATCTGCAATACTGCAAAGTGGAACTCTTGCTCTTTTCCTCTCTGCCTGAGTGGAGGCTGCTCCCTCTATGCTGCTGTTTCAGCTGTTGACTGAGCTGACTCAACTCACAAACCCAGGAGAAAAAACATCCACTTTTTCTGCTGTTCTTGTCTTTCTCTGGTTTATACATACTGATAAATATGTTGTCGCTTTTGGATAGCATAAAATGTTTTTAATTTGTACTTTGTTTTAGTCTTACCTGACTTACGTGTAGTGTTAATGTGAGCAAAAAGCAACTAGGCCCTCCTCATCAGATGATTTAGTAGGTCTTTCTGCAGAGGATCTTGGCTATCTTGATTACCCTGGCTCCTTAAGGCATTCTCTACAATATACAACGCCAAAGTGCCTTCCATTGAACAGCAGTGTACAAAAAACACTGGGGAACATACTTGCCTGAACCAGACAGCTTCAGGGAAATGTGTCACATTTCTCTTTTGGGATCACTGCAGGCAACAGCTTTTGTCCTACAGCATGGTCATTTTCTATGGGAAAAGCTAAGGCGTGATCTTACAGCTCATCATCTACTCTCCAACCCTACAAAGAGACTGACTGCTGGGCATAGGCTGAATCAGCTCCTCTTCAGAATCATTTAATTTATGCAGCATGTCTCACTCAGTGAATTCTAGAAGACTTCGTTTAAATATGGTCATGTCACATTTTTCTTCTGTTTGAGAAAAAAAAAAAGGAAAAAAAATATATCAGCCAAAGTTAGGCATGACAAGCTGAGCAAGAGCCCAACACTTCCCCTAGCAAGATACAAAATAAATCAACTAGCTTGAACAGACCCTCTGCTTCCATTAGATTTTTCATTACTGTCCTATACACCTTGACCAATTCCATCATGTTACTAACTGCCACTGCTACTACCAGACTGATTCCCATAATCCCCATGATTTGTTTTTGGCTACTTTTTTCAAGTTATGTCTTATGGAGAGAGAAGTTCATTTCTTCTTTGCAGCCGCAAGGACAGTACATTTTCTTCAGCTCAAAACTGTGACAATAGAGAGTCCACATCATCTCACAGAGTGTTCCAGTAGGTCTTGGTCTTGCTACTTTTCAGTAGTAGACTGGATTGAAAGCTATGATTAAAGAGTTCATAGATGATTTTTACGACTCAGGGATATTTTTGGTAGTGAAAGAAATAGTCCAGGCAGATGACATCAGTTGCTCTTCCCTTGTCCACTAATTCTGTAACATCATCATAGAAGGCCACCAAATTTGCCTTTAGTGAAGTCATGTTGGCTACCACTGATCACCTCCTTTTTTTCCATGTGTCTTAGCAGAGTTCACAGGAGGATCTGCTCCATGATCTTGCCAGGCACACAGGTAAGACTGACTAGCCTATAGTTCCCTGAGTCTTCTTTTTTTCCCTTTTTAAAGGTAAGGGTTTATGTTTCCCCTTTCCCAGTCAGTGAGTAAATCACTGGACTGCCACAATTTCTCAAATATGAATGATAGTTGCTTAGCAACTTCATTCATCATTTCCCTCATGACTCATGGATGTATCTCATCAGGTCCCATGGATTTGTGCACCTTCAGGTTCCTCAGGTGGTCTCAACCTGATCTTCTCCTACAGTGGGTGGTACTTCATTCACTGTGTCCCTGCCTTTGCCTTCTGCAACTTGAGTGGTGTAGCTAGAGCCCTTGCCCATGAAGACCGAGACAAAAAAGTTGTTTTGTACCTCAGCCTTCTCTGTATCCCCTGTAACCAGGTCTCCTGTTTCCTTCTAGCAAGGGCCCACTTTTTCCCTAGTCTTCCTTTCATCACTAGCATAGCTGTAGGAGCTTTTCTTGTTGCCCTTGACATCCCTGGCCAAATTTAACACTATCTGGACTTTAGCTTTCCTAACCTGATCCCTGGCTCCTTGGATAATATCTCTGTATTCCTCCCAGGCTATCTGTCCTTGGTTTTACCTCCTGCAGGCTTCCTTTTTCTATTTGTGTTTGTCCTGGAGCTCCTTGTTCATGCACGCAGGCCTCCTGTCTCTTTTGCCCAACTTCCTCTTTGTTGGGATTCATCGCTCCTGAGGTTGGAGAAAGTGATCCTTGAATATTAACTAGCTTTCTTTGGCCCCTCTTCCCTCCAGGGCTTTATCCTATGGTACTTCACCAGGCAGATCCCAGAAGAGGTCAAAATCTTCTCTCCTGAAGTTCAGGGTGTTGAGCTTACTGTATGGCCTCCTCGCTGCCCTAATGATCTTGAATTCCACCATCTCACGGTCACTGCAGCCAAGAATGCGCTTGAGCTTCACATTACTCACCAGCCCCTTCTTGTTGGTGAGAACAAGGTCCAGCATAGCACCTGTGCTTATTGGTTCCTCACTCACTTGGAGAAGGAAGTTATCACCAACGCGTTCCAGGGACCTCCTGGGTTGCTTATGCCCTGTTGTGTTGCCCCTCCAACATATATCAGGGTGGTTGAAGTCCCCCATGAGGATGAGTGCTTGTGAACACGAGGCTGCTCCTATCTGTCTATAAAGGGCCTCATCCACTTGGTCTTCCTAGTCCGGTGGCTAGTAGCAGACCCCTCTGTAATGTCACCTGTCCCTGTCCTCCCTTTAATCCTTACCCATAAGCTCTTGGTAGGCTCCTCCCCCATCCCCAAGCGGAGCTCTATGCACTCTAGCTAGTCACTGACATAGAGGGTGACATCCCTTCCTCAGCTTCTCTGACTGTCCTTCCTAAAGAGCCTGGATCATTGTACTCCAACAATCCAGTCAAAAGAGCCATTCCACTATGTTTTCATGATGCCAAGAAGATCATAGCCCTGCAGGCATGCACATACATCTAACTCCTCCTGTTTATTCCCCATGTTAAGCGCGTTTTCTTAGAGGCATTTTAAGTTCGGCACCCATGAAATTGGACTACTGGCTGGAGTGGCTGTCACTCCTTTGTACCGCATTCCAGGTGCACTCCTGCTGCCCTGTGATCCTTCTCCAGGCTCTGGGCATCTATTCTTGGCACTGGCATCAAACTGGTAGAAGTGGGATGGATTGAGGTTCCACTCCCCTGGTTTCCTTGCCTGTGGTTCCCCTTCCCCGTGGTTCACTGACCATGCTATGTATGAGGCATAATTCAACAAATAATGTGAATTTTAATTTTTTCAATTATTCCATTCCCTTTTTCATACTACAACTTTGAGGAATTATGTCCCTGTTTCTCCAGATTAATTCTGAGGTCTGCCCCATTGTTTTGGCAGCTGCAGGCCCACAGCTGCCCAGATGTGCTCTAAAAGAATCTTCCAAGGCATCCTGGCTGTGCACAGTTTATACATTGTTATCACATAACTACAGCATTTGCAGTGTCAGGGGAATTCAGTCAGCTTAGATGCAGGACATCACTCACATAAAGACAGAGACAGAAGGATAAAAGGCAACAGCTATTTGCAATGAAGAATAGAACAGATTTTTATTTCCATGCCTGAGTCTCCAGCAACTGTCAATAACATAGGGGTACCATATATTTTAACTTAATTTTTCAATTAGTAGTTTTTCTTCTTTTGCACGTTCAGTTGATTTTTACCGAACAATTTCTCAACCTGTTTTGTATTGCATGATTTACAGACATGTAATGAACCATTGATACAAAAACTAACCTTTTTGAGCCAGCAATTACTGACTGAAATACAATCTTCACAATAATCACAGTCACCAAAATGGAAGCCACTTTCTTGAAAACAGAAGTCATTAAAGCTATAACGTCTAGAAAACAGAGGTATGTTAGGTAGTATTATTATAATGTTTCCTCTCTCAGTAATTCAAGTGATGTGGAAGAAAGACTACGGAAACTGGGAAATAATGAGCTCTACATAGAGCTTAGTGTACTGAGAAAATGATAGAGACTTCAACATGAAGAAGAAAGCTTCTGTTATATCAGTAGTCAGGTGTTGCATCTAATCATTCAGGTCACTTGTTTTCTGCATAATGTCTGGAACACATCACAGGACTTAAGGATGACAGTCATTTAGGTTTTACAGTGTTTAATTATAAATATACTTATGCATATAAAACTCAGATATATAAACATACAAAACGTAAGGTACGAATCATTGTGGCACTTTAGTTGCATTTTTGTTATACAGCATTCAGGCACAAAGAACTTCTGGATAAAGAACACAGGCCAGATGCACTCTAGCATCACAAGGGTAACACCACAAACCACTTTGTTAAGTCTATAATGTTGTAACGTGAGTAACATTTGTTTTATGCCAAAATTCACTAACATTGTGACTCGCTAAATCTATTCTGCATAGCAATGTTGAGCAGATTTAATTCCGTTTCTTTCATCTTCTGTACTGATGCTTTTCATACTTATTTGCCACTAGGCCCACTGACATTTAAATTGCTGTCAGAATCAACTCAAGCAACCACAAATCACATACTTGCCTCTGCAATATTGGTAGTATAAAAAATAGTTGGACCTAGATCAGAGCTACACAAAACTACACATTAATCAGTGGTGCAGGAAGAATCAGTCACTACTACCAAATATTTACAAAGTAAATTTACAGCTCTGCCCAATTCCCTATATAACCTCTTCAAAATAGATCAAAATCCAAAGTTCAAGTGCTTTTGCTTCAAGACAATCCTTCCAATACTATTTATTTTTGCTATTTTCATTTATTTTTAATCCCTTGAAGAGAAAGCTTCCCCTTAAGAAAATTACAGAGTTCAAGGCAATGCTCTCAAAATTCAGAGGTACTGAAATCTAAGTAAAGAGACGGTTCTTTTCATTTTCCTTCAGAGAAATTAACAAACCAATCAGATGGAAATAGCTAAAAAGGGTCCTGTATCTAAAAACATATTATTGAATGGATTCCTGGAAACACCAGAAAAAACAGAACTATTCTCATCTTAAACTATGACAAAACATTAATGATGACATGAATTTTATGAAACAAATCCCCTACAAATATATGCCATAAGAATAAGTGCTTTAGGAATTCTTCAGGCTTCATGAAAAATTTCTATGCACAGCATTTCAAAATTCCAAAACTAAACTCGAAAAATCCATAATATATAAGTTCTCTGCTTCACATTAAAAAATTAATAAAATAAAATTAATAAATAAAATCAAGAGAAGACTTGAGTCTGAGACCTAATGTAGTCTAGAATTTTCAAGAAAGCTCTTATTTCCACATTTTCTTTATTTTGTATTGCGTCTGGCTGGGATGGAGTTAACTTTCCCCATAGCAACCCTCATAGTGCCGTGCTTTATATTTGTGGTCAGAACAGTGTTGATAACACACCAGTGTTTGAGCGACTGCTGAGCGGTGCTCTCACAGCGTCAGGGCTGTCTCTTCACCCCAGACTCCCTAACCCCCGCAAAGGACAGTGGGCTGGGAATGAGCAAGAGGCTGGGAGAGGACATAGCTAGGACAGCTGACCCAAACTTACCAAAGGGACATTCCACAACATGTGAGGTCTGCTCAACCATAAAAACTAAGAGAAGGGGCTGAGGGAAACTTGCTCTTAAGGCGTTTGTTTTCTGAAGCAACCACTATGTATACTGGGTCCATATTTCCCAGGAAATGGCTGGATTTCACCTGATGATGGGAATTAGAGAATAAATCTATTTGCTTTGCTTTGCTTCCACGTGCAGCCTCTGCCTTTCTTCTTTCAACTGCCTTTATCTTGACACATTAGCTTTTCATCTTATTTCTCTCCCTGTCCTGCTGAGGGCATGAATGGTAGAGTGGCCTGATGGGCACCTGGCGGACAGCCAAGGCCAACACATCACATTTGTAACACATTTATTTCACAAATAGTTCGTTAATAAAACTAGGACAGACTTTTTACTAAATCAATTTTGATTAAGTTTCAAGTGAACTGTCATCAAGAATCAATATTTAAACAGTAACCAAAAATGAGTTTTTCTTCTCAGTCATAATATATGTACATGAGTGCATAATTGATTTCCTATGTTATTACACTTCTACTAATTTTTGATGTTTCTGTACCCATCTAGTTATCACATGTGTTTAGATAATTTATCAAAAACTTTTTAAATTTTTTCTGTACGTTAAGGATAAGTATATAAACACTGGGCTTCAAAGCAATTCATCTTTTAAGTAATAAATACTTATATTGCTGCTTTGCCTCAGAAAAGTAATGCTATCACACACACACGGATAAGTGAGACAGACAATTTGTGTAAAGGAAGAAGTTTTATGAGTGCAATTTTATGAGTATTCCTCATGCATCTGTCGCTAAATGGCTTCATCATACCAACCTTTATTGTTGCATTCTGATGTATATTCATATTATCAAGATGTTTTTGACTGCAATGCTTTACTGTAATCAGATTATTCTTATGGGTTAAATACTACATATATTGAAAACAGTAACTGAATCTAAAAGGGTTTTAAATAGAAATTATTCTATTATTCATACATTATTATTCACATTCCTTTAAACTCTCCCAAATGTTGTTAAAAAAGCAAGTTTATTTTGAAATAGGACATATTTTAATGTCATAGACTGTTCCTGCACACTTCAATGAACTTGTTTATAGCAAGTCAGAAATATAACCTGTTGACATACAAGTTGGTATCCATCGAAATGAAAAGGATTTTTAATACTTCATTTATACTTCATAGTATTGTTTCTTGTGAAATATTTTGCCAAAAAAGGACCTGATTGTGCATGAGCATTTTCCTTAAAAGTGTCACTTCTTGCTGTGAAATGTTCCACCACATTCTTCTGGTTCAACTGACACCTTTAGTGAGCTTCTTGTTCCTTAAACCCCAATTTCATATTCCATACTTTGAATAACATTACCCAGAAGTCTTCTTTCAAGAGATTTTACCTTTTAATTTCTCTGACGGAATGCTAAAATAGGCTTTTAAAGTACACTCCATTAGACAATGTGTGTCACAAAGAAGGCTGAAAGCAAACAGTAACCATTCATTTATATTTTAAGGGCGTTACTAATAATGAATATGCTGCTAATATTGTCTATGTACAGATCAGAGATTAAATATTTGTGCTTGGCATTATAGCTTATTGATTGATGTAGGAAAATCTTATAGGGCCCAGAATTTTTCATACTTTTTAAAAAGAAAAGCAATATGAACTGCCTGGGACAAGATAGCATTTAATTAAATAAAACAACCAAAGTACAATGAAAAGTGCAAGAAATAGTGCTCTCTCTTTACAGTCAGCCACTAAAAAAAAAACCTTACTTCTGGATACAAACAGGCCACAACACACTATATTAACATTAAAAGGATCTTTAAATCTTATTTTATCCAAATAAAATTAAGACTTCATCATCAAGTTATATAATATTAGAACATGGAGATTTTGAAAGCAAGAGGAAATGTGAAGTGCCATTATGTGCTTGGCAGCAAATTACTACAAAGATTGCATGAAAACATTAATGAACATATGGGAAACCTGTGGGATAAATTTGACAGTGAGGAGATATACAAAAGGTTCTCTTCATGGTACGTTCTCTTATATATTACAGAGGAGTTGCCCACACTGCATGATATGTTAGAAGTTATCTGAATTCACAGATGCTAAGTACCAAGTAACGTAATGGCTAACAACAGGCAACATTTTCAGTTAGCTGACACTCACAACAATTAGAGTTAGTATTTACGTATCAGCAACATCAAACATGACAAACATTTTGAAAACAGTATTACTTTGGGCTAAACCTTCACAAAAACAAGTCTGTCATGGTTTTGGCATCCAAACACAAAGAAGAAATAAACTGTCCAATATATTCGGCCAGTTAAACACCACTGCATGAATTAACTTTATACAAAGCTCTCTAAAGAAACAATATAACATTTCACCTAAGAATGACATGATGTGAGCTGTCTGTTCTCCCTGAGCAAGCTGGAACTCAAACTATTCAGGTAATCTATCAGAGCCCTGGTTGAGCTCTGTTTGTGCCCCACGTTGGGTGCCAATAAATCTGTTGTGGCTGAATTGGCCAATGACTGGCAACAGATGCTCTCCCCCCACCTCTCCCACATGGAGAGGAGGAGGAGAGATAAAGAAATTTACAAGTTTAGAAGGAACTAAACAACATTAATGAAATATTAATAATAAACATAAAAAAGAAACAATGAAATTGATAGACTATATACAAAACCGTATCAAGCTCCCAGGATGACGTCACCTTCCGGCACTGGGGAAGTCCCAAACTGGACTCAGTGACCGATGGGAACTGGATTCCAGATCTGGAGTCAGGAACCAACAGATGAGGATCAAAGGCAGATGAACAGACGGGGTTTTCCTCGGACATCAGCCATTGAAGAAAGAAGAGAACTGACCCTTTGATCCCTCAGCTTTTATACTGAGCATGGGGCAGATGGGATGGAATACCCTTGTTGGTCAATTTTGGGTCACCTGTCCTGTCTGCTCCTCCTCACAAGTGAGACCCCTCTACGTTTTTCCATTTCTGACTCTCCAATGGGGCAAATAATGAAATTAGCTGACCTTGGTTGTTGTAGCAGTAGTGTAAGCAAGAGCCTCTCTGCATACCATTCCTTGGCATGAACTATGAACATTGGTTTTATCACTTTTGAGAAGGAACGGTCTTCTGCACAATATGTTGTTAATTTCAGAGAGTTAGAAGAGGCCTAGCTAAGAAGTAAAATTACTGAACAGAAAGTTGGTTCTATTTTACCTCAAACCAGGACATTGTCTTAATGATGATCATAGAGTCACAGAATCACAGAATCATAGGGTTGGAAGGGACCTCTGGAGATCATCTAGTCCAACCCCCCTGCCAGAGCAGGCTCACCTAAAGCAGGTTGCACATGAATGCGTCCAGGTGGGTTTTGAACGTCTCCAGAGACGGAGACTCCACCACATCTCTGGGCAGCCTGTTCCAGTGCTCTGCCACCCTCAAAGTAAAGAAGTTCCTCCTCATGTTTAGGTGGAACTTCCTATGTTCAAGTTTGTGCCCATTACCTCTTGTCCTGTCCCCAGGCACCACTGAAAAGAGCCTGTCCCCATTCTCCTGACATCTACCCTTTCAGTATTTATATTCATTGATAAGATCCTCCCTCAGCTGTCTTTTTTCCAGACTGAGGATACCCAAATCCCTCAGCCTTTCTTCATAAGAGAGATGTTCCAGTCCCCTAATCATCTTAGTAGCTCTCTGCTGCACCCTCTCCAGCAGTTCCCTGTCCTCTTTGAACTGGGGAGCCCAGAACTGGACACAGTACTCCAGGTGCAGCCTCAACAAGGCAGAGTAGAGGGGGAGGATGACCTCCCTCGACCTGCTGGCCACACTCTTCTTGATGCAGCCCAGGATGCCATTGGCCTTCTTGGCCACACGGGCACATTGCTGGCTCATGGTCATCCTGTTGTCCACCAGGACTCCCAGGTCTCTTTCAGGTGAGCTGCTCTCCAGCAGGTCAGCCCCCAACCTGTACTGGTGCATGGGGTTTTTCCTCCCCAGGTGCAGCACCCTACACTTGCCGTTATTGAATTTCATAAGGTTCCTCTTTGCCCAAATCTCCAACCTGTCCAGGTCTCTCTGTATGGCGGCACAGCCTTCCAGTGTGTCAGCCCCCTCCCCCCCACCCAGCTTTGTGTCATCAGCACACTTGCTGAGGGTGCACTCTATCCCCTCATCCAGGTCATTGATGAATATATTGAAGAGGACTGGACCCAGTACTGACACCTGGGGAACACCACTCATCACTGACCTCCAACTAGACTCTGTGCCCCTAATCACGACCTTCTCAGCTCTGTCTTTCAACCAGTTATCTATCCACCTTACTGTCCATTCATCAAGCCCACCCTTCCTAAGCTTCCCTATGAGGGTGCTGTGGGAGACCATGTCGAACGGCTTGCTTAAGTCAAGGTAGACCACACCCGCTGCCATCCCCTCATCTATCCATCTAGTCATGCCATCATAGAAGGCTATCAGATTAGTCGGACATGATTTCCCCTTGGTGAATCCATGTTGAGTACTTCTGATAGCTTTCTTTTCCTCCACATGCCTTGAGATGACGCCCAGAATGAGCTGTTCCATCATCTTTCCAGGGAAGGAGGTGAGGCTGACCGGTCTGTAGTTCTCCGGCTACAATACATACACATACATACACATACACACACGTACGTACAACACATACACAATCATACACATGATTGTGTATGCATTGCTAAGCAATAGCAATAATTACAAAAATTAAATAAAGCTTCATCTATACCCTTTAGCTGGTAGTAATTTAACTTCTGTACTACCATCTTTAAGGCAATAAAGGTTTCTGTGAGCATTTATTCCACAATAAATGGAACCTTTTCAGCTTAATTTATAAAAGCTGACAGAAAATTCTGCTTAAAGAGATGCTTTTATACTAGAAAAGTGTCCTGATGGCATAGTGGGAGATAACATCAGTGCAGTTAACACTTCTGTAGTTAGAACCATTGTAAGTGTATCAGCCAAATTCTTTGTCAAGTTCCAGCATATGACAAAGGTCAGCAATAGGGGCTGTGTCAAGCTAATTATAACTGAGATATCTAATTCGCGTTATGGATTTTCTCTAGCACTTTGTAACTGATGCAAGCTGTGGAAAAGACTTTATTACTAACTCAAAAGACAAATTTTGCTTGGTACAAAAATTTGAATGCTCTTTTTCTTTTCTTTTTCTTTTTCTAATTTTTTTTTTATTTGATAGTTAAAGTGGCATTCAAACTACTGTGGTGCATGGAATACTTGAATAGTCTTGATGAAGAACCTATGTTCCATAAAATCAAAGTGCAGTGCATCAAGAAGAGACTATGGAATAACACTAATACATTAAACTTTGCATTAATCTAGAGTAGCATGTTTATCTGAACACTGTCATAAGTATATAGGATGAAAGGCTACTGTTCAAATTAAAGGAATAGATGCCGGGCACATCTTTTTGCTATTTTTCAGGCAGACAAAAGCTCACCCATTTGACTTCTGAGCAGAAAGGAAGGCACGTGAAAGCAAGTGCTCTAGAATAATACCAGAGCTCGCAGCAACGTAGATATCTATACTCATATGTCTAAACCGGGCTTATTGCCATGTACAAAATGAATGTGGTGTCAAATGCATATGAATCTTACCCTCTTCAAATTAAGCAGAGCAAGCTGTGTCTGCTGGCAAAATAATGTGAAGAGATCTACATTCCTAAAAGGGTGAGATTTGACAGAGTAGAGCTGGTTGATTCTCAGGTCATATAAGCATAACTTTTTGGAGAAAGAATCACAGTAAAGAAATGGATTCTACAAGGGACTATGCTAATATATTCATGTGGGGGCTTATATCTGCCACCTTTTGTGTAAATTCACCGTGAGTGACATTGCTGAATACTCATTCTATAGGCAATAACATTTTTCAAAATTTATGCTGGGTCAAAGATCTTTCTGACATGACCATTTATGTTTTAGCCACGCCAACACTGAACTCTGCTTCCTTCCCTCACCGTGCCCACAGTCTGAAGTCTCACTTCATACATTAATGAAGCCAAAGGCAGTAAGAAGTCGTTGGCAGTTGCTCAGTTATTAAGCAGTGTTTCACAGAGGAAGCCCATTATTTCTCAGAGTTCTGCAGCTTGTACTGGCCCAGACTTAATTTGAAGATGTAGGTTCCGACCTGCAAAATGCTAACTCATCCTAATGCTTTGTGGCAGCTTATCAATTAATGTTCTGATTAAAATATGAGGAGGATTCTGAAAAGATACTTATTTTAAAAAGTCCATAAATAATGAGATCTGCCACTTGCACTTGGAATACATTTCACTTGCCCCAGCAGTGATCTAATTTAATGGTCCTCAGAGCATATTCCAATATTTATAAACTTAGGCAGATTTTCAGGTACAATCTAACCTTAATATGGCTGTGAGATTTCCTAAGTGTTAAACAAGTTACACGTTTAACTTCCTATAAGGCTTGGGGGTTGTAGTATAACTTGAAAGGGAAATATTTGTCCATTTGTAAGGTAAAATTTCATTTTGACACCTGCACTTGGTATTTAGTTAAAAATTCCTTTCAGTAGCGATAAGGCAGTGAGAGCCAACTATTTAATTCTCACTGATAAGCTAACTCATCAGCTAGCTTGAAATGGCCTATGTTAACAAAGAGAGAACCAACCACTGAGTAACATTTGCAACAGCGAAGGGAGAAACGTTTACAGCTAATTTTCTCAAATTTTGGGTGAAGGTATCTGCATGAAAATTATATCTGCCCCAGGATTCAGTCTGTCTCTCCACCCTCATCTGTCTCTGTAGCAATCACAGGCATGCTTCCAGAATTTCACTCGTGAGGTCACTCTTAATCCGATTGATGCATACAATCTGTGAATGAGGAAAGGAAGAAAGAGATGGGAAAAAAGTATATTCTTTGATGTTTAACGTATCCTCTTTCTACAGATGTTTTCAAGGTTTTCAAAGCTAAATATATGCTAACATTTATGAAATGGAATCAACACAGCTGCATTTGCAGCTGTGGTCACAGCGACTATGTATTCTTTCCTTAAGGGCACAGAGAAAAAGGAGCCAGTGATGTTGTGTCTTCTATTGCAGTTTCTTAAACAGCCTACACAAGAAAACTTTTCTGACCAAAAAAACCCCAAACAAAAGAAAAAAACACCTGCTAGCTTATTTGAGTCCTGCCTCACCTTTTATACTTGGTAGAGCTGGAAATATCTATGAAGAACAGAAAAAGTATGAAGCAGCAATGGTAACCCATCAGAACCAAATGGCAGAAAGCGTAGGGGAGTACAAACACACAGATCTTCATTACAAGAGAATGATCATTCCTTGAACAAGAAAGTTATGACTCAAGACTAGTTATTTCTGTGGACTTTAAAATGTCTATTGTGCACCTTGCAATGTGTTTGTAAAGTAATCTCGTGTTCCAACAAATTTACTTTATAACCTCCTTCCTGACAGAAAAAGCATTGTTTATACAGGAATAAATTATAAATTATTCTGAAATAGAGATGTTATTTATGCTGGTTTTCCACTGTTTAATAAATCTGTAATACAACTAAACAGGTAAATTTATCAAATCTGATTTCTTCAGAAAGAAAGAAGAATCCTTTGATGACAGATACACAGCTGAACACTGCTTCTCAAACATAGATAGAAAAGCAGATAGAAGTAATAAAATCAGAGGACCCTGGAATGTTCAGTACTCTGTTAATATTCATCTAGCTTACTATATGCGTAAATGCAGATTTAGATATCAATATTAGACAGCCACTCTTATAAAAAAATAGACTTCATATGCCACCCAAATGTATATATTAATTATATATTTTCATTCTCTTTGGTTCTGATTATTAAGTGTTTTAGGAAAAAAACGTAATAGGTGAAAAGTGAAAATCCTCATGTATAGTCATATAGTCAACACAGTGCTACATATACTCACTCACTCAATTTTAGCTGACATTTCTTGTTGTGTATTTAACTTCACAGTTTTCCAGTGAACTGGAAAAAACCCTTCAATATTTGCTTTTTTTTTCATGCAGATTTCTCTCTCTCTGTAGTTCTCTACAGGTAATCAAAGCACATTGGTGAACATCATTCTACCTGACCAACACTTTAACAGTGCAGTCACCTATTTTTGTCAAAGCTTAAGTTTTTTTCATTTTTGGCTTAGTCACAAGCTTTTGTTGGATTCCTAGGGTCTCTAAAATCCACTACGTATTGCTGGACTATCATGAATGATTTCGCCACATGAACTATTTCTCCAAGCGGAATGAAATTTTAGATCAGTTAATCAATCTCATTACCTAGCAATAGAAAGGAAACACCCATTCAACTTCCTCAATGTTCCAGTATATTTAAAAGGAAAACTAACATTTTCCATGTATGTACTGCATCTGCTAATGAATTAACAACTGTTACAAAAGACTTTAGGGCTGCATCATGCTTGACAGGCATTTGATTGTCATAGAGATGAACTGGCTAAAGCAAAGGATCGCAACCTACAAAATCTGTAGAGTAAAGAATAAATGGCAGACCCCAAAATTCACCATGCAACTTTATTCCTAATTCAGTCTTTGTTATAAAATTCGTAGCTGCTTTACTGTTAAATCTGAGTGAATTTGTCTGCTTACATAGTATTGTATATACTGAAGGCTTACTGATCTGTTGACAAATTGAGATGCTTAAACAATTCAGATTTTTAAACTACTTGTGGCAGAATTTGCAAATAGAAAGAAACACATCAGTCTATTAAAAAAAAAAAAAACAAAACCAAACCCAAAAAAAACCCCAAAACACAAACACCAGAATTCACTAAAATCCAATGACATTTACAAAAATAAACAAAAAAAAAATGCACAAAAAACTCTCTGTCCTGCAGAGGTTCTTACAATATATCATTTCCTCACCACAAGTAATGTGAGTTTACCACCCCAACCATGTCCTGAATACAAGTACTTGAATTATCAATGTATTGTTCATTACTATCATTTTTCCAAAAACATTAGTGTACAATAAAAGTTGAGAAATTTAAAAATAGGTATTTTGTGTATCCTTGAAAAAAAGAAAAACTAAAGTCCAAAACAAGCTACAAAATTGCCACCCGTCTGCTTTGGGTTTTTTTTTTTTGGAGGGGAAGCAGAAACAGGGATAATAAATACATTTTAAAAAATTATTTCTGTATGACCGCTCAAGATTCTCACTACCTCTCATCACAGGACTGGAGTATAGCTACGTAAACTTCGTCATGTAAAGGAGAGCAAAAGCAAATAGTGATGTAAGAAAAAAAACTAAAAAAATATCCATTGATCTAGTCCACCAAATTAGATTATTGTGTGTGAGAAGTATTACTTTTGTACTACAAAACTGAGTCTTCTGGTTCTAAGAAAGCAGCTCAGGAATTATGTTCAATTGATTTTTTAATTTTGGGCTTGATTTTCTTTTGAAAATCTTTTTGCTTTATTAAAAGAAAAATCATGAGGGTAAAAGCAAATTATTGCGCCATAAATCATTCTACCAGTTAGGATTAAGCCATAAAGAGTTATTGATTTCATAATCTCGTATAACACAGGCCCTTTATCACTGCTTTCATGCATTGTCCTACTAAAGACAAACTGTGTTTACATATTTTTAAAGAAAGATGCTGCTGAAAGATTGCTGACATGGGTACACCAAAACCATTGCTTCAGGTAAGACACCTTCCTTCTGATCCCTTTCTAGGTCCTCCACAAAATCCTCCAGAGAACTGTCTTACTCAAAACCTTCTAACACGATATCTGCTTTTTTTTTGTTTAGAGAATTGGTAAGACTTTTTTCTCTGAAACGACAGGAGACAGGTCCATGTTCACAGCACCTGTTTCATCCCCCACTTTTTTGGATTGCTGTGGTATCTTTTTGTTATTGTTCTTTAAGCTTCACAGGCTATCACAGCGTTGAGAGTTTTGCCACATAGTGTGGCAAACCAGCAAAACGTTAATCAATTTTGGTTAAGAATAGCTTTGCTGTAAAATGTAGACAGAATATGGCATAAGGAATCATGTGCAATGAATATATCCTGCTATGTAGAGGCAAAGACTTGTCTACAGAAATACTGTGAATGAATGGTGACTAGAAAATCAAAAAACAACTCCAACTTCAAGTGGATCGGACACCAGCAAGACAAACAAATGGTCCCTGTGCCTGCCAACTGATTTTCCCCAGAACACATACCAAAATAATTTTGTTCTCTACTGAACACTGTGCTGGCAGCTCTAGAACACTTTACACACAGTCTGTTATTTTCTTTCCTTGTTCATTTAATATCTGTGAATCTTTAAGTTTCTCAAGCATTCAGTACCTTAGGCTCTAGCAAGGTGTGAACTGTCATTTAGATTATCTTTATATGGGAAAGTTTGAGTCAGAAACATTCATTTGTGCAGATCCTTATGTAGATACCATTCCCACAAGAATTCCTCAAAATTTAGCCTTTCTATTGAAACTGTGTTTCTAACAGTTCAAAAACACTGACAAATACAAATTTCACCTGTTCTTACAGACATACCACAAAAATTTACTGCATGATACAAATAAGCGACAGCTGACTCTACATAAGGCGCATAGGATGTTCCTCTATTTGTTGCTCTATGGTTAGAGGTGGTTAATTTCAGTCAGGCTAAAATGTTCTTTTCTTTATGGTTGAGCTTTTGTACCAATATTATGTCTGTTTACAGTGAGACGAACAGAATATATGCAGAACAGTAAGAAACTGAATTCCTTCAAACGAATTGTGGGAAAACCCTAACCAAAGTCTGGTTAGGTTTGTTCAGTATTTTCTTTGTGTGGTTGGTTGGTTTGGTTTGCTGTTGTGCGCGGGCTTCTTTGTAGTATTATAAGCGAATTAAGAAACAGAGATAGAAAGCATTTTTGTTTAAGCTTAATTCAATGGGTGAGTTATAAGTTACAACTGACCTATTTGTTAAAGAAATAGGCTGGGCCTCACTTGGCAAAAAATAATTACAAGTTCCAGAAAACTTCAATCAAAATTCAGTAATAAGGCCAGCTGTCTGTGTGACAGTACAAGACAGCCATAATGGCACCAGTGACACACCATAAGTGAAAACACGCGTACATGCATTTTACACTCTTTTCATACCTCGTGATGAATGAGGTGGGTGCCCTGGTGATGGAGGATGCAGAGAAGGCGGAGTTACTGAATGCCTTCTTTGCTTCAGTCTTTACTGCTAAGACCGGTCCTCAAGAATCCCAGACTCTGGAGGTAAGAGAGAGAGCCTGGAGTAAGGAAGACTCTCCCTTGATTGAGGAGAATCAGGTAAGAGACTATTTAGGCCAACTTGACACCCACAAATCCATGGGCCCTGATGGGATGCACCTGCAAGTGCTGAGGGAGCTGGCAGATGTTATTGCGAAGCCACTCTCCGTCGTCTTTGAAAGGTCACGGAGAACAGGAGAGGTTCCTGAGGAATGGAGAAAAGCCAATGTCACACCAGTCTTCAAAAAGAGCAAGAAGGAGGACCCGGGAAGCTACAGGCCAGTTAGCCTCACCTCCATCCCTGGAAAGCTGATGGAACAAGTCATTCTGGATGTCATCTCTAAGCATGTAGAGGAAAAGAAGGTGATTGGGAGTGTTCAACATGGATTCACCAAGGGGAAATCATGCCTTCTATGATGGAATGACTGGCTGGATACATGAAGGGAGAGCAGTGGAGGGTTGTACTACAGTAAGAATCACCCAAACTAATGACAGATGGGGTAATGCCACAGTTCAGACACTGGATAGACCATTGCACTGACCAACTCAATATGAGTCACCATTTGTCATGTTCCAGCGCAGTCTGTCAACTCTTCACCAAAATCTTTCTGAAATACATTGTCGTTTACTTTGTATTCTCCGAGAGTCGAACTATCCTTTCAAAGTTATTTTTCTCCTTCTCTAGCTAAAACAATAAAAAAAAATTACAAAAAACACAGCACCCACAACCATTATCTGAGTTTCTGTTAGCACAGTAGGAAAATCAGGATGAGTGCCAAGATTTCCCTGGGAGCCAGCTCCAGATTTGCAGAATTAAAAGAAATTTTGTCTAATTACCCTCCCCATCTAGCACCATCCATTAATAACTCCCCATTCCATTACTACCGGAAGCAGTTCAGCAGATGTATTTCAGTTAAGGCTGAATTATTCAACAACCAAATAATTTGAAAACCATCTAATAACAGAGACTTCTGTAGTTACTTAATAAAACAAACAAAAGAACAAACAAAAAAGTCAATTGTTAAACACTTGATTTCCCCAGTTGTTTCATGCAATGGCGAAAGTGACAAGGAGATCAAAGAAATTAATATATTATTCATTTATTTGAACAGCCTTTAAATACTTTGAGGTAAGAAAGGGAATACAGGAATTAAAGACTTTCCTCTTCCGGAAGAAAATTGAACCAGTGCATGTAAACCTGACCTGGACTGTAAGACTACACCTATTCATAAAGCCAGTTCAGTTAAAATGGCGTAATGGCCAATGAAAGCTGATTCACACTCACTGAAATTGCAAACATCCCAAAAATTTTTACTTCACTGGACATGCTCAGCTGATCGGTCTAGCTATCTCATACAAGAAGCCAAGCTATAGTTTGAGCAGTAGAAATTTGGTCGCACTAAATACTTGGTGTCTTTAGATATCTCATTTCCAATAAAAGTTAAGTTTATTAACCTGGGTTAAACTGTGATAATTAACATCTTATTGACTAACCAGACAAAAGGCTTCAGTCTTATTGAATTGCCATCTCTCTGCTGCTGCATTCATTTAATTTCTTTGGGCAGAAATGCCTACTTCGGAAAGCACTTGCCTGCACTGCTTGCCTGCTTGCTTGTGATACCGAGGCTGCATGCTGCTAGTCTAATCTCAAACCTTTCATTTACCAGCAGTTGGTGTTCATGTCAATGTCACTATTGACTGTGAAATATTTTAGGAAGACAGATAAATGGGAAAGAGAGGGAAAGAAAAATTGCTAGCCCTACAAAATACTGAAGAGCTTTCATGCCAGATGCTTTGTGTAATTCCTCTAATGAAAGAGTTGCTTTTCCTTTATTACCTTCCCAGCTGCAGCGCCTTTGAGATCCTTAAGCCACATGTACTTTGGTGAAGAACAGGCATAACTTCCAGCAATAAAGGGCTAACTTAGATAAGTTTACCCAGAGAACTATTCAGCTAAAGGAGTTTGGCAAAAATGTTTTCCCCCCAACGCATCATGGATGGGATGCCTTTCACAGGACATATATTTTGCCATAACTTGACATCAAAGTAGGCATGCTTCAGTAAAAGCTGAAGCACTGCCAGAAGTCTAGACTTCGGCTACTTCACTGTTCATTCCCCGCTTATTGCTGACAACATTCACAAGGGGAGGATGTTGAAATGCCCAGATGCAAGCATAAAATGAATTTTTGTTGGGCTGCTGCTGCATCCACAAAAAGGGAGGTAACTGAAAATCTCAGTCAATAGTTTTCTGTCTGAGTGTCTGCTGGTAAATGAGTTTCCTTGCCAAGAATCAGTGTTCCATGCAAGAAAATTGAATCAGCTAGAGAACTTAACGGGAAAGAAAATATTTAGTCTCAGGTGCTGTAAATTAAAGGTGGCTATTAGTCTATTTCAAGTTATTTTGGGTGAACACTGAGCAACAAGCTGTCTACCTGAAATGCTTAATAACACCCTATTTTCTCAAGGTGAAGCTTTGATGGTGGATTTCATAACACTTTATGTGGTGCAACTCAACCAAATGTTAAGGTATGTTATACAAGGCAGTTACCTGGCCTCATGCATCACTGCAAATATGTTTCCAAGAAGCCTACACTGTTAGGAATTTTAATCATCCAAAGCAGCTTTCTATTGAGATAAAAATGGAATATGCCAGTATTTCAAACAATATTTAGTAATATTCTATTTAATTTTAATCCTTTCATGCTGGTACAGGATGCAAATATACTCATACATCAGAGTTTAGCTCTGCCCCAATTTAATTTAATCGGGCAGAACTAAACCCAGTATATCTACAGTTTTTAAGCAAGCCTTGGGATGTTAGAACAACTAGCTACAATACAGTAACAAAACACCAAAAGTCTCACATTAATGTTAAATAAAAGCAAGAATCTGAGTCTATAAACATTCAACACAGTTGATCTTTGTGGAATTTTCTTTGATAAACTGCAGACAGTTGTATTGAGAACTTAACTACAGTATGTTCATACATTAAAGAGTAAATTTAACGCTACCTGAACATCCTGGGAAGATTGCTTCAAAGCTGTTCCACATTTGCCACAACTTAAATGACTAAGTATTAGAGGCTTTTCTATTATATCTATCTGTCAGGTTGTCTTTTCAGAAAAGATTGAACATGTAACTTGCACTATAGTGCTATAAAATAATTATCCCTTCACTAAACTACCTGTCATACTGGCTTGTTGCCAAACTTTAGAGAGGAATTTCGAAAGTCAGATCAGTTTGAGAATAATTGGATCAGTAGTTTGGGAAAAAAAAAAAAAGAAAAGGAAAAGAAAAATCACTGCCTTATCTTTAAAATTTAAATGGATATTACTTCTACTGCTCACTAGAAAAATCCAGGATTTTGCAAGCTTTCCTTGATGTTACTCCCTAAAACAATAGGTTATTTCGTCTACAGCATCAAGAAATAGAAGAGGTGAAGGTTGGCATATCTTGGAAACGCCTTTCACTATGCAGTAGTAAACTTTAGTGATAACTAATAGACAGAGGAACTGAGTAGGAAGGGACAGTAAATTTAATCAAGAACTAAACCAATGGAACACAGGACAAGGAAGAGAGAAAAAGGAAGACCGCTTTCCAAGTGGGTACTGATCATCATTTGGTGATTATTTTCATTCACTCATGTTCAGAAGTACAGGAGTGTTACAATAATACCTCAAGAATAATTTGGTTTTAGGTCTTGAACATGTGTTTGATTAAACTCTTCAGTCAAATAAGTGTTCTAAATTCATCTGTCTAGCCTGATATGCTTGATATCCCCTATTGTTTTTAGGTGAATCTTCGCTATTTTGTATCTTGTGATGGGATGCGACTCAACTGGATGGTATTGTACGTAATACAAGTCTGGCCTCACGCACCACTGCAAATATGTTTCCAAGAAGACTGTACCATCAAGCAAAATGAACATGAGTTTGGCTCAACTCATTGGTCAAATAAATATTCTGCACTTGTCTGATCCTTTGCCTGGAGATTATAGACAACCTTAAATAGTGACTTGTCTGAGAAGATCTTGATAAGACAAAAAGCAAAATACCAGTCGATCAGTAATATCTCTACATAATGTGGAACCTCACAAAATCAGGATTCATCTATGATTTCCAAGCCCGTAGAAAAAATTTGGTTTGTTTTATACTAAGCTTAATAATTTGAACAATGCTGTCCTAGATATTTTGTTTCAACGGTAAACAATTTTCACTATTATACACACAAAATCCACACTTAAATAAGAGTTTTACCTGGCTTCAGCTTCCATGAGTTGGCTGTATTCATTCCTCTAAGGAAGCCTACAGTATTCTCTCTCCCCTCAAAAAAATAGATTATCTAGGTTTAAGGTTAATAACAGGTGAATAACAGGCCAAAAATCAGATAATATTATATCTCAGAAGTATTGAATTTTCCTCAGAATTAAAATTTTCAGACCCTTTACAAATATATCCATGAACAAAAGTGGAAGTGTTAACTGTTTCCTTCCTTCAGGCATCATCCCAGGTCCCTATAGATGGTACCTTTACTCTCACAAACCTATTCTAATGGAATTTTCTTTGTGGTTTTGGTTTTTCTTTTTCTAGTTCATTGTCATTTGCGATTCTCTTTGTCTTCATTGGATTCAACACCTGCAGATTTAAGCATGAAATAGAACTTGAAGAGTTAGACGTTTTCCCAAAAGCCCTTAGAGAAAAATAAGTAATCCTGTATTTATTAAGATTGCCTAGGGTGTATTCCTAATGTTTTCTGGTTGTTCAGTCGTGACAATCTCCTACGGCAGCCATGTAGATTGGTTGCATTTGTGTGAGTCAATACTAGAATAAACCTGCTCTTACTAAAAGAGACAAATGCTAATTTGTAATGGCAAAACCTAATTTTCTTTTGAAGAACCTGATGCCTAGAGCAGTTCGTATGATTAAACAGAAACAGCAATTTGAGGCATTGGATAGTAGTACATAATGTATTGTCTATGATTGAAAAATGTTCTTGGGAAATTTCAGGGGGCATCTACATACTTACACACGCTATGTTAGTGCAGTAGGGCCTCATGGGAGGCAGTAGAAGCTTTCCCACTGAGTGCCTCAAGGACACAAAAAGAAGTCACAACTATCAAATAACAATCACTGGGAGAGTGCAAACTTGAGAACCATATAGAAACAAATTTACAACATAACTAAGAGAACAAAGAACATGATCCCAGAATATGTAAAACAAGCTCTACAAAAACATGAACAAAGGAAAACCAGAGAAAGCAGAGTTTGCTCCAGCACTCTCTTCACCTTTAGTGATTGCGTGCATGATCAATGCCACTACTTTTCTACAAGTCCTTCCTCATCTTCCATAGAAAGAGGAGATTGCTTTTTATTTACCATAAGCTACATGTTGCTACTGGAACACAGGAATCAGAAGAAAATAATTATTTTTTTTTAGAATATATTTGAATTAAGTAAATTTGAATTTTAAACAGCAGTGTGTACTTACATGTGTGTGTTTTCAGCTATCGTGTTATCACATGACAAAGTGGTTAATACTGAGTCAGGCTAACCTTCCATGCAACACAATAGACCCTAGGTGTTTCAACTCCACAACACTCATATGACAAGATGGGTTTTGGTTTGTGGCATGTTGTATGATCTACTTCTATAGAGCTGTAGTAGAATGAGAAGACGAAGAAATAAAGGTTATGAATACCACATGAATTCAGAGACATGAGAAAACCCCCATTTATTGAGAATCTGTGAGGAGGCAGCTTATGCTCTCTAGTAAAACTTTTTAGAAACAGTCACTAACTGTCAATCAAACTTTTCCAAAAAAGTCCCAAGAAAAGATGTACAAAACATTTTCACTTACCATGATCCCTAGGGTATCTTTTGATACAGAAAAGGTAAAAAGAACAATGATGTAAGAACATATGATTTTTCCAGATGATGCTCATATTTCTTAACTAGTGAAGAGCTAGTATGCTGTAAGACTTCTGAAATAGGAATAAAATCTGTTCAACTTGGAAGTGAATTATTTATGTTCAATAGTTTGTATAAAATGATTTCTAGCAATGTCTGCAATAATATTCCAGTTTTTTACTATGAAATTTTCAGTTTAAATAGATACATCACATTATTCAATGTCTTGGTACAATAAACAAGGACAATATTCCAGTCAAGAATGAATTTCTAATGAGTTTAATTTGCTGATCTCTTATGATGATTACATATTAGAGACTGTTGTAACAGTGAAGCGGCATAACTGTGCCTGCAGTCAAGTCTTCCTAACCACAGCCACTTGCCTGTACCTGCCATTTTTTCCCAAGCAAAGTGGAATCTAAGTAATCAAAGATTTTTGTATGCTTGATAACATCATCCACAGAGATAACAGCTGGGTAATTTCACTGTGTACTTTTCATCTCTGTCTAAATCCTAAGACATTTGAATTCCTACAATCTGTTTTACTGCAATGAGAGCTTCATGCATTCTTCGTATCCATTTCCTTACAATACTTCTTGAAGTCTAAAACCAAAACATCTTAGAAAATAAAACAGCTGTATGCCACCTTGGTATGACAAAGTAGCCTTCAGGTTACTGAGGAAAGAATTTGGTACAGGGTTGGTAATTTCATGGACACATACAGTATCAAGAAAAAAAAAAAGGAAAAAAAAAAAGTTGACCAAATTGTTACCTTAGCTTCCTTCTAAAAATATGTAGTCTAGGAGAATAAATTTTCTTCTGCAGTATCTCACAGTCAAGAACCAGATTATAACCCAGTAGCCTTAGTGTCAGCAAGACAATTCTGGTCCTTGCACCTCAGTCACAGAATGTCAAGAAAAACTATTAATTTTTCCATCCTCTCACATGTGTTTGTTTCCCTGTCATTTTTAGGCTTGACAGTTGACCTTGATGATCCTTATAGGTTCCTTCCAACTTGAGATATTCTATGATGCTATGATTCTATGACATGTGTTAAAACATTATCCATTAGAGTGCCTTTACCTAAGTGCTTCAGTATAGGCTAGAAATTGAGCTTGGTAGCCCTGAAATGGAAACACTGGCTTTATCTGCAAAGAAGTCCAGTCAGAATAGTTTATCTTGCTTTTTGAGCTGTCACTGCAGGTTGGTAGAAACAACAGACATTTTTTTTCAAATCTTACAATGTTAAATACCCAAATTATTAGAATCATAGAATCATAGAATGGTTTGGGTTGGAAGGGACCTTCAAAGATCATCTAGTCCAAACTCCCGACAATGGGCAGGGACATCCTTCACTAGATCAGGTTGCTCAAATCCTCATCTAACCTGACCTTGAACATTTCCAACGATGGGGCATCCACAACTTCTCTGGGCAACCTGTTCCACCAGTGTCTTACCACCCTCATCATGGCCTATAGAAATCCTATGAATGGATTCAGGACACACATGACCCTTTTAGCTCATAACTAAGATTTACCTGCCTTCCTCCTCCAGGTGGATTGACAGCATTTGGAGAGAGAGCGTTTGCTTAGAAATCATAACTGTAAATTTCCATTACACTGCAATATTAAGATATTACATTTTGGGACAGCAAAAATGCTTATTTCAATATCCTTTTAAACATTGTATCTCTGGCATGATCCCACTCTAATATGATTTTATTTATCATCCTCTTATGTTATCTCATTCTTGACAAATAATATCCTCAGTATAAAAATAAAGCTTTTATGGTAAGAAACCATCTTTAGATAATACCAGCATGTAAGACACACAGAGACCTTGTTGAAGTAATTGAAAATGCTTTTATTTTTGTTTGGATCTGTTTGTTTCCTCCTGTAACTTTTAATTAATGTTGTTGTTATCTCTTTTGACCTGTATACTTTTAAAATTGCTTCAAGGGGGCAAAAAAGTCATGCGACAAAGATGACTTGGCAGTTTTATAAACCAGTAATTGGGAATCAATGTGCTTTAAGCTGTGGGCAGAAAATGTAATAAACAATTTAGTCTAGAGGGACAAAGGATTATTTGTTAATAGTATAAAAAGGTCAGTGCTACAGTAATTAAATTAAACCTGCAAGGCATTCTAAGCAATATTTCTGAATTGTAAGATCCCAGAAAGAAATAAGGTGCTTGACAATTATATTCTATTGAATCTACCATGGGTCATGTCCTATATAAATGGACATGCTTAAATAGCTTTCTGGTTTAACACTTGATCCTAAATCTGCAATATTTGTTCCTATATTATGCAATGCAGTAAACACTTGACTTGCTCAGAAGTGGACAGTATTCAGCTCTGCACAGGGCCAGGCCAAGAGACAGCCCATACTCCTGTAGTGTTTACTGCATCTACCTGCAGCTGTGAGGTCTTGCACCAGAAGCTTGATCTTATGCACACTGAAAAGCAAGTGAGGATCATCCTTTGGGAGGAGCCAGTGAGCATCAGCACTTACACCCAGTGGATTCTCAGGATTGTTTCTTCTGAAATTAAACTGGCTGTGTTGTGCTGTAATAAACTGCAAATTTGGTATGAAATACTGCTTGAGCACTTGCAACTGCTGTGTTCCTTGGATTTTGTGTTTAGTGCTCGTCTACATGTGATAGAGATGAAAAGTGTGATCACTAAAAGTAACTCCATGAACTGCAACAAGGATTGTTATGGGTACAAGATTTTCTCTTTCTTTGTACATTTAATGTAAAGCTGCACAGTTCTGCAGTTTAGATGTAGCAGTATTTAACTGTAGCTTTCCTATGTTTTCTGAGTCTTAAAAGAGCACCTCAGGAAACAGACGTAGTTAACCTTGGGACAGGAACTGTGTGAGATCACTAACTTATTTTTATTTAGTAGTAACTTCTTAGTTAGCTTCATTAGTGCTGACAACCACTTTATACCAATGAAGGTTTTAATCAGAAAAATAAAAAAAGAATGCATTTTTTGGCCAGTCAGACCACAAAGATGGAAGATTTCTGAGACACACATAAAAATAGCTCATGTTACATATCTTGAATATTTTTACTGATGGCAATGGGAGAGCTCAGTTCTTGGCTATATCATGGCCAGGTATATTCTTTAGATTACTCCATGCTTCTAAGTTTCTGAGAATTTCCCTGACCTGCAACATAACACCAGTTTCTTTTTATAGCACAACTGGATTTCATTGATAGGTGGAATAGGTTGAGAACAAATCGCATATCTGAGGTGGTTTTTTTGGTTTTGCTTTATGAAAAAATAGGAGTAAAAACTTTCGCCTTGCTTTTTAAGAAGGATCAATGAGCAGAGGAAAGTGGGAGAAAAACTTGGTACATAAAAAATTGATGGTACAGCTACCAAACCTGAGCTCTCATTTGCTCAATACTTTTCAGTTAAGCAAATGAGATCTCAAATGGGTTGCATATTATCTGTGAATTTTGACGTATGTTTGTGTGCACAATTCAGACTGTTGTTAGCTCTCCCCTTTAAAATCCAGGCTCTGAAATAAAGTGACTGGCCTTTATAAAGAGTAAAAAAGAGGTTGCATACACAAGAATTGGGAGCTTTGGAATAAAGGGCTGGTCTGCTCAGCATGCAGCTGTTTGTAACTAGGCAATAATGAAATCCTGAGGATGTTTTACATCAACTTTTTATGAGCGTACCAGCCAGAGACAGGCTCATAATTGTGGAAAAAATTCTCAAAAAAACAGAGGATTGACAATGAATTTCTTAAAGCAGACAGGGGTCCGCTGACTGCTGGGTAAGCACATTTTTATGTGTTTTTTTTTTTTTTTCCTTTTTCTCCTACTGCATTTTTTGGTTTGCCACTCACATTAAAACCTCAATATGTTTCTCTGATAAAAGAGCTGTCTGTATTCAAATTCCATAGGCTTCTGAGGGATAGGGATGAAGTGCAGAGGGACAACTAATTGAAAATCCATTAAAATCCTTTCTGCTACAAGTTAAGTAAGATTTAAATCCATGAAAACAAAGAAGAATGCAAATTCAGAATGTCTTTAAATGTGCAATTTTGAAGCTTTTCCTTTTTCTTGATATGTGATAGTATATTGTATCTTAAATGCCAAAGAACTATGTAAACGTTGGAGCCAAGTTGACTCAGCTTTGATTGTAACTCCTGTTAATTTCTATTTTTCTTTGTATAAGAAAAATGTTTGGAGATAGTGGCTTTCACTGCCCCTTCTGCTAATTCTTGCTGCTGAAACACCTTGAAACCGGTTGGATTGTATGTTTTCCATTGTTCATAGTACCATGTGAGAACAGTAGGCATGACATAGATGTGTGAAGCCAGAATCATATTTCTGATGCAATATATACCATACTGAAAAGCAACAGAAAACAAAAAGGAATTAAAGTAGTTGATCTTACAAACAGTTAGAAGCAGTTAGAGATGGTGTAATTGTGAATGCAAAGAGATCTGCGCAGTTTAAAGGAAAGAGGGAGCTGGACAGGCTCAAGAACTGGTGCGAACCTCATGAGGTTCAACAAGGACAGGCCAGGGCAATCACCAATATCAATACAGACTGGAGGATTAATGGATTGAGAGGAGACCTACAAAGAAGGACTTGGCATACTGGTGGATGAAGAATTGGATATGAGCAAGAAATGTGTGCTTGCAGCCCAGAATGATAATTGTATCCTGGGCTGCATAAAAAGAAGCACAGCCAGCAGGCCAAGTGAGGTGATTTTCCCCCTCTACTCTGCTCTTATGAGTCTCCACAGGTTGCCCAGAGAAGTTGTGGGTGCCCCATCATTGGAAGTGTTCATTGGATGGGGCTTTGAGCAACCTGATCTAGTGAATGGTGTCCCTGCCCCTAAGGCAAGGGGGTTAGACTAGGTCATCTTTAAAGGTCCCTTCCAATCCAAACCATTCTGAGATTCTATGATTCTTTCATTTGGCACATGCAATCCATGTTCACAGAGGAGGCCTACATTATCTTTGTAGGAATAGCTCACAGATTTTGTGGAATTCTTTTTTGCATAAAACATGTCTCTCATTTGAGTCATAACCTCAACTTGTGATGCCCTGTAGGCAATCATCTAGCTAATTTTTTTCTAGAGCGTTGTATTGGATTTCTCTGGCAAGGTTTTGGTAGTGGAGGGCTGTAGGAATGGCTTCTGTGGGAAGACACCAGAAGCTGCCTCCATGTCAGACAGAGCCAATTCCAGCCAGCTCAACAATGGACCTGCCTCTGGCCAAAGCTGAGCCCATCAGCTATCTGTGATAACATATTTAAGGAAGGGTTAAAAAAATGCTGCGCAGCAGCTGTGAGAGAGCAATGAGAAAACGTGAGAGAAAGAACTAAGAGGAGGGCAGTTTCATGTCACTTCAACAATTTTAATGCAGCGTGAGTTGCTGTCACTGTAAACAGTAGACCCATTCTGTCTCCATTTCCTCATTCTCACACTGCTTTCCATCTCCCTTCCCTTTCTTTGACAGCATGAGTATGTTTTTAGGCCAAACATACAAAAGTTATCTGGACTGAAATAACTTAAAGCCATGGGAGGATAAGCTGTTCTCTTAATGTGCCCTGCTTCGTTCGTCTGGTTTGAATAAACACTGAGTTGTGCAGGCACAGGGCGAGGTCTGTGCAGAGGGGAGAAGTGATCCCCTGTAAGTGGGGAAAAGATCAAGATTATAATTTTTATCAATAGTATTGGCTTAAAGTGGTCGTGAGACTATAATGTAACCAGATTAGCTAATATTTTGGAGGAAAATTAGTTTTTAATGAATTTTCACTTTAACTCCAAAATAAATTTAACTTTTGACATTTATTCCCATGACTTTCCAAGGACAGTCAGAAGCCAAAATTACAGTAATTTTGTACAATTGAACCATTTAAAAAATAATTATAATGTCAATGTTCACATAACAATTGATTTCTAGCAATGGGAAGCAATGTTGTTTCTTTGGACACCAATACAAACAAAAGCAATTCAAATTGTAAGCGATAAAACAGTCTGTGAAAGCTTTCCAGTAATTTCAAAATATTAACTATACTTCTGTTTCCCTTCATCAAAGAAACAAATACGGAATAAACTGAAACAAACCCTTTGTTAAAGATTAATTCCTTTGTGCAAGTTCGGGAGAAAACCCCACCCTACACCACGGCACTCTGTACCTAATTCCAACTAGGCTCCACCACAGCAAGAGAAGTTCTCTGGCTTCTCTCCTTGGCGAGGCAGGGCAGCTCTGTACGGGGCCCAAAAGACCTACAGCACACTGAGTGAAGTTTTCCTCACTGTTAACACAGAATCACATTACAACAGGATAATTTAAAAAGCATTTTGCAGGCTAACGGCAAATTCTGGTTCAAATTGTTGCAGTCCTCAGCTGCCTTCGTCACCAGTTTACTGTTTACCAGCAGCCATGCTGGTCCAGGGAATGCGTGTCCATGCCCAGCAGTTCAGTCCAGCAGGTCACAAACTAGTGCAGAGGACAGCAGGCTAACTTATACTCTGAAGCCTAATTTGGGGACAGTATAGAGTTGCAGCCTTGCTTGTTTAGAAGCCTAGGCCACTATGTCCTCTACTAAACGCATAGTGAGCTGGTTATTTATAAGCTGTTCGCTAGCCTCTAAGAGAATGTAAACACTTGACTCAAAGAGTTATAGGGTTCTGTTTTGTTATTTTACTCACAGCTTAAAAGACATAAGAGAGTACTTCATCCTAAAGAATTAAGTTTGCTTTTAGCATAAAAGAAACAGGGCTGGGAGAGGGGATCTTTTGCTTTACCCTATGTATGAGGTTACCTTTCACGTGAGGTTACCCACACCTCCCATGAAAAAAAGAGGAGTTATGGAGCTGAAAGTTAGATAATACCAAATTATAAGAGCATTGAGTAAGACCAACCAACGCTCCCTGATTCACAAAGAGATGCAAATGAAAAAAAACCCAACCACAGTTGCCTACCCCTGCTCACCCTCACATCGGGTGAAAAATCAGTTAGTATGTCTCTCCTGCACCCTTCTCCATACCTCAGGGAAGAAGTAGCTTTGTTACTCATATGTCAAGCTTCAACAGCTGCCATGGCAGCATCTCATCTTGGACCACTTGACAAAGAAGCAGGAGGGAGAGCTGCAGGGGAAGGATAATCTCTGGACCCATTTAATTTTCATCCATCTCACTGGAAGAGAGAGCACTTACAGAGTTCATTTTAGCTTTCTGAAAGTCTTTCTCCCTCTGTCTTCAAGAAGCTTTTTTTTTCCTCAGATATGAAGTGGTGTCTGAGTCTTCATGTGCATGTGTACAGCACATTTGAGCACCTACTGCTGTAATGAAAATTAAGGTTCTGAGGAGGAGCAAAGCCCTAAAGCAGCAAAACTGAGCAGAACAATTGCCAACAAGTAGTTCACAGAGCCATCACAGGGCTACAAATATTTGAAAAATCTGGGTAGGTCATATTTTTATCCAAGTTTGCATTGTAGTCATGAGCTTGATTAACAACTTAGTTACACCATGCGCTCTTATTGTTACACTAGCTTTTAAGAACTTGGTGGGCTTTGTTTGAATAAGATACAGCTTCATCCATCAAAACATGTTAATAACTGCACTAAAATCAAGAGCTTTCCAGTTCATCGCGTAGCACTCAGTTGTTGCCACATCTTCCCAGAGAACGCTTTTCCCCTCACATTCTTTCCCTCTGTTCATCTGAGTGACTCATCCACTCAGCATGAGAAGAATTCAAGTTTATACACAGGAATCCAAAGAGCTTTATCCAAGCCCTCATTTCTTTTAAACAGAAGAGTAGCAGTAGAAAGACACAACTTCTCCTTTTTGCAGAAGTGAGAGGGCTTTATTTCCCACCATGCATTATTTCTCCTACCTCAATTGTCCCCAACTATCCTCAACCAGCCCTCCTCAGCAGTCTACATAATCATCAATATCTCAAATCATATTTCTAAAGCAGCCTGTAGCTACCAAAACTGCTCTGATTTCACTTGGTCTGACATCTTTGATAGCTGATGCATCTAATTGGCTGTTTGACACAGCTGTGAGTTAACAAGGGTCTTCATTTACCCTTCCAAAACCTGTCCCTGGGAGAGATTACATACCCATTCCAGAGTCACTAAGCATTTGTCCAAAAACTTTGCTGTAAAACCCCACAAACTAACAATAATGATGTTTTACTGGGATGTTTTTAGAGGGGAAAAAAATGTTAGCTTTTCTGAAGGAAACTCTTTTACTGAAAAGGAATCAGTTGTTACAGAGAATTCACCATGTTAGAGCCTCAAAAATTTATTCAGATATTTTATTCATGTCCTATTTATATGTCATATATTAAATGTAATAATTTACAAAACATATTTTAATATAAGGATATATAAATGCCAAAGTTAGTGTGAATTATTGCAGACATATTCAAGATAGCTGTAGATAATCTGAAGAGTCTCCTACTACAGCTGTACCTTCTTCAATGTAAGCTAATTTTCTCTCCTGCAAGAGCTGAATTCTGTAATCACAGGACAGACGACCCTTTAGAGAGCTGCCACGTTAAAAACTCTGAATACAATGCATGGAGTTTCTAATCATGTATTTCTCCAAAAGTTGGGACATTTTAATTTTAAAAGTTATTCTGCAAATGAGAAAAAAATCCTGCAGCTGAAGAAGAAATTGCAGTAAAATCAAAGTACATCACAGATCGTATTCCAGTGTATTGATTTTTTCTGAGACACAGTGACAAGATTGATAAATTATTCTCTGACATAGACAAACAATGCTCACTGACTTCAAGGGGAACTATATGTTCCATAAACATCTAAAAACAAAACTGCCATTTCTAAAGTAAAGACCTGATATAAACGTTTTGGGGCATTTGGACACTGGAAGTAACCGTTCATATTCCCATAAGACATCCATAAGCCTTGGAACAGGTAGATGTCACAATGACAATTATCAATATTATAGATACTAAAACCCAGACTTTTTTCTTGGCACTTCACTGTAAATTTTTCTAAAACAGATATGTGACAAGTCTGTAACTGTGATAGCATTAATACTAAATTCCTGTCTATAATGGAATGATCTTTACATTTTCATAAACTATATAGGATCTTTCAAAACACAAGACCATCTAAATACCTCTGACCTGATAGTTTGATGAATAATATTATCAGCACACAAGTCTTCTAGTTTCTGGAGATGTTCATCTCAGTTCAAAAAACTGTCTGAAAAAGTGCTAAATAAAAGTGTTGACTGTTATGTATGTATGGGTTTCTATAAGTATATATATATAGATAAATGTAAGTTTGTGTGATACATTCTTACACACAGTCACATGCCTTAAGACAGATTACACCGTTGCATACCAAAAATACAGAAAATAAGTAGTTTTATACAAGCTATACCACATTGGACAAAGCATTATAAAATCACTAAATACAAACAGCCTTGGTCCCAAAAAGATTACAAATCTTAATGTCAGGTGAAGGAAAGGAGCTGGAACAGAGGCACAGACAGGTTTGCTCTAACAGACACCAGCTCCCCTTTTCCACACTTGCTAAACCCTCTGTAACACAGTGATTGCTATCTTCTGTGACATTTTATAAAGGTTCACTTGCCAAATGTCCAATCTATATGATATATATTTAAAACACTCCTCACACCCTTTATGGCCAATGCAATCAAGAGGAATCAGACTCACTTTTCTTGGGTTGTTCATTTTAATACAAACCTTTTGAAAACAAATATTTGAGCCAGAGGACATATTTAAAATAACACCTGCCTAAAGGAACTCAGAAAGCGTACTTAATTACATGGTTAGGAGATATTTTCTAGCTATACAGGGTTTGGTTTTTTGGTTTTGTTTTTAATTTCACCTCTCTGCCGAACCCAAGATAACGTTAATGAGTAAAGAAGCAGATTTTATTTTGAATGCCTTCAAAAGCAAAGGACCAGGGATTAGAAAAGAGCAAGAATCAGTGATAACATAGTAAACTGCTGGAAAAGGTAATGCACCTGTTCATTTCATCACTGAACAAGAAGCAAACATAGCAAAGAAATAAAAGAGATTTATTACACACAGAAAGAGCAAAATGAAGGGAGGAAAAGCTCTCTAAATCAGTAGTAATAAATAACTTCCTCCCCTTGTCTTTCAGAATATGTGTCAGTAAAAATCACTGTAACAACTCAAAAACAGGAAATACCAGCTTTTTCCAAATATTGTATCTTCAGGTTTTTTTCTCAGCTCTAAGCAAAGTTTCAGTTTTATACATATATCATGTATTGGTCCATCATTCAGTGCCTGATCCTCAGAGTTGGGATCTGATGCACAGTTGTGGGCAAAGCAAGGTATTAAGGGGTCCCATGTTTGTAAAATATAAAAAAGTCTTAAATACATTATTTCACACACTTTTCCAGCACTACTGCAAAAATAGTGCAATCCATTCTAACTGTAGTATGCAGTTATGTTATCCTGCTGTGCTTTCCTAGATGCTCCACATGCCCTGATGGTTTTCCAGAGTTACATATTGGTGACAAGAGGTGACAGAGGTGAGAAAAAAGAAGAGTTCTGTGTCAGGCTAGTATTTGCCTTGTAATAAGGGTTAAATGTGAGATACAGAAGTGCTAAGACTGAAGTTGAGAGTGCTTGTACAACACCATAGGAAATATCCAGAGGAAATATACATCCTGCAGGTCAGTCCTGACTTCCTCTTGGTAACAAGTACTATAATTATCAATTGCATTGACCAAGTCTTACACTTTCTTGAGAATGCAAGTAATCTCTTATCTCTTGGAAAAATGTTAGGCATTTTTGCTCTATTTAAAATAAACCAGGTTTGTCCCACCTTCTAAATTCAAGTAGAGACAGATGAAATATTAAAATATGATCGTTATTTATTTAATAGGTTTTAGTGAAGAATTGTAAAAAAATGCTTTAGAGAATCTGATGCATAGACTAAATTAAACATTGGAGGAATGCCTTCTTTATTAGAGTAGTAAATCGTACTTCAAGACTAAGTCTTTTTCCTCAGTTCCTGATTTAGGCTATTCTATGGATTATTTACCTTGAGAAGAAATGTGCTTTAATCTGTGATTAAAACGAAAAGCGATTACAAATAATCAAACAATACCTTCACAGTTCTAAAAGTAATGATATGTTTACAGTGATAAATTGCATCCAAGTTTGGCAGTTAACCTACTCCTCTGAAAGAGATCTCTTATTTACGAAAACTGAGACCATGAAGGAAACCATTTGTTTGTTTCCATGCACCCGTCTGGTGAGTTGAATATTGACTTTTTCAAACCAGTTCATTTTAGTCATCTAACCTAGTAGCCAAAGCTCTATTTCTTTAGTTTATTATTAGGAGCTTCAAACTAAATAATAATGATTTTTTGTGTGAACAAAAGTAAATGTTGACTGTTTGATAGCCATCAATAAAATATCATTTGGTCAAAGACAGCACAAATACTCATAACTTATTGTGCACTTATTCACCTGGCTTTTGCCATGACTGCAACAAAAAACCTCCAAAACAAACTACAAAAGTTTCTCAGAAATTCCCTGCAAGGTAATTTTTTTCTTACACACATATTTAAGTTAATATACATTCTTCAATGTGAAAATAGTCCTCGTAACACAGTCGTCATGATGTCTGTCTGTCTGCATTGTAATAAAGCAATGGTTTAAGCGCAGAGCAAGTTGCCAAAGGGCATTCCAGGCTAAAATCACAGCATTCATCTTGCATTCATCAACAGAATTTTAGGATCGTGACTTTAATGTAAGAACTACCTAAATTCAAGAGTAATCTTCTCTACCTGTAGAGAGGAAAGTCACGGGTTTTCTAATTACAATACAAGAAGCTTCAGAGAACTGCCGGGTAAAACACGCATCTACCTGAAGAACCAAGAACTAGCTGAGTAACATTATAGTGGTAAATTTTTCAAACTTACTAAGTATCTGCCCTTTAAGGTAATTTTGGAAGAATATATATTCCTCTCCTGTTCTGTTATAAAGCCATAATTTTGTTGAGATGCACATACAATGTTGTCCCCAGTGTCATCAAAAGAATGGAACACTGCATATTTTCATTAAGTTTCCGTATTTGTGACTTGACTATGACAAGTTTGTAATCTCCAGAGAGTGTATATTGCTTCCTCAAAAAAGAACATTTGAAAAACAAAGCACTACTATTTTGCACTGAAAAGGAAGACTTTGTTTTTCCAGAAGGTTGCAATTTTCTTCATAGAAGTGTTCTGATGAGGGATGTGCTTTAGGCAATCCTGCTCTAGCAGGGGAGTTGGACTAGATGATCTCTAGAGGTCCCTTCCAACTCTGAAGATTCCGTGATTCCGTGATTCCGTGATAAGAACTGTCCAAAGCAGCATCCCACTCAGATTCTGTTCCGTTCTGGCTTTGCTACCTTGTATATATCTACGAGGTCTGGAAGACCTGACATGAACCTTCTGAATTATATGGCTAATTTTACTCACAGCATGCGACAAGATTTAAATTAATAAAAATGGGACAAACCACAACTTTTATAAAAATTGACTAGTTGGATTATAACTTAATTGAAAAAAACTGAGATCTTTTCAGCACGATTTCTGATGATTAACTCTTCCAGGAGTTAAACTAGATGCTCATTACTTACTAATTTTATGAAATTTAGCATTAATTATTTGTTATTCCAATATAACAGAGATCATGACTTAGACAATTCTGCATATCTCACAATAAAAATACCAAGACCCAAGAAAATTAATTATTTAACTTGTGTTTAAATTGGAACTGCTTTTTAAAGCACTCCGATAATGTGTAAAGGTCTCAGGCAGAAATTATCCCATGACTAGCTACCCATATGCCATTTGCATAATCTTGTTTAATGAGTTTCTTTGTGAGATTTCATCTCCCTTCGTGCATTCTGTAACTCCCAGCTCCCACCACAGTCTGTATTTGTAGCTGACAGAGTTATCATATTGTTCCTTTAAGACACTCATAATAACCTTACACTAAACTGCATAGCCCCTGCTGATGTCTTTCCAACCCACTGAGATGTCTTTTCAGAAGAATAAGTTATTCTTAAACAAGTATCAGTTCCTTCAATCTCAATAACAAGTTGCTCTTTAAATTACTCTTTAAGGTAATATCAAGGGCTCTTCTTCACAATACTTTCTTGTAAACGTTTTTCTGTTTTTCAATAGCTTGCAATGTCATTAGGAATACAAATCAGAAGACAGATGCTGTATGATTTCAATGTAAAGTAAACAAAGAAAATAATAGCAAACTGATAATGGTGGGGGAGTTGAGAGGAACAAATTATATTTTCTTTGCAAAATTGTTCCTGAGGGTTCTGTTATTCCTGCAGTAAAATTACGTATTGAATTCAATTCCAGTATACTGAATATATCCAGGTAGTATAGAATAATTTATCGTTGACAGAAGACATTGCTGAAAATGCCATGTAGAAATCCCTGAGCAGACAGACATAGCTGGTAAAGCTTCAAGGGAATAAAAGCCTCTTTGTTGAAAAGGAACAATAGATGGACAGGAATTTTGGGTACAATATCCAAAAATGTTGCACACCCATCAAGCATTTTTCCAACCTATTCCATAAGTAAAAATAAACTGACATGTAGACACAGCACAAGATGTTTTGAAAGATTTTAACTTACTGGGTAAGGTTGGTCATCTTTTCAGTTTTTGATTTAATGGTGGTCACTAAAGTATTCCTAGTCATTAGAGAAGAAAAAAAGCTTCGTTGTCATCACATGATGCCAATTTATTTCTTAAATACAGTAAAAGATAGTTTACAATACATGAGGCATTTTTCTAATATTAATTCTTCATAGAAGTAATTGCCATAGCCTTCAGAAAGATGTTGTCCTGCTGAACATCTTGACGACCACAGCAGTTGTAATTGGCAGGGAGGGTATTAATAATATGGCTAAAACTGAATAAGTTTTAACCTTGAATTAAGGGTTTGAAGCTCAAACCACAGTGTCATGAGCTCTTTGAACCAGCATACTGCCGCAGTGCTGCAAGTAGAAGTAGTCCTGCACCTCTAGCTCCCATCATTCATTCCCACTTCTTTTTCTTACACTCCCACTTTACTCCCACTTACACTCGCTTTTGTGACTAGATACTGAACTGATATAGGTGAAAACCAAATTCTTTTCTTTTGCACATTTAACTACTATTAATTTGGGAGGGGAGGAGGGAGAAATAAATAAATTAAAAAAATAAAATTAAAAGAGCAGAACCCTTAATATGTTCTCTGAAAGCTAGTCATTACTTATATTCATTTGAAATATTTGAAAAAATAGAAACCTTAGGAAATAAAGTACAAATATCCAAAGATCAAGGTTGAATGACTTGCAGACCCACCAATAATATTCAAATTAAACGGCTCCTGATTCTTCTCTAATTTCTGGACCATGCTCATTCTCACTATTTGTTTAACTTAATAGGCCAACTAGAGAAGCCATTGCTTCACTGTAATCAGTTTTAAACACCAAAAAGTAGGTATATTTATTGCATTACATCCTATGGTACCCTATTACATCATTAATGTTCTTAACTGATAAAAAAATCTATATAAAATGCATATTAATTTTATAAATTTCATATTTTAAAGCACATTTTAGCACTCAGCAGATTACCTATCAAAGTCTTTATGAGTTTTCCTGTGACTCTTACAGGAAATAGAGGAACAAGTCACTAACTGTTCTGCATATGTCAATACTAAAAGCTGTTATTTTAATTCATTAGCACATCTTGCTTTCCTGTGAATTAAACCATAACTACTACTGCCATTTTGAGCTATTTTGTTCTAAATGACCTTTTAAATGGTGAAAATTTGCTTTCTTATAATTTTCATTCCATCTAAAGGAATATTGCTTCATTCTGCATCACATTTGAGGAAGACCTTTTCCAATATAGGCTGGCAATAATATCAACTGGCTCAAATTGATTTACAGAGATGCCTGCCTGTCAGTAACTCCATACATTTTCTTAGCTGACTTAACACAAAACTGTGAAATACCTGTTCGGAGGAGCAGGAGAGTACCACACAGGCTTTGCTGCTTTTTCAGTAAATGTAAGCTTCAAAAATAACTTTAAAAGGCACTTTATCATGTATTCAGTGCAACTCCTGCAAGCATAAATTGAGTACAAATTCTTAGGGGAACACACACCAAGTCTGAGTTCTAATGTTTAGTACTTATTACTGAGGCAACAGGACAATCTCACCTACAACGATTAATTGTCTTGTCATAACTTTAAGGATAACAAAACAATCCCGATGTTATTTCATGTTATTAATTCTCAGAGATACATGCATAAATACAATTTAAAGTTTGTCACTGTCACACCACTCTGTCCTTCTCTCCACTCACTGAACTCATATATATCCATGTTAAGAGAGAAGACTATTTTATACCAAGGCTTTCAGCACAAAAGTATCTTGACACCGTATCTATCTCACTAGAAACATCTTAAGGTTACATAAAATGTACAAATGAAACACAATGTCCTGTTTTGAGGTAAAACAGAACCGATTTTCTTTTCAGTAATTTCACTTTTCAGTTGAGCCTCTACTAGCTGAAGTGGTTTAGGCTGGGCTCGCCACTAGACAAATGATGCGCAGATAGTCACAAACTGTCCAGCAGAAAACCTGCGGCATTTTTTGCGACCACTGAGACCAATATCTGCATTTGTCATTTAAAGTGATCACTTACATTCCTGTGGAGGTAAGCAAGATTGTCTTGGACAATCTCGGGCTTGTGATAGACAGGACACTCTTCATAAGAAACCTCAAATATGTGCCATACTGTTATAACTGATGGGGGCTCAATATGGTCTTGAAAATCCTAAGCCTGCCTTAACTCTTTTACCACATTCATCAAATCCCTGTTTCGTTACAGCAAGCTGGTCCAACAAACATCTGGACATGAGGACTTGCCACTGGCCTTTCAAGTACCAATAGAAATAAATAGAAGCCAGTTTACAAGGGTAAACTTTTATTTAATAAAAGTACAGAACATGTGGCAGGTAACTGCTTGAGCCAGAGTTACCACAGACATCAGTCAGTTTAACAATTAAGGCAATCAATATTATATACAGTGTTTAAATTACCTTTACAATAAAGCATGCACTGACTAAAAATCAGTGCCTGTGAAGTATTTGAAGTCAGACATCTATACACTGAGATTGCAGCTCCCTTGAAAATCTTTGAGATTCCAATCCCTTTGAAATTGAAGGATTTTTTTACTTACCATGCAGTCTTACACTGCACAGTATTTGCTAGAAGATTACTTGCTGCTGCTGCTGTAGGAGTGCTTTTTATAACTTAGTTGCTATCCTTTCATTTTCATGGCTGTCCACACTTACCAAATACCTGATGATAAGCCTTTGGGCCCAGGAGATAGGATATTCGCACAGATGGAAAAAAAACATGCTGTAGAAGCCATGAGACTCCTCCCTGCTTAATGAAGGGAACTGCGGTGGTGGCTCTGCAGGGCCAGACACTGCCCAGCAGCCCTCCCCTCAACACTGCAGCAGCATTGCATCCCTTTTCATGGCTTCTCCCCGCCAACTTCACTACCAGCGAAGTTTAGCTGCTTATAAGGGAGAGGGGGAGGAAGAGAATAGACATGAAAAAGGGAGAAAATGCAGAGGGTAGATCAAGTATTCCAGTTCGTTCTGAAAAGAGCTGCCACTTGGTCCAGCAACTGAATGCCATGTACACCACATAGACCAGAAGGATTAGGTTTTAAAAGTGCAAATGAAAACAGTAGTATAACACATTTGGTGGAGGGCTCAAATTACGGGCAACAGATCAAAACTTTTATTTTGATCCCTCTTGCAACAATAATGTATCATGGGACAAAAACCCTTCTACATAAATCAATCAAATCTTACAATAAATACTCAGATGTGCACTTTCATTATGCACGAAGTCACTGAGCAGCTTTGCCACCTAAAGTTCCAAATGGCTCCTGCACACAGCACTTTTGCCTTAAAATAAAAAATTTTATTCTTTCCCAGATCTCTCTAATTTTATTTAAATTAGAATTTTTTGTTGATCTCAATTTATCTACAGAAGGTTAAGAAACAAACAAACAAAAAGACTCCTTTTCTCTGATAACTGGTTATGTGAACGTAATTTGAACCAAATCTGCTAAAAAACTTTAGCTTCCTACTGCATAGCTCTGTAAGACAGCATTTACAGATTCTGCTTAGTGACCCAACAAACAGATCAGTAATAAATGAGAGTCTCAGAGGGCAAGAAACTCAACTGCCTGATTTCCCTAAATAATACAGAACTTGCAAACTGAGTATTAAAATGTCTGGAAATTGGAAAAGAACAATATATTCAGAGCAAAAGGCTAGCACAGAAGTCCATTACACAGAAAAATGAGCAAAAATATATGACTCCATGTGAAAATACAACCCTTTTCATTAATGAGTCTCATAGTAATGCTATTTTAATATATTTAAATGACTATTAAAACCACTTCCACAAAGCAGTCATTTCCAGTAAATGGTTTAGCTCACTTCTACATAAAAAGAATCAGCAGTTAATATTGTAGCCTCCTTCTCTGAAAGAAAGTTATAAGCAAAATTGCTTAGCTTGTATTGTGAACATTTTTATCATTATTGAATAATTTCATGAAGGAAAGTCCTTGTTCAGGATGGGAAGGTTTAGAAACCCATGTGTGTATTTGAGAACATGGAAAGTGACACAGAAGGGCCTTAAAAGTAGAAGCTAAGCAGCAGTATTATAGTAGAAATATTTCCTCCTGAAGTTTGAGAGTTGTTAGTACAATAATTTTAGCAGAACCAAATAATATGTACAGCATTGTACGTGTGTTAGATATCTCTAGTTTTTATGCTCACAGAATACAGAAAAACAGCAAGAGCAACACAAGCCCCAATGCTCCTGCACCGGTCTTACCCTCACAGAGTTGCACTCCTGATGGCAGTGATAATTTGCACTTTTGCAGAAACAGCTAGATACTGAACATGGTAAACGGCATAATCTGAGCTCAATCCATTCTCATGTGCCCAGGCTCCTCTGGAGCCAAGCCAGGCACTCTGTGTAAATCACATACATCTCTATAGAGCGTGGACTCTAGAAAAAATTTTTTAAAATACTCCAAATTTCCACTCGAAAAAAATTTTATACTGAAAGCATTTGAAGTGGTTTCAGCCTCTCAGTAACATGTTTTCATAAGTAACAGATAAAAAAGGAGAGCAATTAATTATTTTTGTTTACACAAAAGGTCCACAGAGCCTCATATTCTGTCCCAGAGATTGGCCGGAAGCATATATCTATGGAATGGGCTGGTATGAGAGAAAATGCATGAGCATATTTACTCAAATGGAGACCACTGGACCTATCAGTGACTATGCAGTGATGGACATCCAAAAACTGTAGTACACAGAAATGAAAAATTATAGCGAACACAGCTAAACATCTACGACTATTTACGAACAAATAAATTAATTAAAACAGGCTTGTTGGGGTCCTGAGCACACCTCCAAGGTGAGGTATGCATCAAACATTCAAAACTCTATATACTTCCCCTCATCCTTGCCATAACCTTAGACAAGAAAGCCTTTCTCCTCATCAACTGAGTGCCCTCACCTACAATAAACCATCCAAGTAAAGGCTGGAGCATCATGTGCTTCTTTTCAGGACCTGTTTTTTAGGGGACTGGAAACCAGAAGGGGGAAAGGACAGGTGTTCAGAGAGGACCCAAGGCGTTTTAGTCTAAGGGGTTTTTTATTTTTTTGTTTTTATTTCTCAACACCAGAATCAGAAAAGTTTGTTAATTGGCAATAAATTAAATCAAGTGAAATTCCCCAACTCGAAACTTTTCTTTTTTTTTGGTCCATGACAATTGCCCTCCTTGCTCTTCCTGTTCTCATTAGGCAAACAGGTTGCTGGCCTTTTGGCCTCTTTGACAAGAACTGAGGAGAGGACCCCCTCTGAAACAGCTTAATTTGACGGCTTAGCAATATTTTGTGTGAAGGATTAACTCCTTTAGCTCATTTTGCATTTACCACCATTTCATTTACTTGTTCGCCTCCAGTTCTTATATTGGAAGAATAAAAAAAAAAAAAGTGTATCATTAGTTTTTTTCAATAAAAATATAGCTTGAAATGTAAATTCATAGAAAATTTAGTGTTGCTTCTAGTCGACACATTATGTAGCTTCTAAGTATATTATCTTGTTCCTAAACCCAATCAGAATTCTCTGCAAAATTTAACAAAACAGACAATCAAGGAGAATTTGTGAATTAATTTGCTGAGCATTTGAACTTATTTTGAGAAATGTTTGTATAAGAAGCTAACGAAGAAAACTGTGGTGTTTCCTGTCATGGAGTAACATCTCATCAGATTATTAGAAAGCTAAGCAAAAAATGATCAGTGTCCATCATGGAAGGAAAACTATAGCAGTGGTAATTTCAAAAGCAAACAATTTTCATGATACCTTTCAGATTAAAGATGAGGCAATTTCTGAAGTATTCGAGAAGAGCTAAGTATTATTAATTGATTGCAACACAAGTAGATGAAATTAAAGAGTTAACAGAATAATTCATTTATTGGTTCAGAGCTGAACTTCATGTTGCTGAAATAATTGTAATTAATCTCGTACTGATGGAAGAATAATTTTAATAAAAACTATTTTAGCATTTCTGGAAGTTTGATGTATGCAGCAAATGAAGAGTCAATATAGGCCATGATTCTGAATGTAAAATGGACCGAAGCAAAGTAATAGAATAAAGGAACCACTTCCTTCAAGTGATTTACTAGGACAGGAGAAATCTAGAGCCCTCACAGAAATACAGTAATTTTCATAGGAATGGATATATCCCTGCTAGGCATTTCAGGTGTATGGGTCCTACTTTACTAGGACAATAGACATCTAACCAGGCACTAGGTCACTGCTGTAAGGAAAACCTACTTAGTTCTGAGACCTTCTGAGTGAATTTTGGCAGTACTAAGTGCAGCAGAGAGCTTAATTACTCAAATGCCTGAGGCAATGAGATACTAGAAATCAAAATGTTACTGTTTTTGTGCTTGACTTTCTAATGGCTTGCTAAATATGGCTGGGGTGCACATTAACTTTGGTATTCATGGGGTAGCAACAGAGATCTCAACAAAGGGTGATGTCTGGTTCTGCCAGGGCCCTCCTGTGCATTCAGACCACAAGCAGGAGAAGCTGGCAGCTGGAACACAGCTGAGCTTCAAGTTTGAAGCCACCTGCTCTCTCCAGGAGAGCTGATGTGGCACGTTGTGGGATCAGCTGAGGTGCTTTTCTTCACTCAGAAACAGCCAAACTAGACAACTAGTGTCATGGACAAATTATTTGGAGACTTGTACTGCATTTAAAAGTAAGGACTAGAATTCAAAGTACGTATTATTGATGAAACAAGTGTCTCATCACATATGCACACGAGATTATTTGGCCATAGGTGGAAGTACTATGTGGTTGGTTGGTCTCTCTAAAGCCAGTCTGTACCATCAGAAACTAAAAATAATAGTTAGTCATGAAGTAACTTAGAGGAACTAGGAAATGGTGGAAAATGGAAAAGTGGCCTCTTTTTACCTGGCACATGGGTTTTCTAAGTTGATGGAACACATATACCAGTCAAAGCAGGAAACAGGTACTAAGAAGTGATGGAAGAGGGGAGGGTTTGGTCACGCTAATTATCAACAGGAAAGGAAGTGCATTGAGGGTTAAACAAGAACCAGCATTTTGATGGTGGTCATTTTGTTCATAGGAAAAGGGATAAGATTGAGTGGACTAAAAGAGTAAACGTATAAAATGAAAATCTAATGTTTCATGATTTAAGGAAAAAATTGGAAAGACATTTGTAGCCCTTATCAGGTGGGTTCTGAGGTTGGACATCTTTGGTGATTTACAGATATAGCAAAGTTAAATTTCGTTAATTAGTTCATTGCTCAGAACATGTCATGTCTAAAAAAGCAGAACACAGATGAACATTCACCAGTCCAGACGATTTATGGTCTTGATTTCAAGAGAAAATACATTAAAACCCAGTTATTTTATTTCTTCTTTATGTTTTTATTACAAGACAACAGACTAAAAGCTAGAGATATAATAAAGAACCACCATACATTAAAAATTATTGTGGTTTGAAAAGTTCCAGAAAACAAAAATGTTTGACTACCTACTATCTAGCAAGTAAAAATGATAAGGGTAATTCCACATTATTGTGTCCTGAAAGCCAGCTCAAACTATACATTTTTTCCATATGATTAATTTTATCAAATAAATGTCAGCTCTAGAGGACTTACATTCTAATTCAAAGAAGGGGGAAAGAGCTGAAAGAACAAGGAAAAAAAAACAACACTAAGAAGAAAGACCAAGCAAAGCATGGCTCTCCTTTGCTGTAAATTCTGAAGAGAATTTATATCAGTAGCATGAATTAATACTAACATTCTGTGACTTTAACCTGCAGAAGGACCGGCAGTCTTCCAGCAGAGCATTTTAATCAGTTTCCAGACATTCCTACCTCTCCTCACGTGGGGTTATGCATTTAAATTTGATTTATATTTAGTGTGCATCTAGGGTCATAGTAGTGTACGGAAAAAGTGCAATGTGGTAAACTGAATTTGACAGAGTTGAACTTATCATAAAGCTACTTTCATCACTAAATGTATTTTCTCTCCCTTTCCACTCCAAAAGCATACCATTAAGATCTCAGCTTTTTACATGAATACTCATTTCTAAAAAGAAATATGAAAAAAACAGAATTACTGTTATCAGCTAAGATGCAAGTGCATTTCTATGCCAGAGAACTCAAAGCTTAGGGGAATCTCTGATGACACATGCAGGCTGATACTCCGTATAAGTACCAGCCTGAATTCAGAGTAACTTGCATCTTTTAATACGTTACCTGATAGCATTTCTCGGCGATGTTCTTTATCACACACTCATACTCCAGTAAAGAGGCTGCTGAACACCAGACCACTTTAACCTTGGCTTACAGGCTAGATTTGGGCAGCAATCTATTATTGCAAAACAAGACAGACTTTCCTGCATTCTGAGGTTTAGAGAATGCTTGCAGTAACTTTGAATTATTTCTTTTAGGAAGGAGAAACCAAAGTGAAGCAAAACTAGAAGCACTTAGAGATAAACATTATGGTAGAAATTGCTGGGTTCCAGATGGCACAGCATTAGGATAAGCCTGACTTTTATTATGCACGTGTATTATCTACCATGTTAATTCATGGTTTTCTACATGATAGATGTCATTTTTTATGTTTTTTGTTGTTATTTTTCCGTACTATAATTTCTAAATTACCAAAATAGTATACAAAATACACTTGCAGTGCACCTTTATTTACCTCATATATCTTCCTTACTTCACATACTTTCCTTCCACCTCTCAGTATTTTAAAGTGGAAGGTATTGTTTAGTGTGAGATAATGGCTGAGGTCCTTATCATAAAAAAGCAATCTGAGATACTGTTTTACATGTATTTTGTAAGTTTCCTTCTACACAGTTCAAATAAACTTTCAGAAATATGTGCCTTGCCTAGATATTGGCAACTTAGAAGGCTGCCTAAAAGCAAAGTATTACAGGGAGTATAAATTTTGGCCTTAATGAGAAGAAAATGGAGTAAATAGCTATAAATCTAGTAAGATTACTTCTTCTGTAGATAAACAGTTTTCAAGACATGTAGGTCTTGTTCGCAAAGCAAATTCTGACAAAAACATTCTTCCACTCTACTTGCAAAGATACTTTCCTCTGAGCATAAAAAAATTGCTCAAGTCAGTGAACCCTTAGCTGAATGCAGAAAATCTTGCAAGAGACATGCTGCAGCAAAAGAACACCTATATGCTCATGTCCCTCATGCAAACATACAAAATCAATGAGACCATGGTCCCTTTGCACTCATGATTTTCCTGGGATCTCATTTTAACTAGTACTCACATGCAATCCATTTGAATTGGTCCACTGGTCTGCTGGCCAACCACCTGATTTTGTTATAAAATTTTTTATCTTCAACTGAAAGTACTAATACTAACTCTTCACCAAAGATTTTATAAAGGCAAGGCAGCCACATTATCATAGAATTGTTAGGGTTGGAAGGGACCTTAAAGAGAACTAGATGATCTGTAAGGTCCCTTCCCACCCTAACAATTCTATGATTCTATAAATTAAGAGAGAGACAGAGATGGCACTGAAACCCAAGGTTTCTGAGCACTCTTACCATGCTTTACCTGTTGAACTGTGCTGTCTAAAAACAGCCTTAAGCACCAGGACTTCCAACATTAAAATGATAACTTACAACAGAAAACATTTCAAAACTTCAACTCTAATGCACTAGTAAGACCATGTGTACTCCTGCAATTCTCCCTTAAAATGCTTTATGTAGGTTTAATCACCAAATAAAAATGAAGTCACAGACAGGATTGTGCCAAACACAAACTATCGAAATCACAGAATAAAAAAAATAAGGGGTTTTTATTGAGTGGGGGGTTTTATTTTTTTTTTGAGGAATTTTTTCTTTGGGCTAATGCCATTACTATAAGTAGTTGCAACTCTAATGAATTCGACAGACTCTTTGCTTTTTAAGTGAGAAGAAAATCCAACCAAATCTAAATGTAGGGAAGTAAGAAAGGATTCTTATGATATAAACTCTGGGTGACAGGTTCTCTTTTAAACATTTATCAAATCTGTGCACCTATGGATGAATATATCCTTCAGACAAAGAAGGAGCCCCTCTACTTTGCTCTGGTGAGACCCCACCTGGAGTATTGCATCCATCTCTGGAGTCCTCAGCACAGGAAACAGGTGGACTTGTTGGAGCAGGTCCAGAGGAGGACCACAAAGATGATCAGAGGGCTGGAGCACCTCTGCTATGAGAACAGACTGAGAGATTTGGGGCTGTTCAGCCTGGAGAAGAGAAGGCTCCAGGGAGACCTTATAGCAGTACCTAAAGGGGACTTATAAGAAAGATGGGGCCTGTAGTGATAGGACAAAGGGTAACGGTTTTAAACTAAAGGAGGGTAGATCCAGACTAGATATAAAGAAGTTTTTTACTATGAGGGTGGTGAAATACTGGGACAGGTTGCCTAGAGAGGTGGTAGATGATCCATCACTGTAAACATTCAAGGTCAGGCTGGACCGGGCTCTGACCAACCTGATCTAGTTGACGATGTTGCTGCTCATGGCAGCAGGGTTGGACTAGGTGACCTTTAGCGGTTCCTTCCAACCCAAACTATTCTATGATTCTAAGATTTGGAGCTACTGCCATGAGCCATCAGCAAAAAAAAAGTATCCGTGGAGAGAAAATACTATAGATAAAAATTTTATGAATGCTTTCCAGTCTCCTGACAATTGGAATTTTCTATATTGCCACGTCTCCTTAATTCCCTTTATTTAGAAAAGAATGTGAGGAATTACAATTAGTCTAAGGCTGCATGTGTACGTATTGTAATTTAAGTCATGTCAGTTTGATTTATGCTTTCACGTTTGATTGATGTCAGCTTGATTTATGTTTTTTACTTAGTTGATGCTTTGAGTATTTATTTAATGTAACAGTTCCCCAAGCCAGGAAAGAATCACATGAAAAAGTTGCATTTCATTTCCTAAGCAGACATAAATAGGAGAGATGGCAGCTTGTACTCCACATCATAGCTTATCACTGGACTCAGTAAAGGGATGATGCAACACTTACTAGCCTACTGATTAGCCCAATAATATTTATACGAATTTATTTTGAGAGATATCTAAGTATTGTATGGAGGAATTGATGTGGCATCCCTATTTTTCATAGTTCTGTACACTGGTCAGCAAAAGACTCCGAGAGATAAAATAATTTTTAGTAGTACTTGTGGCCTACATTGATTGCAGTCGTAGGTGTAAGGGACGACTCCTAATTTCTCCTAAACAAAGCAGCCTGAAGAGACTTTTAATGTCTCAAACACTCGCAGTACCAGGCCTTGTGCTCAAGGAACTGATAAGGCTAACACCTGCTTATCTCTTCTGAGAAAGAAAAGTGGTGCCTGGTTTAAAGAAGCAGAACAGCCTTGTTGTTTCTTCCATGAAGGACAAGCTGTTTCTCCGAAAAAGATGCTATGCCCAGTATTGACCCTTGCCTCATTATCCATGAAATGCATATTAAAGTCCACACCCCTGCTTATGCTGATGAATATTATCTAGATTATGCTAAATATATATGACTACAGCTCTCATCTCCCCACCCGAATCATACTACACATCACCCGGCTGGGGGAAGAAACCCGAGACAAAACTGCCCCTAGGAACGGTTAAACATAAAAGGGGGAAGACTTTCCATGACCTGAGAATATTTTTCCCTGAGGAGACCATGAAGAGCACTTCTATGACTCATGCTGACCAAAGTAATGCTGGAACCAGGAAGTCATCTCTTTATCTCTCTCTCTCTCCATCTCCTCCCCTCTCTCTGTCATTCTGCCTTTCCCTCTTGATCTCTCCTTCCATGTCTCCTTCTCTATCCCTTTGCTTCTTTCTTTTCAAAGAAGTAATGCAAGGCATACTGTACGGCTTGCCATAATTCATTGCATATCTGTCATTAAGTACTGCTTGCCATGGTTTGTTGTACACCTGTTGCTAATTAACACAATGCTTACCTTACTGCTTGCCATAAGCTGTTATATACCTAACTAATTATTATGGACCTAGTTAAGACCTACTTACTAACCTAATAAATGTGTGTATACAGACCTTGAGATTTATCTCACCTTGGTTCATGCTGCTGGGGATTTATAAATCTGAGCCACTTACACACACACACCCCCCTCTTTCTGAGTGGGACGTGACAAGAGGGAGCATGAGTTAAATGAGATAAATTAAAGGAGGGGATAACACAACTATTAGACTGTTGTTTGTTCTCCATAGGTCTCACTTTTAAGGTCACTGAGTATTTTCTACCACAATTTTAATTAATGGAAATTGTGAATGTTCAACATTTCCAGAGATAAATGTACAAATGGCTCAGCTGTCTTATAAGATCTTTGACGGCTTTTGCTTCCCATTTTAAGATGACATTAAAGCGTATTCAACAACTACAACTACCCTAAAAAGAGCAAGAAAGCAAAACCAGGCTTCCAAACCTGTGCACTCAACCACAGTTCTCTGTATTACCAGCGACGCCTGGAGTAGCCCGTTTCATCACTGGACACTGAACAGCATGTGAACCGTGCAACGCAAGGCACAAGACCGGTGCGTAACTGCAGTATTATAGTTTCAATGGAAGTCCAGGACAAAACGTATTCATATGAAATGGATAGAGCAAAACATGAAAACGGCCTGAAGGTAACAGCCTATTTCTCTGCTGGTGCTGGAGGGTAGAAGCAGGAAGTGGCCATTCTACTTGCAGTGCCTCTGAGCTGTTGTGTTACTTTCTTTCCTCCCGCTTCTAAGATGCACCTACAGTATAAAGCAAATTTGAGATTTAGAATTGACGTTTAAATGGTTACAGAGCTGAAATTTAATCTAAACCACCTAATTTTTTTCTGATGTATATTAGCTTCCTCACAAAGCATTTAATGGAGTTTTAGAAGCTTAATTTAGATCATTTGCTCCATGTTTTCCATCTGCTTTTATTTCACTATCCAAAACCTGAATGTTCAAAGAACTTAATCCTTAAAAGAGCTGTTGCACTTAAGTGTACTTTTTTTTTTTTTTTAATGGATAAAACTTCTGTTTTGGTAGAAAGCATCTGAAGCTCCAGAAAGACTTCAAGCAGAGCTGGATGAATTATTTATGACTTACAACATATTGCCCTTTTTCCCTATTAACTTATCATAATAGCCACAATCATTTTAACTTCAATTTGCCTGATAAACAAATTATAGTTTGTGGATCATCAACAAATGAATCGCCGCATATATGCATTATGCTTCTTGCGTATGCCCAGTACATCACAAGATAACATTTCTGTTCTTCCTTTGGATGACTGATGTTTTCTAATTAAAAGCATAGCTTACCAAGGAGCTTTGCAGATCTTGAATAAAAAAAGTAATCAAGGTAATGAGATGAGAGAAGCTTCATTGACTTTAGTAGGTTTTAGAGCACAACGGTTACATACGTTAAGTCTTTGCTTGGAAAATTATATTTCAGAATGCAAAGAAAGAAAGTACATTAATCAGATGCTTGATGTTTTCTCAAGCAGTAAATGCAATACTCTCTAGCCTTACACTACAAAAAAAACAAAAACAAAAACAAAAACCAAAAAAAGCCATGCTTCTTTACTTCATAAATTCATCCCTGTTTTATTGCTCTGTTTCTCTTTTCTCCTTTTCCCCTTTAAGGCTTCTGCAACTTTTCCACGTCCTTCAACATTTCTCTTCTGATTCTGTATCTATCTTCCAACTGCCTATTTGTTGCCACAGTTACAGACATTGTAAAGGATTCACTCTCTTTAGCCCTCCTCTCTCATCCCCTCAGCTATGGATATTATTCTGCATGTAGAGAAATATATTCCTGACCTTCTGCTATATGTAGAGAAGATCTCATAGTGGTTTTCTTCCACAGGCAGCAATTTCTTTGCATGTGAGTGTACATGCAAATTTGTTTGCTCTCTGGCTCACATATTCAACCAAACTAGATCTCTTCCCTGCTGCTGGTATGTGCAACAATCATTGACCAAGAGCTCTAATCACTGTATCTTTCTAATCGCTGTAATTTTCAAAGACGTCAAGGCAGATTTTTTTTCCTTTACCCATAATATTTCCTGAACATGGTGACAACAGTTTATAATCCATATGTAGCATTGAGTTTGTGGGTTTTAAAGCAAGAGTAAAGTAACTGACAACTTTTACATTATTTATTGTTACTGTTTTCTATCTAGGGAAGTCAGTCATTATAAATATTTATATACATGAAAATAGCAAGCAGAAGGAGCAAGTGGGTTTAGCTGCAACTTTCTGAAATGATCCAGTTGCCAGATTTCACAGAGCACTGGGGACTGATAACCACAATAAAAATGTAGTTCACACATGCAGATGCTCCAGCCCTTCAGAATGGTCAGAATGTTGCACAGCCAAGATACATTTTTTTAGAACATATATTCCCAATCTGCATTCATAAAGACTACCTGCTGCTACAGATTTCATTTGAGGACAGAAGAGGCTCTCAATACTTCACCGATTCAGACCCTGGGTGAAAAAAAAAAACAAACCAGAACTTGACTTAAGGCTGTTAATTAAGTTACTAAAATCTTTTTAAAAACATGCAGATTTGTGACAGAAATATATTCATGCCTAAAGGTAACAACAATGATTATAAAAGTTATTGGACTTACATGTTTAATGTTTTTATTCAGGAAAGCAATGATCTGCGAATTGCATCCTTTTTATTACAAAGCTTTCTTCATGGACACAGTTTATGGTACTGAGATAATAGATACAAAACCCATTTAGATGAGATTTACTTTAAAGTTTTGAAGACATTTTAAACAGCAGGCAAAAAGCAGTTGGGAATACATTAAAGCCACTTAGTACAAATAAAAAAGGAAACAAACAGATAACAAGTTAGTAGTTTCTTTAATAATAAAGTGCAGTACAAAAAATGCTTTAGAGTGCAGATTGTACCTTGTTTTCCAGTCTTGAGCCACTCGAAGAAAATCTGTTCCCTATACATCAGGAAGCATGTCTGCAGTCTTCAGTAAGAAACAAATTTCTGTGACTAATAAATGATGAGACTTTTTCTTGTTCTGAAGGCACAAAGAGAAACTGCAATTCTACTGACACAAAGCAAAAAAGTTCTTTATAACTTATAGCTCTGAAGAAAGTACAGATTTTTTTTGCAATACCATACATTATCCTGACATAGGGGTAAAAGGTACAGCTTTAAGTAACTGGATCAAAAAGAAGAAAAAAAAAACCAAACCAAAACGAACAAAATAAAACCCCAAAACACAGCAACTTTAGCTTTTGAGTATTTTCCTTAGGATTCAGTTGTTAATAATCTGAGCTTCTGAAGTTCACTTGAAAGAGCAACAGCCCCTTAGAGAAGCACCTAATCTGCTTGTGAGATGTCATAGAATGAATATTTTTAACGACTTATTTCTTAAAATTTATACTAACAATTCAGTCAAGCAACTTTAGAGATTCAAGGAGCTTTCAAATCAGATATTTTAATTTTTCAGAGGAATAAATGAATGTATTCTACCACAGGAAGAAGGGGTAAGAGAAATTTCAAATAAAGGAGAACTAATGAAAATGAGATCTGAGATGTGCTATTTCTAATGGATTCCTGACGTTTCCAGCTTGCTCATAAATAGCAGAACTGTCCCTTGCAGCAATGAATGAGCTCTGGAAAACAAACTATGGCAGTTCCACCTTGCATGGGAAGACCCAGGGAGGGATGAGTGGTACTAGCTGCTGGGCAGGTGGGAGCTGGAGCTGAAGGTGGCAGTGAGGACAGAACTACCTGTGCCCCCACCATCAAGGGCACAGGCCCACCACCCCAGCAAGGAGAGCAGTGTGGGGCAGGGCAATGATGGGGACAGACAAGGGACCTGTGACCACCACACCAGCCCCAGCCAAGGCACAGGTCCGAGGTCAAGCCAAGAAGCCAAGCCAGCGGGCTGGAGTCAGCAAAGCATGAGGCTGGGAACAAGCAGGCAAAAGATGAGGGCTTGAGCTGAAGTGCATCTTCTGAGCGAAGATGCAAGATGCCCCAAGGAGGTTTCTCACAGTTTTTTTTCCCCCAGCTCTATACCAGCAGCTGCCCCAAGGCCATGGGACTGCACCGCCCCAAGGCCATGGGGCTGCACCACCCCAGGGCCAGCCATGCTCTGTTAGCCAAGCCCTGGGGCAGGGGGAGGCTGTGCTCCGAGTTTGAACAGCAGACAGCCTGAGAGGCACGGGCAATCAGGGTAGGTGAGATTTCTTTCTGTCTTTGTTTTCTTAGAGTGATTATTTAATTTTTTCAGCAATTTCCCTGGAAAGAAATACTCTGAATAGATGCACAAGACCTTTTTGGGTCAAATGGGAACCTAAACGGCAAGGCAGAAAAAGTGAGAAATCATGAGAAGCAATACTTTTATTTTGACACTTTATTTTGACATTTTATTTTGAAATGGACCTTAATTTTTATTTTTTTTTTTTTGTTCAGACTAATTACTCTTTTCCTTTTCTACATTTCTACCGATTTTCACAGACATAAAACCAAGGTGTTGCATGAAGGAGAGAGAGCCTTCTCAATGTTCTAGCTGAAGGGGAAGCATCGTTCCTGGAGTGAAAGTCAAATCCACAGGTCAGGAGACCCAGATCCACAGCAGCTCAACAGCTGCATTGTTCAAGGAGCTGCTTCTCCTTTTAAGGTTATAATACTAAAATACATTCAGTATTAAATTCTAGTTATTACAGATACATATTAATGAGGTTAAAATATAAGTCTCGTTCCCCAGCTGGCACTGACCCAGCAGAGGATAAGGCAAACGTTCTAAAAAATTCTGTCATTCACCCAAAGTCATATACCAAACGCTGTCTCTATGATTTCTTTATGGCCTATTCCAGTAGGACTGATGAGATGAGTTAAGTAAAAATAATCTTGCCTGAAGCAAATATTATGAGAAAGTAAAACATAAATGTAATGTCTTCTATTTAAGACATTTTATTACTTGGTATTTGCATTTATAGGTCCTCTAACTGTAGGGAATAAAAAGTGAAAGGAAACTAAGCAGAAATTCTAAAAGGGGAATGCATTAAATATCTTAAAAGAAGGTGTCTGAGATTTCATTGAAATGTTTGGAACACACAAACAGAGGCAACATGACTGAGCAGATAGCCAAGATTTGGGGAATTATTACCCATGTATCTGAGCTAAAAAATTTAAACACCAAACTGAAAATAGTTTTGTTTAGTGCTTGAATTTGGAACTTTGTCACAATATGCAAAATTGAACAGCCCCAAATACTGATAGCATTAGTTTCTAAAATACTAATTAAGATGACATATTAGAGAAATCTTCTAAAATTAGCTTGCTGTCCTACTTTTGAAATAATCTACCATCATTTTTCTTTCTTTGCTAATGTTTCAGTTCATTTCTGCTTTGCAAGAAACATAAGCAGTAAAGTCATCAATTGCCATGTCTGTATTTATTTTTGCAAGTCCCTGTGCGGGAAAAGTAGAAGCAGTAGCTGTAAATCATGACCATAGCAATAATATTATTTAATGGGATGGATAGGTAGTCAGCAAACTCCAATAAAAGAAAAATGAGAAAGGAATGAAAGCCATTAAGGGTATTGCAGGAGGAAACTCCATCCCAGATAATGCTCCTTCTTTCTGTAGAAGTATGAAAATTTTTTTCTTCAGTTCCAGCTTGATCAGGAAAGAAGCCCTTTGTTCACCAGAGCAGTTAACTATGACAGCCTAGGCATGTTGGTCACTACATGTTTATGCCTTTACATCACCTTTCTTACAATAAAACTGCTCACTGAGTGGTTGACTCCGAATTACTGTTACAGCAGTCAGCAGGAAAGACATGTGCGGTGCGGTACTGTAGCAACAGCTCGTCCAGAGGCAAGACCCTGGTTCAAAGCTCATTTTCCCTCTTCCTTTAAAGTGCAGTCTCAGACAAGGCATCTCTTCTAATGTAGGCATTGTCCCTCATCAAAAGAGACACAAATGAGGTAAAAATATTTGAGTTTAATGCAATCACAACAATTGCAGCTTCTAATATTTTCCTGAGACACTTTGCATCATGTAATGTTGTCATCATGTATGCTTCCATCCTCCCTCCTGGTTTGGTTTTGCGGGTTTTTTTTAGTATTTGTGGAGAGAAATTTGGAACTTAGTGTTCTAGCTGGATTTGTTTCAGAATAGGAACTGTGGCTGGCTGATTTATCGAAGCAAGAGTATTTGACTTATTCCTTCTAAAGTCGATAGAAAAAGCTTAAATGTCAAGAAGCCATTTTCAAGACATATTACTGAAGCACAGAAAACTGGTATGGCATGTGGATTAAAGCATTCATATAATCTAGGCAGTTATATTTTGGAATTCTGACAATTTTTACTCCCAAAAGTACACATTGTTTTTCTATGAACATGAGGAATCATCCCAGTGAAATTAACCGGACAAATGATAAACATCACTGGAATAGAATAGAATAGAATAGAATAGAATAGAATAATAGAATATTTCACTTGGAAGGCATCTACAATGGTTATGTAGTCCAACCGCCTTGTCATTTTGCATACAAACACAGAATAAAGAATTAATACGAAGTTTAATGAGGGCATACATTTCCTAGCTTAGAAGATTGTTCTTTTTCTTTTTTTTTTCTTTTCCTGACTGATACTGCTATTTAGTTAAATAAAAGGGCAAACCATCAATATGTTTTTAGAAACATGTAACTGGAGATATGGTTGATGCTTAAATCTTAAAGGAAATGGTATTCCTAAAGCATTAGATTAATAGAAAAAGAACCAGTGCTTTTTGACAGCAAGGCTTTACATTCATTTCCAGCATCACAGAAAACAGTGCCAAGCTGAGATATTGCCAGCAACAGTTAAATCACTGACCTTTATTAATGGGAAGCAGAATTATAAGTGGCGATAAAAACATATGGAGAGTCTGCTCTGAGACTCACTTGCTGTAGGATCTGCTTGTCTTTGATTCCACTTGTACATCTAGTTTTTAAATCCACCAGAGAGGGGGCTGGCTTACACAGCTTGGAACTCCTACTCTTCGGCACTCTATATTTACAATGACATATACATGATTTATAGGAAGACAGCTATCTTTACCAAGACATCCTTGATTAGCCTCATAAATTTCTTCATCTAGAAATAGCCATCTTCAAGATTTCATGTGATTCACTGACTTTATTAGAGCGGGTATAAGAGTTACAAAAGTTTTCTGTACAACTGTACAGGATAATACCGCTTTGATAGGAATGCAAGTTCCTAGTAGTTGGGTGGTGGGTTGGAAAAAGAGGGTCCTCCTTGGCAGTGGACATCAGCCAGCACCAGGTCCGCACATTCGCATTACTGAATTCAGTAATGCCACAGCTGCAGGGTGGTCTGCAGCCACTCAGTTACAAAAGCAGCCACTCTCTCAGGCATTCCTACAGACTCTCTTGACTTATGGCTAGCAGATTTGCCCAACATCGAAGGAGGATGGTTGCATAGCACCAAGTGCAATATTTCTGGCTCGTTTCACTAACACAAACTACGCATTTCCACTAGTGCTAACGAGTGAGATAGTCTAAACATTTTTTGTTTACATGTCCTCCAAACACCTCATAATTTTGTCTGCTTCAGCAGAAAGCATTTCAAAGTAAAATCTAACTCACAGAAAATGATTTTTTGTCATTATTGTCTAAAGCATTGGTGTAGCAAGGGATTAAATAGCACCAAAGTGGACAGCATTTTCAATTTCATGTTGTTCAATTATTGGAATCGTTGACAATCACTTTTAAAAACAAACACCACCAAAAATGTTTTTCTGTGAGTATCAGACTCTAAGGCTCCATGACTCCAGTGAAACTAGTGAAGAGGTGAAAATCTAAATTATTTAAAAGAACTTTAGGGTCTTGAACCACCAAACGTTCTAAACATAGTTTAATGCTATGCACAGGATTGAGTCCTGAAAACTAAACATATTATTAAAACTGTTTTACTAGGTCAGGGTCTCAGACAGAAAAATGTCTCTGAAGCAGCAGACCTCACCTTTGCCTCTGGGAAGCAGGTCATGTTATCTTCTGGGTTTACGAGGACTCAGAAATCAAGAGAAGGTTCAAAAAAAGATGGAGGAGAGTGTGATATATTTGAAGGGGGATGGAAAATAACTATGGTCCTCAGCTGCATCCCACTATCTTTTCAAATGTCATCTCCAGCTCTTAAAAAAAAAAAAAAAAGGGGGGGGGGGAAGGGAGAGAGAGAAATCCATGCATGGTTTTATTAAATTCTCCATTGTGTGAACAGATAAATCATAATTCCAATAAAAACCTTAAGGTATACAATTACTGCAGTTCATTTCCTGCTCAACAGCCACAAGAAACATAGGGCTTTATTACAAATTGTGTTGTTTATTCCCATACTCATGCTGTCACATCATTTAAAAAATTATGTTTCTCAGAGACACTTTCTGTGCTGGCCTCCAGAATGACTCCTTCATTCAGACATTTTCAGACGCCTTCTCAGAACGACTACTAGCACCTATCAAAACTAACTGATACAGAAAGCCGCTCAGCAAATGAAAAAACCTGTCCCATGGAATCAGGACTTCAGCAGCACAAGACATTTGAGTTATAAACCCTTCTACCCATTCACAGCAGGGCACTGGCATGAAAGCCAGGAAAGAGCAGGACTCCTGGGTTCTCACCCTAGCTCAGCTCTGCCTTTTGATGCTATCTCAGCCAAATAATTTCTCTCTGTTCTTCAGATCACCCACCTGTAAAAGAGGGATTACTTGCACCTACTCACAGTGGGGTAGAAAGGATTAATATATTAGTGATGCAAATCCCTCTTCTAAATCCTTCAACATACAGTCATGGGCAGGGACAGGATGAGACATGGGGATAGGACCAAACCAGCTTTATTATTAGCCCCTCCTGTGCCACCACAGGGAAGGCCTCCCTGAACTTTGCCATGCTCCTTATTCTATGTCCCAGTGCTTCTCCAAACAACTCTGGATAAATTTGTGTTAGATTATAAACATAGTCTGATGAACACAGGTACCCCCTACAGCATAAAAAAGGATAAATAATGAATTACACTTCATATATTTATCTTGAAGGTCCAGGTTTGAATGCATGTATCTTTTTCCATGTATATTTATTTAAAGACGTTAAATAAAAACCATTTACAAAACCACAGGTCCATATATTTAGCATTCCTTGACAGAATGCTGCTTCCATTCATTGCAAAACCCAAAATTCTGAAGAACTCCTCAACAATAATTGTATCTAATATGGTATCTTTATCTGCAGGAATTAAGAAATCTCAGGCACAGTCCTATGATATGAACAAACTCTGATGCAAGAAAAGAACAGAAAAGTGAATGTCTGGGGCCATCACACACTGCTATAGAAAACACCTAGTACAAGACCTGGGATATGACCAGCTTTGTCACTATCGTGCTGATATGTCCTATATGGAGTATCAGAAAAAATAATTTCAGATAAACAGGCTGTTATGTTTTCACCGCTTAAGGCTCTTGGTAGCAGCTACAAAATGGGGTTTCTTTGTGACACCCTGGGCCATTAATCATCTTTGAGTAGACAAGCGAGTGCTCTAGGATTTAAAAGACACATTTTTAATATTTACTATAGCTACTGGAAGTCAGCAAACAGCTACATAAATAGAAGGATGGATGGATTAGACAGTAACATTTCATGAGAGACATCACCAATATATTTTCCAGAAGATATTGGTGCAAATTTGAGCATAAGATATATTTTTTCCACAGGCAATAGAGAGGATTCTTCCTCACTCCCCCAGTTTAGAAGAAATTTGCCTGAAAAATGAATGCCAGTTGTTAGTGTTAGTACACCATCTTGTGGATAACACGTCTAATTGGGAGTGTTGCTGCAACAGCTAGCACAGTGTCCTATTGCTGGAAGCAACAGGATCACTTCCTATTCACACAATGCTTACAGCCACAGCACCTCTGTTTTACATGCATCACGACTCATTTCTAAGTTTCTGCTTGTGAACAATGAAATCTTTGAATGTAAAAGAAGATATACATATATTAAGAAAGACACTGATATTTTAGTAGTAGTTACTGTTAATTAATTCTCTTAGGACACACTTAAAACAGTATGTTTGGAAGAACTCTCATGGTCCACTACGTTTACCGCTGGCTCCCTGGGCTGCACTTGGGTGCAGATCACCATTGGAAGTAGATGCCAGCTTTGAGAGTACCTGTTGTTCATCAGTACCAAAGATGCTAACTAGCTCTCTTCATAGAATAGACATTGAATCCGAATGTCTTCCATTATCTGTCATGCTTCCAAAGCATTATTTATACAAATTTCAATCCTATTTCAGATCACTAGAAATGAAAAAAAAAAAAAGTATCGACTAAGCAGTTGTGGGAAAGTTCCAGGATTTTAATATTCTTCTTTTATACATCTATGATTAATGATCACGTTCTTTTCTATTGTAAGGTATAGGCATTAGAAGGTGATTCGATTTGATTTTAATTCCTCTAGGCCAGTTTCTCTGGCCAGGACCATCCAGATATATTATGGAGAAGACAAGAAAGCTTAACCTGCATGCACCAAAATGGAGTTCTCTAGCTTTTTCAATCATGTGGTATTTTAGTGTTTCAAGATACGAAAGTTTTGACTCTCCATGACAAACATTTCCACAATGAAGACAATGAAGCAGTGGCACAGACTGCCTCGAGAGGCTGTGCAGTCAATACAAAGTTAGAACGGCACAAAATGAATTTGAAATGGTGTAAAGGCCACTATCAGCATGACTTAGCAATACAACTGTTTAGAACAACTACAGGGTCCAGAATAGTGGAGAGTATAGCTTCTTGAACTTAATTCCTGTGTATGCTGCCTTTTTTGCCCACCCTTTACTCTGCAGAGAAACACAAAGAACTTGAAAAGGTGTTGCAAGGTCCCAGTGCTGTGATGACCTGCCATAAGCCACACACACACACTCTGCTCACACAGACACCCATAGCCTCTCTGTTATCATTCTGAAAGCAATTCACATGAAATACTAGAAATGACAAGGAAAATAAGATCAATTTTTTCATATACCACCCATTAGAAATATATGTAGAGCAAAACCTTATGAACTAAATATTCTTCCAAAATGCTACTCCAAGAGCCTTTCTCCTGGAACCGTTCCCTTGCATTCTGTGCTGTTACTTCTGCCTAAAATGAAGATTGATCAAAACTGTCAGCTAGGAGGGACAAAAAATTTTAAAGCAAGAGGGATCAATACTTACAATTTCTGCCTCCATAGCTTTGTGTTGCTTGCTGTATTTTATCATCCACAAATACAGACAAATCAACTGATATTTATTATGTAATACAATAACTTGGCATTTTATGATACAAGTGAATTGAGTTCAGTGTACTTTCCTGCATTCTGTAATATTGAAAAAGGTTTAGTAGTTTTGGGTTTTTTTCATTTACGGGATTACTATTTAGGCCTGATTTATCTCTAGAAGCTATACCGTTTGCTATTGTATTTTTATGAGGATAGATCTGATCTTTAATGTGCATGTTTAAAACAACAACAGAGACAGAACAGACATTGGCATGTTATATCTGTTGATGATGTCCAACTGGGCAAGGAATCAATCAGTACAATTACTTGGATCATTTGGAAACAAGCACAAATATGTGCATAGTCGTAGTATTATGTGGCTGAGTGTAGAATAATTACAGCCATTTCAAAAAGGGATTAGAACCTGAGTGCAACAATGTAGAAACAATTCTGAAGGGAATAGCGATGCTATAATGTTATTTAATACCGTTTAAATTGCCAGACATATAGAGAAAAGGCTGAAAACACAGAAAAGCAACTAAAGCCAATTAAACTGAATATATTTGCATTCTGCATACGTAACATAATGAATAAAATAACAAGGCTGAGATTCAGTAGTTTAGGGTTGTTTTCTAACACACAGAGCATCTGGTACAATGCTGCTGTGCTAATTTTTCATTCTGTGCTCTTTTGCATATTTACTCCACATGCCTTAAAGTAAGAAAAGAGGGTTGCATCACAAAGTTACTTCGTAACTTGCTGATATTTTAATTTACCTCATTTCACAGTCAGAAGAAATGAAGATTGGGACAAAATATAAACAAAATAATGTCTTTGGAAAGGCGGCAAAATACTTAAAGCTGTTTCAGCTAGTTGGCCAAACAGAAATACAGACAAAACTTTCAAATCCCATGTAATGATTTTTTTTCTTGACAGAACATACACACAAAAGTTTACTTGATTTAACCAATTTAAAGTCGCAAATCAAGAATTCAAGAGCAAAGAATTCATCTGCAAAAGTTATTTGACCTTATTATGACTTCAAATTGACAATTAATTAATTAATTAATTAACAATTTGCATTGGTAGTGCTTTGACTCCATAGTGCTTCACTCCATAGCAAGAATGAATCTTGCTATTGAGTGAAGGTAATGTATGAGGCAGGTTTCATTGGTTTCGTTTTCCCAGAAACTTAAAAGACATTTAATGAACTAGCTAACTAGAAAACTATTAAGACAGCCAACACTGTCCTGGAGCTGTCTTTTTCAAATTTCCTCTACACTATTGTACAAATTTCCTTCAAAGTTATCAGATAGATAGGATCTTTCTTTCTTCTGGTGTCTGAATTACTTGTTCTGATTTTAAGAATGGCTGAGCAGGTCACAAACACAACTGAAAATTGTAGAAACTTCTTTAAAATAAAAATCTAAGAAATCTTGTGTAGTTATTTTAAATTGGTCACTAGGAATGACTGAGCACTTTCTGACCTGTATGTGTGGTGATGAGAAATTTGTAAAGTATGTGCTTCTAGAATGGGAATAAACACCCTTTCAGATTCCTGAAGTTTTGAATCATGTAATTAAAGTTTGTGAACCAGATATTAAAGTTATAATCAATATAGAAAAGCCTCAGGAAATTAATTATTTTTCTTTCTGATACCTGCTGAACAACAAAGATAAAATTAAATATTAAATACCTGCTTTTTATGTGAACATCACCTGTCCTTTTTTCTGAATGAACTAGAAATTCTGCAAGAGAATACTATTATAACAACAGAATTAAGTCTCTCTTAAGACAAATAAACAGTGGGAGAGAGTTTCTACTCTGCTTTAACTCTACCATTTTCTAACTTCTGCATATGACTACGCAAGATGAATTTTTTACTATGCTGGAGAACGGAAAAAGAGAGAATTGCAGTTATAAGACAATGCAGTGACAACTGGAGACTTGTACTGAATACCTAAGTTCTGTGTGCCAAATCAGAGTCCAAATTATGTCCTAAGTAAGTACATGTCAATACAACTGAAAACAGAGAGTTACATTCTGTATACATCTAGGTGAAGCATAGGAGCACCAACAAGGAATCAGAATCTGATCCCGATGCTCTTTTTTATTATATTTTGTACACAATCTTAATTACAAAATAAGAAATGTAATATATAATAAATATACAATACCTCTTCTATATAGAGAGAATATTTTTATATAAACTTACATTGCTATTAATATCATATTATCCTGCTAATTTTATTAATAGTCTGCCACAGCACAGTCAGCAGCAAAAAATTCATGCTTCTGCGTGTATCAGCTAGCCCTGTCTTCACACAGCCAGGATGCCTTAGAAGCAGAGGTCAGTGAAAGAGAGGAAGAGCAAGCTTGCTTGCTTCCCTGCTGGGCATTGCAGGCCAGAGAACTGGCACCAAAAGTGGTTTGAGCATTTAAATTGGACTGTAGCTATAAACTTAAGAGAGGTATTAGGCACACACAACACCAAAAACTAAAAGACACCCAAGAAACTAAAAACTTACAAGGTGTCATGGCTTTCAAGGCTGAAATTACCTTCTAGGTGTCCTCACATCATTTCACAGCCACCATTTACATACATTTGTTAATCACAATGTACTTTAGAATCATTAAATCAAACAGGCTGCGTAGGGAGTGGCTGATAACTGAGGTACGCAAACATCAATTATACATTAAGGGGAATTTGTGACAAATTCCAGTAGCAGCAATCTCATTTCTGGTAAGTGCAACTCTCTGATTACTGTTTTACACCACAATACATCAAAAGAGAATCAGACTCTACATTTTTGAATCTTTTTACTTTAACTAGAAAACTACGTTGGAGAAAAAGAAAGCAAAAATCTAGTGTTATCTACACAAGTGCCCTATCCTGCTACTAGCAAGCTGTAGATTAGGAAAAGATGTTGAGATATGAGTAACTACTAGTTCATTTTCACAGGTACCAGAAGTTCAGTCTATAACCTACTGCAACTGTAACATAGTACATATGATTTAACATAACATTTTAACGGTGCTTTGAGGGATTGGAAACTTTATGGAACATTAATTTGCAATGAATTTTATTTATGAGAACATTTCGCCCGTAAAAGTGAAGGTATGTCTTTTGTAATTGGTGTATGTCTCATTTTAAGTTGGCTTTACCAGACAGCTTGTTCAAACTGCTGTCTTGTAGAGGTAGATATATGCCAGGGTAAAAGATCTTAGTGGTCTGGAAGGAATTGCTATTACTCTTCATTCAAGATCATCCAGTATTTCTCTTCAACTTAAAAAAAAAAAAAAATAAAAAGTTGGTGTAATTACAATAATAGGACTCTTTTGCTATATTTGTGACTGGTCGGTCAGAAAGAAAATAAATTTTGAAGAGTTCCTCAAAAATGTAACCTAGTGCAACAGTTGCACAGAAAACTGAGTGAGAAAATCAAATTTGTTTCCTCCATTGTATTAAGCTCAAGTAATTTTCTTCTTAGATGATATATGAACTAAGCTGTGGAATTTCCACACAGTTCCATGTGCAGCTGCCTGTTACATGAGAAAGATAGGAAAATAATCTGTGCTTCCACAATAACAATTCTAAGAAGGAGATGAAGTGTTTCCCAAGACATATATGCAATGTATGAATATTCCTTTTGACATCTGTCTCAAACAACAAGCTGAGATACTTTCTGTGGCAATTAGGCACGGACTCTGTTTCGGTGCACAAACCAAATCACTTTATTTTAGGCAACAGCCTCCTTAAATACCTTCTGCTACAGAGCTAGTAATTTCCCACTGCTACATCCTTATCATGTGATTATACAGCACACACCACACATACCACATCCCATACATGGTGTAAACAAACACAAGCTATTCATCTTTAGCAACCTGGCTGGCTGTCAGCACTCTCTCCTTTTCTTCCTCTTATCATGGCCCAGGTGCTGCGCATCTAGGGATTGTTTACTTACCCCTCGGTTTGCCGCCAGTGAGAGCGATGAGAACACCAGGGCTGGTTCCGGGTGCCGCATCCACATGTTCTTCAGCATCCACAACTTTTACCTCCTACTGTTGTCTGTATATGGGCAATATCTTGCACTGGGACATCTGAAATGCAAAAACAGTCAAATCTCCATTCAGAGACAAGCAAAAGGAAGAAAGGGGTCACGCATGAGGTCAAATATGTTCTGCTCTGAAATATAAAAAAATAATTTCTCCATTGCTTCCTGTATCAGGTTTGTGTGGCCAGGTTTTGGTAGTGTGGGGGTTACAGGGGTGATTTCCATGACAAGATGCTAGAAGCTTCCCCTCTGTCTGATACAGCCAATGTCAGACAGCTCCAAGTCAGACCTACTGCTGGCCAAGGCTGAGCCTATCAGCAACGGTGGTAGAGAGAGAACATATTTAAGAAGGGGGGAAAAAACCCAACCCTGTACAGCATCAGCTCAAAGAGAGGAGTGAGAGTATGTGAAAGAACCAACTCTGCAGAAAACAAGGCCAGTGAAAAAGGAGGGGGAGGATGTCCTCCAGGCACCAGAGCAGCCCTGCAGCCCATGGTGAAGACCGTGGTGAGGCAGGCTGTCCTCCTGCAGCCCATGGAGGTACACAGTGCAGGGGAGATCCACAGTGGAGCCAATATCCACCTGCAGGCCGTGGAGGACCCCACAACAGAGCAGGTGGATGCCCAAAGGAGGCTGTTACCCTGTGGGAAGCCCTTGCTGGAGCAGGCTCCTGGCAGAGCCTGTGGACCCATGGAAAGAGGAGCCCACGGTGGAGCAAGTTTGCTGGCAGGACTTGTGACCCTGTGTGGGACCCATGCTGGAGCAGTCTGCTCCTGAAGGACTGCACCATGGGGAAGGGACCCATGCTGGAGCAGTCTGCTCCTGAAGGACTGCACCATGGGGAAGGGACCCATGCTGGAGCAGTCTGCTCCTGAAGGACTGCACCATGGGGAAGGGACCCACGCTGGAGCAGTTCTTGAAGAACTGTAGCCTGTGGGAAGGACCCACATTGGAGAAGTTTGTGGAGAACTGTCTTCCATGCGAGGGGCCCCACGCTGGAGCAGGGAAAGGGTGTGAGGAGTCCTCATCTGAGGAGGAAGAAGCAACAGTAACTGTGATGAACTGACCACAACCCCCATTCCTTGTCCCCCTGTGCCGCTCACAGAGCGAGGGGATGTAAAGAATTCAGGAGTGAAGTTGAGCCCAGGAAGAAGGGAGGGGTGGGAGGAAGGTGTTTTAAGATTTAGCTTCTATTTCTCATTACCCTAATCTGACTTCTAGTTGGCAATACGCTAATTTTCACAGCACAAGTCTGTTTTGCCTGTCACAGTAATTGGTAAATGGTCTTCCTGTCCTTATCTTGACCCACGAGGCTTTTTTCCATCTTATTTTCACCCTCCCCCCTGTCCTGCTGAGGAGGAGAGTGATAGCGTAGTTTGGTGGGCACCTGGCATCTGCCACACTTCCTAAAATAATTGTCTTTTCCTTCCCTCTTTTCGCACCTCATAACATTTCTGCTCACTGTTCTGTTCTGTAATGTTGAGACACTCAACACAAGAGAATCAGCTAGGGTCTATAGTAAATGCAGGTAATAACAGTATATATATATTCTTTTCTTAATGCATTTTGGTGTTTTTCTAATCCAGTACATTTACCGCAACCTTCTCCCTTCCCAGAATTTAATTATCAAGAGAGAAATGTAATTCTCACTGCTGCATTGCTGTTCTGTTTTCCACAAAGACAACCGTTGCTGTTACTTGCACTTATTTCTGCTTAGTATGTTACTCATCTGATATCTCTTAACTCTTCTTTCCTGCTACCATTTTGTTTTATTCCATTCATATTACTCACTTTGTTCTTCCTTTCTATTCTGAGTTCATTTGATTGCATTCTTTTGGGAATCTGCTGACTGCAACTGACTTAAAAATGAAGCAGCTCTTGGGGGTTTTATTTTTCCCATTTCTATAAAAATTTTGGGTTATCTTTCAAATCACCTTCTAGCAGAAACTACTGAGAGGAATGACAGTTGTAACAGGAATTCACAGAAACAAAGAACGGTTTTAGAGTTGGACGGCACCTTAAAGATCATGTAGTTCCAACACCCCTGCCATGGGCAGGGACACCTCCCCTAGACCAGATTACTAAAAGCCCCATCCAGCCTGGCCTTGAACACTTCCAGGGATGGGGCATCCACAACTTCTCTGAGCAACCTGTTCCAGTGTCTCACCACCCTCACTGTAAAGAATTTCTTCCTAATATCTATATAAATGTCCCCTTTTTCAGTTTAAAAACATTACCCCTCATCCTATCACTACACTCACTGATGAAGAGTCCCTCTCCACCTTTTCTGTAGGCCCACTTTAAGTACTGGAAGGCTGCGATAAAATCTTCCTGGTGCCTTCTCTTCTCCGGGCTGAACAACCTCAACTCTCTTAGCCTGTCTTCATAGAAGAGGTGCTTCAGCCCTCTGATAATCTTCATGGCCCTCGTCTGGAGTCACTCTAACAAGTCCATGCCGTTCTTACGTTGGGGGCCCCAGAGCTGGATGCAGTACGCCAGGTGAGGTCTCACCAGAGCAGAGTAGAGGGGCAGAATCCCCTCCCTCGACCTGCTGGCCATGCTTCTTTTGATGCAGCCCAGGATGTGGTTGGCTTTCTGGGCTGCAAGTGCACATTGCTGGCTCATGTTGAGCTTCTCATCTGCCAACACCCCCAGTTCCTTCTCCTCAGGGCTGCTTTCAATCCATTCTCCACCCAGTCTGTATTTCTGCTTGGAATGGCCCCGACCCAGATGCAGGACCTCACACTTGGCCTTGTTGAACTTCATGGGGTTCACACAGGCCCACTTCTTAAGCCTGTCCAGGTCTCTCTGGATGGCGTCCCTTCCCTCCAGTGTGTCAGCTGCTCCACACAGTTTGGCGGTGTTAGCAGAATTGCTGAAGGTGCACTCAGTCTCAATGTCCCTGTCACCAACAAAGATGTTAAATGGTACTGGT